>NC_059477.1:27692167-28000834 GCF_018139145.2 Gymnogyps californianus
AGCAGGGACATGACTTCTCTTTGCCAGCATAGAGCCCCACCTGAAGGCTGCACCTTCCTTCCCCTAATAGGCACAGCTGGAGTAACAGTTGCACAGGACGACAGTGCTGAAGTTGTGTCTAGACCTGGATTTTACAGATCCCCAGCTGTTGCAGGTACCACTGAGTTGTGCACAAGCCAACTTGGTGCCAACAAATAAAAAGAGCCCTACTTAAAGTTTTCTTCGGATACCAGACCACCACCTCACTCATTGCTTGATAGACCAGGTGCAGGTGCTGACTTAGCTGCACTACACAAATTCAGACACAGCTGCTTCCAGGCAACACAGTGACCCCAAAAGCCTCAGTGGCATGGGCTCAGCTCAGTGCCATCTCTTTTGCAGAGTAGGTGGAGCCAGCATCAGATTAACTGGCTGGAGCTTTTGCTTTAGGATCAAGATCCTACATTGGCTTCTCTGCAGCTTGCACTAGCTTTCAGCCTTGAAAGCTTACATGGGTGATGCTCTTTCCTTCCTCCTGCTGATCTACAGATCAATATGAACCTCTTTATTCATCTAATTATAGCTGCAGGGGGCTCTTCGCAGCTAAAGTACATTTGTCTCCCTGTGATGTTAATACAATCAGGCACAAAGATCACTTCATTAAAAGATCATCTATGCTTGATCTTATTTGAGCTATAAAAATCACTCCTTTGTCATACAAACTGTATGGTGAAAAGTGCAAAGCTGGATGACTCGCTTTAGCCCAGGGAGCAGAGTTCAGCTCCAAAGAGCAGCTGGAAGAGGAGGAGCTGTCACCAAGTAAATGCAGGACTTCCACCATGATTCAGATGGAGCTACAGGCACCACACTCTAAGCCCCAGTTAGCTTTCTGCTTAAGGCCCCAACTCAGCCAGTATCTTGGCACTATTTAAGCTCTCGTTTAAGACACTGCTGCCTGCCTTATGCTTGAGTTGGTGGGACAGGAATGTAAGCATCCCTCAAAGCCAGCCAGCAGAAGTGACTGAACTAGCCTGGCTGGCTTTGCAAAGCAACGAGCTAGCTTGCACCTACCGCGTCCTTTCTACCACAGAGCTGCTGGTGGGAAGGACAAGCCTCCAGCAAAGCAGCAGTCCCATAACAAAGCAGCAGCAGGGGTCTTCAGCAACCTCAGCTGACTCCAGGAAGGCCACCCATCTCTGCTCAACAGTACTCATCCATTGCACAAATGGGCACTCTGCAATCAGGTATGGGGGGGGAAATGAGTAAATTGAATGTAAGGTGCAGAGTAACTGTGGCAGAACCCAGAACAGAGCCTAGCTCTCCTGTACCATAAAATGATGTCCTTTTTTTTTTTTTTCAGTCCACCCCCCTCCACCTTCCTACTACATATCCCTCCTGAAATGCAAAATGAAGGGTTTGTTTACTTATAGTGCAGTCAGACAGACACTGTCCTCAGAGCAAAGCAGCTCTTTTCTAAGTAGCTGGTGGCCTAGAGGGGATGTTGTCTGCAAAGGAGGCTGAGAATGTCCCAGCAAATGCAGCTCTAGGTTGGTACTTAATAGCCGCCTGACAGATGTAGCTTCCAGCTGGTCACCTGGTGAACGTTATACTTACACAAAAGAGCACATCTTCAGCAGTAAAGACTAAGATTCAAGATTAACAGCCCAGAGGAATCAGGTAGAGTAAGGATGTGAATTTGAGACTCCAATATTGCTAGAAAATGCTTTAGCCTCTTGACTAGGACAGACAATAAGGGGGTAAGGGAACAGCACAACCAGCCTGTCTCCACTAGATTTTTTTCAGATCTAACCTATTTTTGCAGACATCATCTGAGGACACCTACCCTCAGGCCTGCGGGTGAAGAACACTTTCTTTGTTAATTCTGCAAGGAAAGCAATGCAGCTTTGGGACATTTGAGTGAGCACACAGAATATGCAGGCAGAGCACAGCCTTTGCTGCTGTGTCCCAGTCCAAAGGACATCTTCAAAATCCTCCACAGAAATAATCTTGCCTTGCCAACATCTATATTTCTACCAATACTGACCCATCTGTGTGGATATTGCCTCTCTACATTATAAATCACTCAGCTGAAAAATACGAGCAACACTTAATGTTCTTTTGAAAGCCTCAGGATTAAAGTAAGCTATTACAGCACTCTGTGCCGCTAAGTTTATTAATAACACACAAAGTCCTGAAATCTTTTTAGCAGATTCTCACTGAAAAAAACCCCACCTGTACATGCTAGAAATTCAGCAGCACAGGAAAACCCAAATCCTTCATTCATCATTCATAGAAATTTCTGGAAATGAATTAAACACATATGCTTAACACGAGAAGTGCTCATATAGCAGCACCATAATGCAAGTTCTTCTCACCTTATCGGCCAGAATGATATTCTGGAACTATTGAGCACAAAAAAATTCAGGGAGAGATAATTATAGGTCACCAGGATGACACTGGCCCCAGAAAGCATAGGTAAGTTGTACAGCAGGAACAAGATGAAAAACTGCAATGGAGCATCTTAGCACTAAAGAAGACAAATTGGCAAGAGGTCTACCACACATCACTGGAGAAACAGATATGACTCCAAAGAATGGTGGTTTGAAGCCTCTTGGTACCCTTCTGGAGAGATGAATTTTGAAAAGCCATTAAGTCAGAAGGATTTGAGGTGTCTCATTCCAGCCCCCAGGAGTCAGAATCAGATGGCAAGTTCCTGCAACCAGTGGTTTTGCCTCCCAAATCTGCACGTGCAGCAGACAGTGCTGATTTCAGCTGAAGGTAAGAGCTGAGAATGAAGCACAGCAGCAAAAGAGGCTGGAGGGAGCAGTCGTATGATTGGAGTTGGAAACAGCCAAAAAGGCAAAAATAAGAGTGAGCAAAGCTGGACAGACACCCAAAAACCTGTAGCCAAGTTCAGAAGTGCTTTTCAGGCAGTGCACGTTGCACATGAAGGAGGCAGGGGAACACACTGAGAAGGCACAGTGCACAGAAAGAGAGAGAAAAAGAAAAGTTACAGTACTTCCATGTGGGGTCCCCTCCCCAGAAACCATCATGTCTTTGCTTCCTGCTGACCAGCAAGGTGGTGATGGTAACAGCATGAGCCTCCATACACTCAGCCTATGGCAGTTCGTAAACCAGTCATTGCTTCTTATCCCAAATTACAGTTAGTGGATGTGTGCATTCTCAAACGCATATGCAAAAGCAGTGTGACAGCAGTTGTACAAGGGCCCTAATGTGCTGACCATAACAGATACACAGCAGACCCACAGCAACGGTAAGGGAGGAAAGAGAAGACATTAGAGACTCAGCACACAGAGCCAGGCCAGCTCACTCCCAACCCACCTCTGCTAGTTAGGAGTGAGGGCATTTCCCTGTCTCTTCACATTAAAGCACTGAAGTCTGGAGCTGCTCAAACACCAACTAGCAAAGCCACTGTCACTCAACACATTGCTTCTCCTTTAAAATCTCAGAGAACTATCACCCAGTTGAAGGGGTTGCTTTGTTTTCTGTTCCATGCACAAGAGGCAAAGTACGTGAGCACATTTTTGTGCCCAAAGGCCTGTTGAGCTTGAGATAAGTGAGACTGTATCTCTGAGTTCTGTTAGTAAATATAAAATATGCATTTCCTCCCAGGGTATTAACAGTCAGCCGGTCAGCAAATGAGCCTGTTGATGATCTCAGGGCACCAGTAAAAAAATGAAAATCATAAACTCAGCCTATGGCACCTCATAAACCACTCATTGCTTCTTACCCCAGATTACAACAGCATGCAAAGCCAGGTACAAGGGTACAGCTCATCTATTTCACATTTTAAAAATTAATTTTGGGGATGTCAGTGTTTCTGTTCTGTGCTGCTATGAAGCTGTGGGCTTGTATGGGAACATCTGTCATATGTGCACATGCATTCACATGTCCACAGACATCACCACCATAGAGGCAACCTTTGCCAAAGGAAAAGAAGAAGAAACTGAGAACCTGACTCTGGGTTGCCAAAAACTTCCCACCCTACTGAACTCAGAAAAAACAACTGCACAGGGAGCGAAGGCTGTTTACATCATCATTCTGATAAATCTTTTTCTATATGTTAGTCTTGTCTTGCTCTAAGTCCAGCTTCCCAAGGATGGCTGCACAGGCAGGCAGGAAGGACAACCACGCTAGTGGCAGCAGGCCATCAGCACCATGGCACAAAGTTACAGGATTCCTCAGCCCTGATACCCCGCCCTGGATCCCCCACCTGCACCCTTGATACAGACAGACCAGATGCACCTTTAAGTCTTCTACAGCAATACTAGACAAACAAGTGACAAACTTGCCTTGAATTAGCCAACTCAATAAATGCAAGAGAATGGAGCTGTCTCCAGAAAGCATGACTGCTTATGAAAAGTCCGATGTTTTATAGAAATTGTGTAGCTCTATGTTGTGACTTTTTTTTGCAAAATGCTCTCAGTAAGCAATGCAAGCCTGGGTAATCGTTGCTAAAAGCATCCCATTAAGGGACTGCAGCTCTAGGACACATGGGTGTTATCTACAAACAGCTAACATGCATTAATACAGACTAGTTTATACATTACAAATACTGACAAGCTCCATGCATAGCAGCTACAAGAACTCTCTAACACCAAGTAGCATTTTGAGCTGATGACACACAGCTAAATCCTGAAAGCCATGCAAAGTCCAAGATAGAATGTATTTTTTTCTGCAGTATTGTGCTCCTTAGGGCCTGTGTGTGTCTATTTAAATGAATTCTAAGGGAATGTGCTTGTTGATATGATTTGCTCACTTATAGTAAATATCATGCCCTCATCTATTCAATTTCCTCCCTCCTTATCTTGAAGCATTATTTTTTCAGCTAATCTGTGATCCTGAACTGTGTATTTGTGTTTTGAGTTACTTTTCCCTTCTCCTCCTCTCTCTGTTCCCTTGATGCCTTTAATTCACGCAGGGAGCAATTCGTGCTCCACAGACACAGCTGGCTTGTTGGGTACCCAACAAATCCCCAAATGAGTGTAGAGGAACAGCATTCACAGCAGTCGCACAAGTTTCCCTGCGCCCTGCTGCCAGAGCATTTTGAACCCGAGCAACTGGGCTGCCAATTCTATGCATACCTGGTGATTTTGCCTCAGTATCCTCTGTGCAGTCATTGCTACCCAGAGGAAAACTAATGCTGCCCAAGGTAACTGGTGCAATGAAGACATCAACTTCTGCCCCATCGGCTGATTTCATGCCATCTCTGAGAGCACACAGGAAGTCTTCAGGGACTGCAGGAAATCTTTGTACAATGAAGACTACAGACATGGGTAAATTATCTTCAGATGCATTTGCTCTTCTAGGATTTGGAAAGTGAGGTTGATTGTTTCTTTAAAGCCAAGCAAAATACAGAATTGCACCCCAACAATTCTGGTCATTCTGCAGCTACCAAGAGAATCATAGCAGTTTATTTTCTTGAGTTTCACTCATCCTATGGTTTTTGTACCAGTCTTAAACCATTTGCAGCCTGGCCCAGAGTAATTTTCAAGACCAGATACTGGCAACCTAAAGGCCAGATCCCATCACATGGAAATTCCTGCACAAAAACTTCAGCAGTTAAGAGAAGGAAACAATTTGCTTTGAGTACCTAACATGTGCTTCTCCATGTAGCTGTGATTTGCCTTTCAATTCTCTTTACCCCACAGTAAATCTCTGAAACTGCCCACAGCTCTTCTGTGAAGAACTAGATTCAGCAGAGTAATCTTTCCTTGAAGAATATATAGCTGTCCAGAAGGTGAAGCTGGTCCTGCCTTCCAGCACACACTCACTCTGTAACATATATGCAAGAATTTGGTTCCCTTGATTTCCAGTGGTCCCCTTGGGTATGTATCACTCTTGTTGTGTTTCAAGTTACAGTGACCTGTTGTAGGAAAAGGTCATTCTGCACGTTTTTCTCTCTTCATGTTTGTTCTTTTTCACATGTCCTCTGTCTCACTGCAGTTCTTACATCTGAGTCATCATCAGCTTTGGGTTAATGGGGATTATACACAATCTCATGTGTAAACCTTGAGCTGTGAGTCATTCAAATGCTAAAGCCTCTATTGCTCCAGAGGACTGCAGAGAAATCTCTCCCGGACAATCTACAACTCAATTACATATTGTCTTGCTGGACTAACCCTATTCCTTCTACATTGATTTTGTCACTGCTGCCTGAAGGGAACTTTGTGACCATTTGCATTTTTAAATAGGTCAGTGTGTGTGTCTCTGGGAGAAGAGTAAGTAAATGTCCATTATGTAAAACAGCTCATTCTTTCTGGATTGTGAAAGAGATACAGAAAGGCTGTTCTTTCCAATAATAAGTTTTGAAACCTCATCTGTTTCCTTGCCTTGCTTTTCAAAGTCATTAAGTGGAATAACTGATTGTCCATTTCTCCAGAATACCTCGGTCTTTGTCTGTTTAATGTCTGCCTCTCACATATTCGTGCTGCCTGTGAGACACTTAACGGAATTCCCACTGCTCCACTTCTCAAGACTACTGATCATGTTCTCCACATGTTCCAGGCAGCTTCACAATAACTTGCTTTTTGTCTTCATTTAGTCCCCCTCCCTAAATCTTTTGCCATAAAACTTTTGCACTTACATACCCTCTCTATATGAAGTCTCATCCAACCAAAGTCCCTCAAAAGTCTTTCAACTGCCTTCTCTATGAGACACCATGAGTAAACAACTTTCCCCAATTGCAAAGGGAGGATGATCAAGAGGCAGAGAGATTGAATAAGTGGCCCCAAATGAGTCTTCAGCAGAGCTAGGAATAAAACCCTACTGTTGCTATCCTCCACTAGTGAACCAGATTAGCTCTCTTACTTTCTTATGAAATAAGACAATGAAAAATTTTTAATGAAGCTATGGGGGACACGGCCTGTTTCTCTGATTCTTTAACTTACAGGTTCATTTAGTACATCACCGAGAGATTCCACCTGTTATAGAACGTTCCTTGTCTAGAGTACCTTCTTTATCTCCCAAGAAGCCTGACCACCAGATCTCACAAAGTTTTGAATCATCCCTTTTGATAGAGCCACAGACCTCTTAGAAACAATGTGCAACAAACCCAGCCAGCTCAGTGATACATATGGTCCTTGTAAGTGCAGGCGTCCTCAAGTTTTCCTTGTTTGCTAGCAAATACAAAAGACAGAAACCTTCCCTATCTCTGTCCCTTCAAGACATTTCTGCAGTAAGTATATGCCTCTAAAGGCATACTGACTGCAAAGCACAACCCATACCGGATAAACAATTGCTTAATAAGCTACAGAACATGCTGATAGTTCTGGTAGTTCAAGTGGTAGAACGTAAGACAGAAGCAAGTTCATTAAATGTATGCAATTTCTGTATCACCAAAAATGCTTTCCTCCCCAAAACCCTTTGTGTCCTTTACTCCTTTTCCTCAGGGAGAAAATGGATATACCTCCTGGCTGATGTTATCTTTGATAAATTCCCCCACACGAAAATGAAGTGAATCAGCAAGTTTAGCTTCTAGATGATCAGAATGTTAGTCAAAGGTGGGATTCAGATATACAAATTTGTACACTACCCAGCACAGTTTTGTGAAAGGTGGATCAACATTGCTTATGCTATGCTCTTCCTGGAGAGCATACAGCCTTCTAAACCTTGGGGCCAAACTGAAACATGGAGATACTATGGTTGGTAACGGCTGAAAGTTCACAAGGAGTAAGGGTGAAGAACCTACATCACGAGTCACTAAACAAAGGTCATATTATTTCTCATCTCACCTTTGCTGAGCTGTTTTATATCCTTTGTAGGCCGAGAAGTGACACTCCCTGAACATTCAGGAAGGCTGAAGGCTAAAAGATGAAATTCACATGGGATTCATGCACAGTGTTAAGGGACGACAGGGAAAAGCTGTTGGCCGACTCTCTTACCCATTCAGATCAAGGCTTTCCATGCTGGCCAGCTTGGGACCAAAGAAAAAAATTCTTTCCCCCCGGCCTCTTTGTTAGTAAGTAAAGGGTCCCTAAGCATTCTGATATAACTGCTATAACTCTTGTGAAAAGCCAACATGGTACAGGGGGCTATATACCATTTCTTCACATTGTGGATGTACCTCACTCCATGGGGAGAGAATATTTGTCATTTGACTACTCGCATTAGCAGGCTGGAGAAGGAATTCTCATACATCCAAGCCATATAAAACTCCAACAATCAGGTACTACAACTATTTTACCTTACTTTACCTAGCATTATGTCTGATCCACACGCTTCAGGCAAAAATATCTGCACCGCAGCTGGTGTCCTCAGGGGCTTGTGCTCCCTTTATACATTGTCTCAGACAGCAGATAGAAAACGTTTCTAGTTATACCCTATATTGGAGGTATTTCTGTTTTCTGTTAATATCTTGAAAGCTGCAAAATTCACTCCCTTCTGGAAGAAAAGGAAATGACTGTTATTACTGCCCATTATTGTGCATCAAAATAGGAAGAAAGGATGAGACAGGGTTGGAACTCAGTAAAAATAAGGAAGAAAAACAATCCTTTGGTTTGATACATTGAAAGCAACCTTAAATAAATTTCTACAGTCAACCTACCAATTCCATCGTAGACTTTCCAAACTCTCATAGGAGTCCATCCAGCTGACCTGGTGCATACAGAGGGATCCTAAGAATTAGTACACCAGTAAATATATGTATGACCAAATTTAAGTACTTTTTAGTGCTGTGAAATAATTCATGATTTGGTAAAAGCAAAAAGTACTGTGAGTACTTTAGGCTGCTGGTAAGAGGCGCTTTTGATGGTCAATAGCTGAGAATTGTACTGGTGAGGCATCAGAAGGAACAGGATTCATTTCACTGTGTCTTAGTCACGCTGGCTTCACAAAGTTATTGGGAAGAGGCAGCAGGTTAATTTCTGTCCAACTTAAATCACTGAAATACAGTAAGTACGTGCAGAAAGTCAGATGAGTGAAGGGCCTATTTTAAGGCACTCAGCTCACAGATGCACTAAAATTATGCCTGGCCTGTAAAAACTAGGGGAAGGGACAGGTTTTCTAGTTCTTGTTTAGTTCTTTTATTTTCATAAATGCAAGTACTATTCCAAAACAGTAACGGGGGGGGGAGGGGATAGAGGGGGACACTAATCTTTCCACTTATCAAAACTTGCTGCATGGAAAAATAGGGTCAAACTTTAAGTTAAGCTGTGTTCAAATGTCTTCCAAGTAATTTTCTTGTACAGTAAAGAGTATCTCTGCCTCTATGCCAAATTTTTATGCAGAGTTCAGTGTGGTTTTTCATCCTTTGGGAAAGGTAAGAGAGGTTAAAAATCACAGCCTTGGCTTTTTTAATGTATCTATTTTAGTTCTTCATATCAGATTATGACAGTATTACAAAAGAAAAGTTCACCTATTCTGGTTTCCTTTATTTTCCTTAGTATGTGGTAATCTATTCCTCTAAAGTTTTCAGGTTCAGTAATTACAAGAGCAGCCCAAACTGGTGCAGAGCTTCTCCCAAAGCTGCCTTCAAAACAGTGCACAGAAATGCTATATACATAAACTCCACCACCTAGAAAGACAAGTAACCTCTTGCAGAAGTCAATGCCGTCTTCATTTACCAGCACCTTTCCAGTGGCGGGGCTTACAAAGAAAGCTGTTCTTCTCTATGCAGTAGTTCTTCAAAGAATTTAGAAACACAGGCCTGGGTGGGCCTCCAGTCCCCTGCTAGTGCTGGGAACTTTTTTTTTTTTTTAACAATCTTTGTAACCGGCATCTGAAAAGAGGGATGAGAAAACTTGGAGGTTTTCTACATCCAATACTTATTCTTTTTAATGCTGCCACGCACTGCGCTCCATTATGCATCTAATGCTGTACTAGTACCAAGAGAAGAAGAATGAAGACAGAAGGGAAAAGGAAGCAAAGCTGAAAGTTTGGTGGAAATGAGTTTTCCTCTGTCACAAACCAACAGCTAAAGTTAACTGCTTATTTCACGAGGCGGGGGGGTGGGGGTGGGGTGGACCAAAACCAGAACCACCCTATCGCTTATAAGCACAACAGGAATATCTACCAGTATATTTGCCAGCTTAACAAAATGCAAGCCAAAACTCTTCCTCTTTCCAGATTACCCCCAACCCAACTGAGATCACAAGGGAACTCCTCCCTTACCTTCTATCATCTGACTTGTGGTAGTGGTCAGCAATCTTATCCCAAGAGCAGGATCTGCTATGCTAAGCAATATACAAATGCAGAATATAAAGATGGGCCCTGTCTGCAGAATTTGCAGCCTAAATAACTTCTCCAGTCTTCCACAGGTGACTGAATTTCCTTCCTCATTTTCTAATTCCAAAGACTCTGTCCCAACACCAAACAGACAATTCTGCCAAAAACAAAGTATCAGGAAAGTTAGCAAGAAGAAAATCTACCTTGGCAACTAAGACACCGCAGTGCAGAATAGATCTCCTCACATTAGAAGTCTTTTGATGGTATGTGTCATACTTTTATGCCACATTGTAAGGACAGAGATGGAGCCTTGCTTCCAGAACTCTCCAAACATGTTGACACCATACTGTTGACCTGACAATTCATTTCAAGCCAATCTAGTATCACACAAACCAATGTAGTATCACACAAATCACAAGTCTTCAACTATGTAACATTTTGGAAGTTATCTTCCACTACTTCTGTGACATTTTCACAACTGTCCGAGAGCACAAATTGGGCTTCTGAGTACAAAAATGAATGAGACAAGACTTGAGAACTGCATTACAGAGTCAGCAGAACGCACTACTCAGTGACAGAGCAACCAACTTCATTAGCAGAACTGACATAGCCGGGTTACTTACAGATTCCCGGTACTTTGTTACTGGAAGAGCCTCATTCGTCCTCTACGGCTCCCAAACCCAGTATTTTGTCCTTTCTGTGGAGTATTCAGTTTCATGCTATGGCCCCAGCTCCCTCCCATATTAATTATGCTTCCTGGTATAATACCTCTGGATACTTTCCACCTCCCAAAGTACACACTGCAAAATATCTTTTCTAGTCCACATTCCTCTCCTAATTGAGGAAGAGAAGAAGGAAGAGGACCTGCAGACTAGGCAACACAGGATATTGCTGACGTGACACAATGATTAGCCTGCTGGCTGGTACTCTCAGCTGCTAAGCCAGCCAAACAGGGACAAAAGGCTGAACTCTTCATTCCTTTCCCTTTCACCTCTTCCCAACATCAACCTTCATAAAAATCTTTTAAAACGTAATGCTGAAATCACTGCCCCTCCATCAAAGCTGACTGATACTGCCCAATGAGTTAGAGATATCAGAGCAGTAGATTAACAGAAAGACACAGACAACAATCATAAGCTTTGATCTCTCGGCAAACAAGGCTAACCAAGGTTACTGTCCCATATTATTAGCGCTCAAAGAGCTTTCCAGAGAGACATTCCTTCCAGGGGAAAAAAGAAAATACATCAGTAACACATAAAAAAAAAAAATCACAGCCATTATAATTTTTGGTTTTTTGTTGTTTTTTTGGGGGTTGTTTTTTTTTGTTTTTTTTTTTTAGACACTTTGATAATTTCTCTGGCTATGAAGTACAGGACAATGGACGTTCTGCTGCTTGCAAGAAAACAAATTCGCATGGCGTTTCCTGCATGTCTGCTTTTGAAGTGGACAACTAACTGCTCTATTGCTTCCGAAGACTGGCCAGTATTGCAATTCAGAACGAGTATCCTCAATGTAATCAGTAACTAGGTCAGACTTTATAACTGAAAGTGTAAGCTTAGACTAAGTGAAAGCTCTCTTTCAGTCACTTAAGAACCTGAAAGCTGGCCCTTTGCCAAAGAACAAGTGTAAAATCAGGTTGCTATCTGATAGACTCTCAGTAAGACATATCATAAGCTTCTGATGACTGATACCCAGAAGGCTGGGCAGAATGAACGACACTTTGCTTACCTTCCAAGAATTTGCTTTCACTTGTTTTAACTACGAGCCATAAATTCCCATTCCCCTCTTCAGTACTAGCAACTCAGTTACCATACTGAGCCTAAATGTGCTGTAGAGGTAACAAGATGATCTATGAAATAATACTCCATAAACTAAATGTTTATTTCTTGAGAGAAGCAATACTCTCTAAAAATGTGGTCAACCGGTTCAAAAGAAACAGAAAGCCCTAATCCCTATTTTGATTTGCAAAGTAATTCTATATCCTGTCTGGTCTTGACCAAGACTTCTCATCATCTCTGCAAAATGGTAAAAATTATTTTATTGGGGTGTTGTGAAGTTTAGATTTTGTAAAGAATAAACCAAGTAATTACACTCGGCTTCTGTAGAAGGATTTTGATATTCAGTGTTTGCATTGTATGCCCAGAAAAGGGGCTTTTGATAGTCTCTCTTAGGTACTGCATAGGTAGTTAATCATCTGATTTTAGCAAACGTGGTTCTGAAGAAGACAAAAGCAAATTTTTAAATATTTTATTAATCAAGCAAATTAATAAAATGTAAAAAAAACCCAGTCAGTGTTATAGTCTATAAATTTGCCTTAAAATACATTCAAAACAATGGACTGACCAAATATTTCTTATTTACAGTTCAGAAAAATATCTTCTGGTGACGCAAATGCTCTAGAGGTCTGGAAAGATCACTTACTCCCTGTCATCTGCATTTGAGAAACCCTTTCAAAGTCTGCACGAACTCAGTCAGGACAGGATGTGAGAGAGGAGAGAGCAGGTCACCATGTAGAGAGGTAGGGGCAAAAAGCAATTGCTGTTTCCTGCACAGGAGCTGTTGTTCAGTATAAAGTGCAGATATTCCAAAACATTTTTTAACTACAGCTCATGATTTTTTCTTTTTTACAATCTTAATACCATTTTGCACAGTATGTTTATGCATTTGCAATAATGAAAGAACAGCTTTTAAAGGAATGAATCTGGTTGTAACAAACAAGCATCTGTGAAGGTGTCATTAGTGTCTCTCCAGATCTGTAATCAAATTTGAGTATCTCTTTCTAAGCAGTATTTGACTACTTTACATTGCTCTGTGTACTCCATTTTGGTTACCAATGTTAACTATTATCAGTTATCTATCACAGGTGTCAGTGTACAGGTTTCACAGATTCTTCTGCTCTGTATTAGCAATTATCTGCAGTGTATGAAATGGGGATATAACCGATTCACTCATGCTTTTAGCACCTGGAGTATCTACAGTAACCGTACTAAGTTAAAAGTCTAAAAAAATCAGAAATCCCAGCATATGAAACATGACAATGTGTAACAGAAAGGGACAGAGACTGTTGAGCTGCTGCTGAGCTAACAGGATAGAGAACCTGTAGTACAGAGATTACCATAATTACTGATTTGGGTACAGTGTGGCAAAATCAGCACTTGGCTTTGCTGTGTGCTTTAGATTCTGTTGTGTATTTTAAACTATTACTTTGTGACTCCCTGGCCTAGAATTTTTTCTCATAAGCCTTTGTGGGGTTTTTTGCTCTGTTTTTTTTAATAGGAAAAAAGCATGAAAATAGAGACTTTTTCCCTTCTGTAATAATAATGCTATGGAGTTACCTCCACTAAAGATTCAGCATTACCTGGTAACCTCACTGTGACATTTCTGTCTTCCTTCCCAGGCAATGTAACAAGAATTTCAGGCGCCAGCGCAGATTCTCATTAAATTTAGTAGTGTTTAGCTGAAAGCAATACCAAGGATAAGCTAGATTCAGTGTGCTAAAGAAAAAAAAAAAAAAAAAAAAAAAAGATCCCTTAAGGTATCATTACTTCACAAATACTTCAGATTATTTCAATCTTCTCTTCTGGTTTTGAAAAGTCAGATGACATTTATACCAACTGGAAAGGTCTCTGGGACTTCTGCTCTCATTTGAGAAAATAAAGATGGATATACTGTCTTCTCATTAGCATCCTGTTTTGTGCTCCATCTCACAGGGAGATCTCTTCCAAAACTTTGCTTGTACAGTCACCATGTATCGCCCAGTCACATCATGTCCAGCTGCAAAGAGAAGAAACAGATTTGGAAGAAGCAGCATTGAATTAAAGTTATTTCTTACATGTGTTTAGCGCTTTGAAAACAAAGTGAATTTGGAAATCCTTATCGTGTAACATAAATGGACTGCACAAAACTTAATACTAAGCTGCTATAAAGTACAAAAACAAACCTAAAAAATCTCATCTTCACATGATCATATGTGCAATTTATAGATTTAAAAAAGTACAGTCCAAAAGTAGAAATCTGCCTGCTATTGAAGCTCCTTTAAAACTGTCTATACCATCAGCTTAAGCCTTGGAGACAGATTTGTAATGACTCAGCCTGTAAAAAATGGCTAAAATATTTATTAAAAAACCTCTTGAAGTCCTTGAATTTCAGCAAGCCTATATAGAGAAGGTTAATTGAGAAGATTAAAATGTCTTTTTAAAAATTATTTTCAGTTTTCAACCCACATAAATAACTGTTCTAGATCTACAAGCTTTGTTAAATGCTATTATAGTAAATATATAACAATCTGCTATCAAATGAGCAGCCTCACTGTCTCTTTTGAAACACACTAGAGAATATGTTTAACCTATGTGAACACCCGTGTTACTACATAAGATAGTATTTGCCACTATGAAATTACACACCTGGTTATGTTTTACAATAGCAAATAAGTAATTCCATGTGGCTCTCTTCTGACTCAATTCCTTAGGTGTTTTCTAAGCCATGCTCTCTAATCTACTGCTTTAAGCGGCACTCACTCACTCTCACTGCACTTCTCAGTTACAATTTAATTCTAAAGCCACATCATGTCTTTACGGTACTCACCAAATCATCAACATCACCACCTTCCTCTGTGGGAGGCAGAGTTTCATTTTTCTTTTCTTTCGGAGCCAAGAACTGAAAATACAAGTGTATTTATATGATACTGACAAAACTTAGACCCTTAATGTTAAACTAACAGAATGTCTCCTTTCTATATCAAAACAAATCCACCTGTAATTAGAAATTATGAAGGAAGTTTGTTCTGGTTTCCAGCCTCCAAAATAATCTTAAACTACATGAGATTTCTTAAGACTTGCTTTTAAAGAATTTTATGGTGAAGTGTGTTGAAAACCAGACAAAAGGATATGGTTCTTCAGACAACACATGGTTAAGCTGTAGAACACCCTGTAATAAGGATGCTGCAAGTATTAGTCCCTAGTCTCACGGGGACACGGGGAAAGTTCATAGACGAGAAATCCTTTGTAGTCTACTAAGTCCACAGAAACAACCTCAAGCACAGGAATTATTGAGACATCAGTGGCTGGAGCCTGGGACTGTACACTTTTCCCTACCCATCTGTTATTGTCCACTGTCAAACATGGGATTCTGGGCTAGATGGAAATTTTGTCCATTACAGCATGGCCATGTTTATGTTCTTAGAAAAGATAATTTTAAAAGTGATATTATGTATAGCTACAAAATGCTAAAGGACCACAAACCGCCCCCCCACTGATAGGAATACATATGTAAACTGACCAATGGCTTGCTTAGCAAATTTCTTAAGTACGACTTTGTAATTCTGTGTGGAACTTAGAAGTTTCCCATTTAATTCAATTAACATTTAACAAATGAACAAAGACATGAATTTTAAAAAACCCCTCAAGCATGCAAGATGGTTAGAATGCCACTCTTTAAAAATAGAAAATTCATTATGTAAAATTCTATTGCCATAGCTGCTGATACAACTCACCATATGCCCTTCACTTAAAGCATGGCATCCATAAACCAAAAGATAAAGGTAAGTTGCTCAGATAATATAACAACTGAAATCAAACATACAGACAGTATCTGAAGTACAACCACCTCTGAATTATTTTTCTCTTAGCCTAACATAATGAAAAAAAAATTTAGCTAGAGTGGCAGAAAAAAAAATACAAATACTTGACTCTTACTGGAAAAGTATCCAGTTGTCTACAAGTTTTACTTACGGTCTCTTTACCAATATCCTTACTATAAAATCATAAATTTTCTTTTTTTTATTAAAATGCACCAGAACAAGTATACAGAGCCAGGAACAACCCTGCCCCAGATGAAAAGATGGCTGCGAAAGCTGAGGAGGAAGAAAAGCCACATTCCATGATTGAGTTCCATCATCCTTAATTCAGAAACAACTTTGCTATAACTATAGATGATGAAAGAGAACAGCTAGTTAGAAAATATCCACATTACACAGGCTATAAATACTGTGAGTTTATGTAACTCTTGTGTGCAAACAGCTGGGTCCTGAAAGCAAGCTACTGTTTACCTGAGCATTTCCAACTATAACAGCCACGGAGGCTGTGCAAAAGGCCGTGGGATCCCTATCAGAGCACTACCAATCTCTGAGACAATATACTTGTACTGTAAAAAGCTTAAATGTTATTTTACACAAATAAAATGTTCTGATCCTTCTCTAGAGCAATAGTGACAGCTTTAGACAAGGAGTAAAACACTGAGAAGTTACCTGCTGCGTCCCATTTGTGGGAAAGTACCAGATATCATATTCACTAGGATGAAAAGCAAATACATTGCTTTTGGTTAAGACCAAAGACAGAGGATGTATACAACCTCTGCCTAGTTGTCTCACTACCGAAACATCTCACTACTACATCCTAAACAGCAACATCCAAGAGGAACGTAGAAAGCTTACTCCACAGACACCACTCATGCTTTAACGTGCCGAATTCAACTTATGATATAGATTTTGTAGCTGCAAAAAAAATAAATGAGAAGGTGACAGGGCCCGAAGGAATTAGAATTTCAAGATGCTGTATGTCTGTGTATCTTTTTTGCTGGGAAAGTTCTCAGTCTAGTAGTAATACAAAGCACATACTATGAAACTAAAAGCTAATGACATTGTTAGCTCTGAAAGGCTTTTTGTGCCAGATCAAATTTCATTTAACATAGTTAATTAAGAGTCAAATGGTATTTCTGAAAGTACCACATTTTTCAAAGTTTTCAAAATTAGCTTTCCCATGCTAAATTAGGTAAAGAAAGCTAAAAGCTAAAGAAATGTATGATGAAGATTTAGCAATAAATCGAAACCTGAAGTTTCCATCAAATGCTGAACATCCAAAGTTGTTGGTTTTTTTTTTTCCAAAACCTGTTTTACATTTATGCAAAAGCAAAGTACATATAATGGTTGTGCAGAAATCCATTATCTTCCACAAAGCAACCAGAAAAAGTACTTGACATTTCTGCTCTTTTAACCTATCATCCTCATGCTCTAAAAAGAGTATCTCCACTATTATAGAAAAAAAAACCCCTACCTAAAATCTTTTTTCTCAGTGATAGGAAAATATGCATAGATAACCTAGCTCAATGAAAAAGAAAATTGTTACTTGTTACCTCTCTAATAAGCGGCCTTGTAAGTCTTCCTTTCTCCTTCAAACAGCAACCCTAGAAACCTGAAATCTTATATCCAAAACAGTCCTGAAACTGCTATCAGCTAGCCATCTGCACATAAGAGAAAAGGCTTTTGTGTCACACAGGACCACACTGACAGCCAATCCCTTGACCTACTCGCTTGCACATGACCTGCTACAGAGGTGAAGAAAACTTGCATCTTACTCTATTGTGTGATATTTTAAAAGATCCAATATAACCCTTTAGTGAAGGGTATCACCTTCAGTATAGAAAACAAATGAACCACTTTTGCAATCTACTATAGACCCAGGAAAATGCTGGCTTTGTGTCACACAGGAAACCTGTGGCAGGGTTTAACTGGACCAAGGAGAACTAGATTTTAGATCAGCCCCATAACCTCAAGATAAAAGTTTCTATCCCTGCAGATCTTACCCCAAGAATATGCAGTCTTCCAGTTTCTTAAGTCATATGAACCCTTGACAGAATGGCAAATCAGGGTTCTGGTTTTGGATCTGGACAGTGTGTGGGGAGGTGGTTATCTAGTGAATAAGTGGGATTGACAACTGCCTAGTTAGCAAAGAGATGCAACCCATTTATTCTGAAAGTTAAGGTAACTGCCATGTTAGAGAACTCTGTTGCAGAGCTGATTTCATGCAATCTCTCTTATTCCCCTATTTTAAAGGGAAGTTATGGCTGTTGTAGGACCTTCAATAAATCACAAAAGAACTTCCTGTATTGCAACACCTGGCTGACTGTAGGATGACATTAAACAGAAAAGTAATTTTCAAGTCAGTCTACAAATGCTTCATTCCAGCTTAGCCTGACAGCTGTAAATCTAGTCCTTGGTACTCTATACTATGCAGGCATTTTTTAGCCACCACAAGCTCACAGTTAAGACAACAGTACGCTGTAAGGTTTTCATGGCTACTAGAGATTTCCTTAAGCAATAGTGGCTATTTCACACAGCATTAGCATGTTTTGAGCATCAAAGGTATTTTCAGGCTAGAAAGTGAAGTTCTCAAGAAAAATATTGCCTTAGGAAGTTTCCAAGTAAATTCACAGCATTTGGTATATATAACAAAACCTGATACTCTTTAAAACCACCACTGGGGAAAAAAAAGTTGCTCTATACAATTATGTGTGATGAGAAACAGCCAGTAGGTCCTTCATGTCTAGAAAAACCATAATATTCTGTCATTTGTACTCTGCACATGTGCTTAGCTTTCTGGACTCTTGTTTGTTAGCTTTTCATTTTCGTGACATTTCTGTGCCTTCTTCACCTTGAGGTAAATTGTTACAGATGAAAAAAGCAGTTTCTAAAATACAACCTTTTACCCGCTCATTAATTCACTCATATAGAACCTACTTCTACCGTCTTCTGGTTATTGCTAATGTAAGGCCTGGAAGTTGTGAAAATCAAAGTGGCATCTTTTAGAAGAGCTGCTTCTCTGCAAAGTACTTAGTGATTTTAGCCACAGGTTTACCTTCAGGGGTCTGTAATACAAGGACCTCTTTTCTCCTAAACTATTTAAAATCATGGCTAGCAGTCTAATACAAGAATGCCCGTCTTACCCTCTCCACACAAACACAATTTCTGACAGCAACTCTGAATTCTGCTTTCATTCGAACAGAAGGCACCATTCTGCCTGTTAGAATTCACTCCTTTGTAACTGTGACATCCTTCATTCATCACTGCAGTTACTGAAGTGTTATATTTCTGTAGAAATAATACCTGCAAATACTCCAAAACTTTTGTTTCCAAAAGGATCTAATATGATCACCAATAATAATACCAGCATCATCTATGATGTCCATCAATCCACAAGAGTTGCATAAAGTGGAAAATACTGATATCATCGCATATATGGTGAAAACTAGCCATAACAACTTTATATTGCTAGAGTTCACAACGCCTTTAGACAAAAAAGTATCCTGATTTTTGAATTTGTGTGCTAACAATGAGATCAGTTCTTTCTATGAAGTTCAAATAGTGATCTTGCATATATAGTCTATTGCTGTTCCACTACATCGAGTTCCTGAAGTTCCTATTCTTTGTAGAGGATATTTTCAGATAATGATGTCAATACATGCTACTTTCTAAAGACCAATTAAAGCAAAATGCTGTGGTACACGCTAGGGAATTATTTTTGCTCTGAATTGGGGCAATTTCAGTTGTGTGGCAAAAAGACACTCTTATTCCTTCATATGGATCCTATCTCATTCACCTAAAGATTTATCCACATAAGAAATAATCTTCTGTTCCACAGCAAGGGCTTTATACAAATAGATGCTCATTAAAAAAACTATACCTTTTCAGCCTCTTCACTAGTCACCGAACTTTCCTCTGCTTCATCTTTAGTGATCAAAGAAATTCTGTCTAAAAAAAAATAAGAGATATAAAAATATCATTAGAAGGCTTCCCAAAAACACATTTAGTGTTAGAAATGAAAAAAGTTTTCCAAATTCCAACTTCTGAATGTGTCATCATCACCAGCAAAAATAAAAAAAAATATTGCTCAAAGGAAAATGTGACTTGCATAAATGAGTCAACTATGATATAAACTATGATATAAAAATAAATTAATGAGCATATTCATAAGCTTGTGGAAGTATCCATTTAGGAAACTGCTAATATTATGACAATCAAACTAATGAGACACTGAAATCATAGATCACAGATGAAATGCTGAAAATCTACCAGAAATTACACTTTTAGTCATTCACAGCATGCTGTTAGGTCCTTCGAAAAATTAACTCCTAACATACAAACACTTATGCTGTGATTACCTACAGTCTGACTACCAAAGTGCTGGTCCTGCCCCCACTTTGCTCCTTGGTTGTGCCAGCACCATCATCCTGTGCAGTGACCCCCGAAAAAAAAATAAAAACAACTCAATTACTTTTTACCCCAGTAGTTTTTCCAGTCTAGCTCATCACTTGGCTACACGAATGCTTGTGCCTGAATAAAGAAGCTGTGGGTGTGAGAGCAAAGAACAGTAGATTCATAAAGGTTTCAGCAGCAGCACAAGTGTAATGCCACCTTAATGCGCCCATAGAACTACATGGCAGGGTTTCATGAGACAAGGGAACTTGTCGCACAGATCTGCCTTGCTCCTGAGCCACTAACTCATTAACTCACATCCATCCTCTTTTGGTGATTGCAGTCACTCATGACAAGGCCCAGTGCATGCCACATTTGGCAGAAAAGAGGGGACAGGCCACATGGCAAGAAGCAGGGAAAACAAGACTTCTGCTTTTGGTAGCAGCAAGCAAAAAGCAATTTCAGCTACCTAGTGAGGGCAGCTAGATTATGCATAAAGCACCATGATTGTATCATCTTCTCACAAGAAGATAATTTATTTTGTATGAAGATACCATCTCTGTTTTTATTTGTAATTTTTTTTTCTCTCAAAAATATACTCCAGTTTGTCAAAAACTCCGGTTTGTACCAACTAAAAATTATTCTAGCATGGCTTTGGAAGATCCAAGTTTCCTACTTTCAAAGTTTGTTGGTTTCTTTTTTCAAATTTCTTCAGAGAAGGTCCCCTACAATACTACTAAATATAATATTCTTTCAGTGTTGTCTTGTGCTGTTGTTTTGGGTTGCTAAACAAATTCCCATCTTGTATTTTGATAAAGTTGGATGATGTAGACATCACCGAGTGTCTGGAGTTCGACACTTTGAAAGCTGCTATACAAAAGCATATCATTGCATTTTATAGCACGCACCCTTAAGAGATATAGCTGGGCATTTAACAGATTTTCTTAGCACCGGTTCCAATTAAAAACAAGAGTATGACGTAAAAGATTTTTTTTTAGTCCACCACGTTTCGTATTTGTGAAAATGTTCCTTTATTTATCACTTGCGTAGTCTCTGAATGTCTTTTAGAATTGCACTGCCTTGTATCTCCCAGTTTAATCATAGGTAGGTGTCATATTACCACATATTCTGTCCTTCAGGTTGCTTAAATACAAAATGATCAGTGACATATTTCAATGCTATCTATGCCTTTTTTGAAGCTTAATTTGGAAGAATCTTTTTATATCTCTGCTGCACGAGTTTTTTCCATTTATTCTGAAATTCAGCTGAAATCGTATCTTCTTCTCCTTACCCTGTAACATTTAATTTGTCTCTCTTCTTCTACAATTCATTTACCATTTCAACAAGACTCGACAAAGCATTAGGAATATTGCTGATATGAAACTATTAGTGCAAAAAAGGAAGTTGCAACATGAAAGGGGTTTTTTTTATTTTTTTAAACAGGTTGCAGGAATGAACCATATCAAAACGCTGCTCTGGGGTTAGTTTAAGTGTCCCATTGCTAACAAAGTTTTCTCTTACATAATAGATAATACAACTAGGTTTTTTTTTTTTTTTTTAAATGCCATCATACCCTGTATCATGATCTCCCAGAAATCAGCTAAGGCTTTATCTTCCACCTTTGATTTCAAGGCCTGCAGAAAATCATTAAAGCACTGCACCTTGGACAGCTGAAAAAAATAACAGCAATGATAAACAAGAAATATTAAAAATACTAAAGAGCACTGCAAACTTAACTCTTCATGAAGTCATCTAACATGGTGAACACAAAAGTCACTACAGATTTTGGTTTTTATCTCTGTTAAAACCAAGAGTTCTAAGGCAAGGTGAGCTACAAAAACTGCCTTTCAGAAAGCGAGAAAGACTTTCTTGTAACTACCTTTATTGAAGAAGAAATTTGTAGGATTGCTTATTTTTCTTTTACAAGCATCAGGTCATAGGCCTCCTGGTTTTATGCTTAAAAGAAAACAAACAACAGCAAATAATACCAGAGAAGCTACTCTCCATTCCAGTAAGAACAAAGAAACATAAAATGCAAATATATTTCTAAACTTTCAAACAGCATAACAGATTTTAATCTACAAATCAATTCTTTTTGCTGTAGCAATAAATTATCAAGTTTCTAATACAGCAAATAGGCCCATCATGTCTTTAATTTGAAAGAGATGAGAGTTTTCACATATTAACATTACCTTCATGGCCTCCTCTCTGAAAACTCTGATACAATTGATCCCTTTCATGTAGTACTGTGAACCTTTATTTTCCAGGAACTGATCAATGCGGTTTATCAACTGCTGACTCACTGAAAGACAAGGAGAAATAAATGAATCACAGAATGCACACTTTCAAGGCAAAAAAAATTTTTTTCCTTTACATCTCTTTTTCTATTCCACAGGCATCTAAAGAGTTAATCATACCCATACCGCCTCAAGCTACTCAAGTTGATAATTATTATCTAAGCTACTGACAATTACTTCAGCCTCTCTGGAAAAGCTAGATATACTAGGAAGAAACCCAAGCATGGCCAAGGCAAAAATCTTCCCCTGAAAGCCAAGAAAAAAAAAAAGCACTGGCCTAGCTTGTTTGATAGAAAGTAAAACCAGAACATTTGGGATCCTAAAGCTGAGGGAGGTTATGTTCTACAATGCAAGCATATCCCCTAAACATGCTTTGAAATACATGTATATTTCAATATAAGCATTAAATTTACAATGAAGGTGTAATAATGTCAAAACAACATCTGTAGGGTGATTGCAGTTAAAAGACTACCTTGTTGTTATTGTCATTAGAGTATATCTTGCCTCTGTACAGGTAGTTTGATTTTTCATCAGGGCAACGCTGTTTATGATTATGGAGATAAGTATTATAAACTGCGCATGCCTGACAGAGAGAAGCAGAGGCAAACAATGAGACTTGTACCAACAAGAAGGGGAACACCAGTTTCATCCTCACTGTTGAGCTCCTAAAAGGTAGGTAGCTGTAAAATACTGCAAACATGACAAGTGAAAATGTCACCAAGAGCTCTGCAAGCCTAACTAAATTCTGCTGGATTTTAGTACTTTATTTTCTTCATGTTTAATTACAGGTGAGGAACTGTCCAATTTAACCCTCTGGCAGACACCTCAGTCTGGGAAAAGACAAGTGTGAGGAGGATACAACAGTGATCTGTAAACTCAGAAGCATTGTAAAAAGGATGAATAGGGAGTGAGTCCGCTGCCTCTCTCAAAACAAGAGCAAAGAGTTGCGTTAAGAACAAACGAAAAAAGAAGTAGCTCTTCAAACAAAACCAGTTAACCTCTTTACCACAGGCTGCTGTGGGATGCTAGAACTTTTAACAGCTTAAAAAAAAATGCTTGAACAAATCCTTAGAATTCTTAAAAGACGAACTCTATCAAGGGAGATTAAATATGATGTTGCCGTTGAGGAAGAAAATGCAGGAAAGCATTCTGGACAAGTCACAGCATCTGCCTGTCCTGTTCTAGTACTGTTAAAGACAGGTTACTGGATTAACAGAACCTTTAGCCTGACCTATATGTAGCCCTTCTTATGTTCAGATGTTATGGGCATAGATGTCACTGCAAGTATTTCAGCCACGGAAACATCAACGTAGAAAATCATCTGCCAGAGTGATGGAAGAGACAATGATAAGTAGACATTGTTTAAATACTGTATTCCACTCTGCTCACTGTAAGCATACACAGCACTAGCTGTTATATTTATGTTCTATAAAATGCCTAATCGAACTGAATCTGAAGGACAGCATCTCTGAAAAGAGTGAAACAAGACATGTTTGATATTCTCCCACTAGCTTTTGACTCTACAGAATTTCTAGAAAAGGAGCAGGATAACGGTTCTGTCCAACAGCAGCTATCACACAAGAACGTGTGCTAAAGTGCCTACTGCTCCAGAGGTGATCAGCTCACTCTATTTATTTATTTTACCAGCAGCGGACAAACTAAATTTAAATCTTTCTACTTAAGCTCCCCAAGTTAAGTCAGTCCATTTTTTTCATGGTTAACGATTTTCTCATTAAATGTTCTAATTTCTTATGAATTGCACTAATAAAAGCAAGTCCTGCTGGTGTTTTCAGTGGTGGTTTTTTTTTTTTTTAAACACTGCCTTTTCATTGATGTGTTAAATTAAAACCCCAGGCACTACAAGGGTGCAATAAAAGTCTTTATTGTCAGAATGATTCCAGCATACCGTTTGAAATTATCAGACACACTACTTCTTTTGCATTTAATTTTTTTAAAATCCCTTTCCATTTGATTGCACTGGCAGCCATCAGAAGAAAAGACTTTTTCTTGCTACTGACTGTGAGCTGCCTCCTTTTGAAACCTGTTGTAACGAACCAAAAAACCCTACAATGTTTTACTAGGCACTGGAAGACCATAATATATGCAGGAACAGGTTACATGGCAACAATGTTTTAAGTCAGATTCTTCTAACATCTTGAAACAGCTTGGCTAAAGTTGGGTCTGTCCATTGGGTCCCCCTTAAATGACAGGCCAATGATTGATAAATCTCAAATAGATAAAATTCTTGTGTTCTGATTAGACTACCAAATTACTTCAGGGGGCCAAAGACAATACCAGAGACGGTAGATAAGGATTATAACTGGAAGTTCTCCAAAGTGGACTCTGTTCCTTTACACTTCTAGTTCTGCGAACTTTGTTGATTTCCTGCTGCCTGTCATCTGCCTTTCCATTAGTGTGAATCTTTGGGTTTGGGTGCTGCAAAAAATAGATCTCCCTGTTTTTGGAGAAAGGCATGTTCTGCATAAAGATGTCTATTTAACTAAGTTGTGAATATTAGCATTAGCTCTGATGTGTCCCAGACAAATCTCAGGCATTGGGGTTTTGAAGAGCAGGTCCTAGAGTTACAAACTGACAGCCTATTTGGGCCACTACTGAAAAAAAAAACCCCCACAACTTTTTTTTTTTTCTTCTCTCCCAACTTCCCTCATCCCCCACACACATTTAAGGAAGTGAACTAACTTCTCGATTTTGCATAAACTGGAATTCCAGCACTCCTAATAACCACCATGTTCTGCAGAACATCCCAAGAGATTTTAATCTTCTGCTTCCTCCTTCTACTGTACCTGATTGGTTAGATAACAAAAATATAGTGATTAAAGGCTGGAGAATTACAGGGGGAAGAAAAAAAAAAAATCTTTGAAAAGATGATCTTCTAGTTCTAACAGAATTTAATCCCTTCCCCACTGGCATTCAGATACATTCCGTACTCTAAAATACATTCACCAGTGCTGTTATTTCTTGTGAAATATGCCATGAACAATTATATTCACTTGTTATCTCTGAATAGTTACAGTACAAAAATGTAGTTATATTTTCATGTTTGTTCAGTTCAGTCCTTGGTCTTGACTACTATGCCAACCAGATTACAGAATAGTAATAGATAAAACTGTATTATAGTCCAAGTTCAATTCCTTGGGGATTTTTTTCTCCCCTAAAAAAAAAAATTAATCAGGTTAAAAAAATAGTTCTTTCTGTAGATGAAAGACTCCTGTTGTTGTCAATCTTTTGATTTATCCACTGGTGGTGGTAATGATTTGTATTCACGGACAGTGCTTAAAGTAAGAGTCACGGACAAATCAGTTAAACCACCTGATAATTAATTTTAAACTCCTGCTCTGTAAGTATCATCTTTTTGTAACTGAAAAGAAGAAAGAGATTCTAAACTGAAAACTGTCCTAATTTTTAAGGACTTCCTTCATCTTTAAGCCAAGAAACAAGAATTTTAGGATCAAGAGCTGTTGAACTACTACAGTGTCATATGAGGTGCTGTTCAATTTTGAAATGGTCTCTCTAAATGGCCTGTGGGTATGGATCAGAATGATTTAGGCTAGATGTCTGAAGGACATACGGCCGAAATCCCTGCTCAAAACAGGGTCGCTGTGGATCAGGTGGCTCAGTGCTCCATGGACCTGAGCTCTGAGTAGCTCCAAGGATGGAGAGTCTCTGAGTTCTCTGGGCCCCTCTTTCTGTGTTTGACTATCATCATTGTGATTTTTATTATTTTTTTCCCCATGACATCTAATTCAAATTCTGTTTGTTGCAACTCAGAGCTTTGCATCTCACCCAATCACTATGCCCTTCAAAGACGAATCTGGCTTCATCTTCTCTGTGAAGCAGACATACAGAAAACTTCAAAGTGATTTTATATACTCAAGTATTTCGTTTGCAAATACTCTTCTAATGACTGAATCATTTTCATCAAACCAGTCATTGCATTTGGCCTACCTAGCAGCAGAGCATGAATAGTTTCCAAAATACACAAAAACATCCAGTAAGATAAAGATGCAGGCAAACTGCAAAGACATATGCCAACAAAATCTGAAAGTAAATAGTAGTTTTTTTAAAAAACTATCTTAGGTCTAGAAAGGTAGTTAACTATACACATTTCTACTGAAAATCTCGCAATAAAATATCATCCTTGTTGCAACTGTCTAATAAATTCCCACTGCAAATCTCTTATACACAATTCTTTTATGACACACTTCTTTTATTCATATAAAGCATCCAGTGCAAAACCAGTGTTTTACATTTTACTTACGAAGCTATCTACATGCCATGGCAAAAGTGTGACACCTCAGGCACAGCAGAATATTTGCTGAAATCTACATATGCAATTACTGACTCTTAACTTTATTTTTCTAGAAATGCCTAGGAATAGAAGTGTTAACAAACTTGCTATAAATATAAAAATGAGAGTTTGGTACAATTTGTCTCTGGACATTTTTTTCTTATGTCCATAAACTGTACAGTTGTCATTGCAGATTTGTCTCTTCGCTGACAATCAGTAAAATAAAAAAGCTCTTTCAACTACAGGACTTCAGACATCATGTTCTCAGATAGGAGTCCTGTAAGGTGCAATGAAATCCGGCCTATAAACTCGCACAGAAAATTTACAAACCAAAGAAAATACTATGCATGTGTCAATATCTTTTTACTCCCCATTAAGACATCCTATCTTCTACAGAAGCCTATGAAAATACAACACACCATATTAGACACCTTCTGCTCTCCAGAAATGCAGACATGGATGGAAACCTGTAAATAGTCCAACAGGATGAACTGGTAGTCATGTGGCTACTCCTTTGGCATTACAAAGATGGCAAGCACTCACTGCATTTGAGAATCTTCTTTGCAGCCACAGCAATGAAGAAACTCATTGTACACCCTTGGGAGTAACGATTAGATTCTACTCAGGCAAACTAATCTATTTTATTTGCATTCATTGACAAAAATGTCAGAAGCTGTTATCAGAACACTGCTCTTTGTGATGACTGTGCACTTGTAATCTGCTCAAAATAAGACCTGCATAAAACGACATCTCTCTGGCCATGAATACAAATAAGAAAGTAAAGCTATCTGGAGGGGAAACACAATACTAGTTACATGAGCAATCAACATTAACCAGTAAGCTGACACCATCGCACACAACTCATCACGTAAGCTCTAAGTGGGTCCCTACTATAATAAACTACACAGATGTCAATTAAAAACAAAGTCGATTACTGTTTCAGGAATTGAGCTGCCAGTCTCAGAAAACCTATCCCTAAGACCCTTACCAACTTGAAACTCTTAGATTTCCTAAAAATATGTATTTACACATTAGTGACCCAGTTCTCACTAACAGCGAATGCATCATTTCTCCTGCTCTGGTCTGCTGTGGGATGCAGCATCAGACACGGGCTGTCTAACTTGCACTTAGGCTTCTCCTATGACTGGCACAAACCCTGATCATCAAATCCCGGTGAGGCCACTGCAGGAGATGCATTGGTACTCATTTTTGATGATAAATATACCATCAGGACTTCCTACAAGCTATTAAAAAAAAAAAAAAAAAAAAAGAAAAGAATTCCCCTTACCATACTTTGGTCTTGATAACTTCATAATTTTAGTGAGAGACATGCTGTGGACTGAAGGGGATGTGTGGCATTAACCTGCAGCTTAATTAAAAAGCCACTGTACTGTCTGTATTTAAAGTACAGCTGCTCTTATTGCTACAACTTCTCTATCTAGCAAAAAAACCCACCCCCAATCAAACAGTTGAAAAGTCTTTCTCCTCCCTACAGAGGGACTTTGTTGCCATTTTGTTTTAAAATCAGAATGTAGGCTCTATTCAGTTTGGAAGACCACACTGGATGCTCTTTTTATACAAGAAAAAAGCAAAACAAGATGCAACCTGTCTGCATCCTGACACATAAAACGTAATTTATTTTTTTTCCAATAAACTATTTGAATGCCACAGATTATCCTTTCCTGCAAAGACATTTTACATTTCACATGTTCTAGCAGAGAAAAAAAGTTTCATCATTAAATATGATATAAAATTATACTTAAAAAAAACCACTGAATAGTTTTAAGGCAGAATTTACTATTTACACAACCAGAACGCAATACAGCAAGCCATTAAAAACATGCCTGTAATGTTTTATGTATTAAGCTACCTAAAAGGCTCTAAGCAGAAAAAGGATTATGCAGAAGAAAAAAATAATATGCAGAGCATGTTTTTATTTATAGTGGCTTCTATCTCTCCTTTAAATGGGTGACTGCACTACATTCTGTCTAACTATGCCTTATAATTACAGAGCAGATCACACATAAAATAAAAGCAGATTGCTCAAAATTTCAGAAGCCATCCAAACATGTACTGCAGTTATCTCCAGCACAGCTACCAAGTGGACATATTTAAGCACTCTTTAGTTAAACCATCTTCAAGGGTAATCACTATACTTATTTTTGCCTTAAACCTTTCCTACATGATAAAATTAATTACTGTAACAAAGTAGTCAACTCTTTCACAGTTTCTGTGTTCTAATATATTGTACAATGCTTTTTTACTGCATCTTAATATATCCGAGATTTGAGAACACAATTCCAAATATTTTTTTAATAAACAATTTCTTCTGGACCTAATGCAAAATCCATGTAAAAAGCTGGCTAGCTGGCTTACACATCTGGAAATTCTGGAGAGAAATAGCTATGTAGGCTTTAACAGGCTGTATCACAAATCAATATACTACTCAACACCCTCCTCAAACTATGTCCAAAAGGACCAAAGGCCTTGTTGAAATACCTAGCACCTCACTTCAGCATCTCTGCAAATCTTTTTCTTTGAAAAGAAATGCTACATTGGTGGTTATTTGGCAGATGAGGTTTATCTTGCCACAACCTTCAAATCACCCTTTAAAAGAAAAAAGGACCCCATCCACCTTGAGCATTCTTTTTAAGATACCTTTGGATTACATCTCTCTCTGTATAGCTATTCCAGTAGGGAAACACCATACAAACAAATGATAATTGCATTGCATTTTCAGACTTAGGGCATGCAAGACAGTGACTGACCTGTGCTTTGTATTCTTCCTTGCCTCTGCATCAAAACCCTGTCTTGCTGTATGCTGAGAATAGATTCAGTGCACACAGAGCCTCCTCTCATCTTTAAGAGTCACATACTATCTGCTCATTACACCCGTGCTTTCTTTTGCTCACAACAAGCAGTAAGAAATCATCTTTGCATGTAAAGGTTTAAATCCCAGGTATCAGATTCTTATTTCTTCATAGAACAGAAGTAGACTGCAGAAGACAGGTTCTTCACACCGCGTGCAGCCAACAGCCCTCCACTTCAAGCCAGAAAGATCCCATGAAGCCAGATGAGAAGCCGATACCCAGTTTGAATGAGGCAGTCAGTCAGTACCATGGGATCATCTGTTAGAAACACCTGAGGAGTTGCTCAGATGCCTCAACGTAGCTGTCTAGTGCCATCTTACACAAACATGGGCATCTGAGACTTTCAAATGGGGAAGGCAAATATTGACATGGGAATTACAAGTGACACCTTTCTTCACTCAGTCACACTAGAAGCTAAGCAGTAAACTCCAGAGCATCTCACATAGCACTAGAAACTTATGTTTAGACAAATGGATTGCATTTACTGAACCCTGAAGATGCTACTGACTACAATTAAGATACATAAAAGTCATTTACCGTCTTTGAAGTCAGCATTTTTCTGCCTCAACAGAATTCGGAAATCTTCTGCTGGGTTAACACTGCCAACCTACAAAAGGTCCAAAAATAATACAATCGTCTGCTAACACCCATCTCTTTCTTCTTGCGAGGCAAGAAGAATCTTAAAATTTCTGTGTATTTTAATATGGAAACAGAAGCTCTACACTTCTCTGCATGCAGACTCATAAAATGCAAGTCTTACAATGCGTGTTAATGCGCAGTACTCCTAGCAAAGGTTAGTTGTGACATGAGCAAGATGAACTTACACTTACTGTGCTGCACTGTTATAAGCTGACCATTATTCTCTGGGGTTTAGAGGTCAGAGGCACAGTAATTCAGGTTATCTGCTAGTTCAGCTTTGAGACTTTCTGTAGCACAGACCTCTCACTAATCTTGACAGACACTTAATGAGGAATGGGAGCTCCCAGGCATGTGGGTACAGAATCATTGGTTTGCCACTCCAATAGGAAGCTCAAAATTAAAAGCTTGCACTCAATTCATCTACCCTTTCTGGCCCAGTCTGACATCTTAAAGCTCAAGCTCTAAATGGGCATGCAAGTACAGAAACCTTACAAAAACTAAAACCAGGTCAAATATAAATAAACACTTACTGAAAAACGGATGCAATAACTTTAGAAAAAAAATTACATTGCTTAAAACTTCCTTTCAGGAATCAAAATTCTCCTAAGTTTATTTGAAATTTTTATGCTTTGCTGACAAAATAATTCATAGATCTTTCAATAAGCTTTCTTGGTTTCTTCGTGTTTCTTTTAAATCTGGCAATGCCACTTTTCAGGAAATATCAGAAATTTATATTAGGAGTACAGAATATTTAAATCTTTCTAGATTTGAAGTCTTTTTCAAAATCTCAATCATGCATTTTAGAAACCAACCTTAAAGGATAGCACATTTGAAAACAAGTGAAGTTATCTCAATATTAAATCACTTTTTTTCCTCTAATATGAAAGAATCAAATAAAGGAAGGTACACAGTTATGATATAGGCTTCATCTACCCATGTACACAACATCTGGAATTAAGTCAGACCTAGCAGCAAGATGAAGCCCAATTTGTGATTTAGAACCCCAGCCAATGCAGAGAACAATCTCTAAAATCACAGCAATACCTTTGATTAAATATACAGACGCAACTTCTATGTTGCAGATGATACGCAAGAGAGCAAGAACAAAATTCAACCACTGAACTCCAATTCTGAGATTCTGTTTTCTTCAGATCCTCAGGCTTGCCCTTTAGAGTTCTAGACACTAGGGGAGAATTTTGTCCTAAAATATCCAAGATTGATGGAAACTTATGCTAACATATGCCTAAGGGCAGAGAAAGTTGTCTTTACAATCTCTAGCAGAGAGTCTCAAACCTACAAGTAGACAGTATTTCAGTCATGTTTCAGCTAGCAACCCTCCTTTTATCAGGAATTCTGTATATTCACTATAACACACTTAAAGAAATTAATCTTCCCCTTTAATAATCAGATTTGTAAAAATATGCTTACAGAGGTGACATTGCCTTCAGCAAGTTTTATGATGCTAAAGCTACCTTCCTCCTCTTCAATTTTTGGTTTCTTAGGATTGGGTCCATCTTCACTGCTGCAAATGAGAAGGACAAAAATTAATAATAATAATAATGAAGCTGTCCTGCCTACTAAGTAGGGAGTCAGTAAATTAATGAAATATACACTGAACACAAGACAAAACTTCATTATATAACTGTTCCAAAATTAACACTAAACCATGCCTCCTTTTTCCCCACAGGCAGCACAAAGCAGACAGTAGAAACAGATCAAACTTTATCTTAGCATAAAGCAAAGGCACCGCTTGTTGAAGGTGCGAGATTATTCATGCTTATTTCAGGAGTGAATTTACTTATACACATCTTCTCCACCTTTCTAAATACAGAATATCTCCGGTCACTTTATTTGGAACCTGTACATTGAGTTAACCTTGATAATTTACAGTATATGATTTACTGATTTACAGTGTATTACATGACATTTGGTATTCTCACCAGATTCATTCTAAACATGAAATGGCAATGAAAACTTAACATTTAAGTAAGAAATGAATTTACTCTTCAAAAATTACCTGCTAGTTGCTGTCTTGGAATTGATAGCTACTACAAACCTCTTTACACAGTGGCTTTTGAGTCTAATGACCCATATTCTCCATCAGCACACAAGAGCTTTATAAACTTCCACTTACAGCAGTCAAAACCGGCTAGACGAACCCCAATTAAGTACATAAGAACTCTCTTATGACATTTTAAGCTACATCTCAAAATGCTTTCAAAAGACTATTTGTTATTTTTGAAAAGCTAATTGTGATTTTAGGCTACTTTCTCGCTTTGTCCTCACAGATAACACATACCAAGGCATACATTCAAACTAGGAACTTAATTGTAACATCTAATATGCCAAACTTTAGAGCACATCTTCGCAACAGAAGAAAATCCAGGTAATCACAAAAAGGGGAAGAAAATCAGACACTGTGTTCTGTGTCACTTAATGTGACAGGCTACTGACACAGAAGAATCGATTTCAATTTAAGAATCACTGAAAGCTACTCAGTGATCTAAATGGCAGTATTTGCGTCCAACAAATCCCAAAACAAAGTAAGAAGTTTTTCTTAAAAATTCTACTACTGCAGTGAAAAGAAGAAACTCCTTGACAATGTAGGGACAAAGCCAGAGATCCTGGACTAGGTGCTGCTTTGCATTCTACAAGGTTAGAACTGATTTTAAAAATTGCATTGCACGTTACAGAAGCAATCAACTATTAGAAAGAACTTGTACAGTCTTCCTTTTTACTTTCTATAGCACATTCCTCCCCTACTTTACAATCAGTGTCTATCCCACTTAGTTTCAGTAGTCTTCTCTGTCCTTTACTTAATTTTGTCACTACTGAAATGAAATCCCTTCTCCTCAGCAACTCCTGTCATCCAACATAACCTTACTTATCACTCTAGGAGAAATGATGACTTTGGTTATGCCTCAGGACAAGGATAGGATGCCTTGCTTCATTCTCAACTCTACTGACTTTCTAGCTGACCTTGAAGAAGTTGCTTGACTGTTTTGGACAGCTGATATGCCTATCTGTAAAATGGAGAAACTGATACTTATCTAACACCAGTGAGTTTAGAACTTCTACTTGAACCAAAATTCTTGTATATTGACATGGTTTGATGAAAGGTGCAAAGAACAATGAAAATCCTCTTCTAGAATATTTTTCTCCAAAGATGTTTTGCAATCAATTGCAATGTCTTGAAATCTTTTTCCTCCTGCATTATTTTTACTGATTCAAAATGCTTTGGGATTGGAAGAAGGAGAACATAAACGATGATGCCTAGGACCAAATCTATAGCTGTCATTAACCAGTGCCGTACAGCAGAAACTAATGAATCCATACCCATTTATACCAGCCAAGGATCTGACATTTAGAATCTGTTACTGGTAATGCACTGATCAGCAGTATTTTTAAACTGTAAAACGTGCAACTACTATTTGAGAAAAATTAATAAAATAAGAGTTTAATTCAAAACACCCACTTCTACATTTATATAGAAGCCTCTCATATATTGCAAAGCTGGATGAGGTAACAGCCTCTCCAAAGCCAACCTAAGAAGGAAAAAGTAAAATGCTTTCTATTTTACTGGATTTTTCAAACTACACATAGCTTAGCAAAAGTGAAACAAACAAATGCTGAATATTAAAATCTGTATTAAGATATCATGCCTACATTTATGCTGCCTTAATCCCATTAGACCTTAAAAATTAAGCAGAGATTAATCTGGTCAATGTGATGATAGGAGACACAAATCAGTTTTAGAAAACAAAAATAATGGTCAAGAAAGCATCTAGCCAACTTTTTCAAAACACTTTAGTGCAAATTATCTAGATCTGATGGTTTTAATAAGTTGAATGTCATCTGTTGTTTAACATTTTCCTTAGTCATTGTTGCAGTGATGTACTTTTCTTTGTCAAGTGATTTAATTATAGCACTCAGCTTTTCCCCAAACACAGAACAAAACCATACAGTGAACACTTCTGTTGTAGTAATGACAATACTACTGTTCCCATTCATTACTACAGCAATACCTTTTTTTTTGCAATTTTTTTAAAAATCCTATTACCATTCATTCTTCTTTGCATAGTTGAGCCTGTATCCTTCTGCCTCCCTTACAGATTTTTTTTTTAAACATTTTAATGCCCTACACCAATTTCTATCTCAATTATTTTTATAGTTGCTTTTATCACCCCTCTAAAGGAAAACAGTTTTTAAACAAAATAGCTTTCCTTCTTGCTTGCCAAATTGATGCCTTTGGGGTGATATGTTTTTAAGCAACTACCAGTAATGGGTCACTGGTTTTTGTTTAAATTCTCTCCCTAGCTTGTTTGAACCCAAGTTTTGCTTTTTCTTTTCTTTTTTTTTTTTTAAACAGGTTCTATCACTTTTTAAAATACACACATAAATGTATGTATGTATACACACACACTCACAGAGACTGGGGCACAGGGCAAGGACAAGAGAACTTAATCAGTATGAACTCACAGACACACCAAGGCAGGACAGGCACACAGAGCAATGAACAAAATAAAAAGCAAGATGTTTCCCAGTCTGTATACAGAAATGTGGTCATCATTCCAGAGCAATAATGTGAGAAGTCCTATGTCATGTCTTCCCAAAGGTAACATGCTGAGGAAGCTCTAGCCAACCCAAGGTAAAGGATATATGACAGTTCAGCTAAGCAAGGCCTCAAAACGTCTCAAAGACATTGTTCGTAGCACTGAAAGGACAGAGCTAAAAATGAGAAAAGGGAGGGACAAGGAGCTGAGAACTCTCCAACATCCCAGGGGACCCACTAGTTATATTATAGGCATTCATAAATTCAGCTCCAAGCAGCAGATTTTGTTTGAGCAAATTGATTTGGCTGGGGTTACAATACCAATGCAGTAGCAATTAAGCATTTATTCTTCATATTTGCAGCACAAATTAAAGAAACACAGTATGTGTAATAACAAAAAAAGTAATTTTATCTTAAAAACTGTTCAGACAATAATGTTCCAGGAAAAGTCCGTAACAGTTTGATTTTTCAAGACATCCACATTTATTGCACAGCAGAAAATAATGAAGCTGCTTTTCTTTTGATTTGGTATTCAAAATGAAAGCTACAGAACAACCTAATCGAGCAAGCTGAGAAGGAAGATTCATCTTTACAGTTAATTTAAAGCTCCGTAGCACTTATTCTGAGGTAAATTAGACCCTCTGTTATTCTTATTTGAACTATTTTATAACTACCAGTAGGACAAACTATTTGACCAGGAGACAGTAAGCAATGCAACAGGTTGCTCAGAGAGGATGTGCAGTCTCCATCCCTGGATGTTTTCAAGACCAGTTTCAAGACTGGATGAAGGCCTGAGTTACCTGTTTAGATCTCATAGATGACCCTGCTTTGAGCAGCAGGTTGAACAAGAAACTTCCTGAGGTCCCTTCCAACCTGATGTATTCTGTGATTCTGTGACAACAAATACGGACATGAGGAAGCTACAGACTGGTTCCTGGTGTGTCTTGCCCCATAATAGTAAGACCACCACTATTTACAAAATACCCCAGGCATACTGTGGTATCACAATATTCTCCACCCATCAGTATTTTTTCAGTGTGTAACTCATTGATCTTACGTTCAAAATACTCTGAGCCTGCTTCATCCAGCAAAACCAATTTGAAGTGTAAAAAAAAGTTTCAGAAAGATTCATAATACATCTCCAGCTTACTTGTCTTTGAAGATGTCTTGAGCAGTTTTCTCTTCTTTTTTCTTGCTAATTTCCTTTAGAGGGAAAAGTGCTTTTACTTTTTCAAGAGGAGCCTGACACCTTTCTTTTACCACACAGGGCATCTCCAGCATCTCTAAAAGGTGCTGTTCAATTGGCGGCAATGGCTCATTGGGGTGAAAAGCCTTATGCTGCAAACACTGCAAGAAACAATTTAAGCAAAGAAAAACTTTTAGTTTATGTGCTTTTAATGTAATGGCTGTATGCCTGACATCATATGGTACATGCAAAATATCTTCCATATTAAAGAAACCACCTTCATATTGCTGACAAACATTCCAGCTCACAAGTGGAAAGTCATATGATCAGCTGTTTAAGGAGATTAATAGTGATACTGAACAAGAATACTGATGCAGATGAGTGTTCCCACACTCACTGGAATGAGTTCTATGAAAATTATTAGGAAAATCCCAGGAATGAAACAGTGATCTGCATCTATTCAGCTTTTTAATTTCACTTTACCTTTAAAATGCAGTTCTATTATAAAACAGTCACATGGGAAAGATTTCTATACATTCCAAAATGAGGTAACGAGATATATACCCCAACCATGTATTCCAGTTATTGTCACAGTTTATTGTCCCTCAAAGAAAATATTTCTTCTTGGTCAATAAAACTCAGTATGCATACAAGAGAAATTTTCACCAGTTTAAGAGCAAAGGGAAAGAGAGAAGTTAAATGTGCACAGATGAGGCACAGAATATAGGTATGTTTGCAAAGTAGCTTTGAAAAAAGTGAGGGAATGAAGGAGCCTGACAGATGTACATCAAAGTTGGAACAGATGGCAGGAGCTACAGAAGAGAAGGCTTTTTCACCAAAGTGTAAAGAGAGTGCACACAGTCAGGGAGCCAAGCAGGAGAGAGATAAGGTTAATGAGGCAGGCGACAGAAATTCCATTGAGAATTTTAAAAACAAAGTAGGTATCTCTTAAATGTTGTGAAGTGTGGGATAGCAGTAGAGACGTATGTGTATGTGCATATATATATACAGATACCAGTGCATACACATACCTACATAAAAACACTTGATGCACGTGGGAGAATAATTTTTCCAAGCCCATTGTACTGGGTGAATTAGACACAAGTGTGAAGGTAACTGCTCAGTAAACTAGGAATACAGCAGAGGTTTGCTCCCCTGTTGGCTGTCAGACATGACATTAATTTAAGAAACAAAACAAAAGCAAACAAACCCCTCTATTAATGCTGAAAAGCTGCCAATGAAGAAAATCCAGACCATATGCTACATATCAATACTGATGTGCTTTCATGCTGCCATTAAGATTCCAATCCATATTAGAGCATACTTTCAAAAGGAGGCAGTCATACAAGGCTACTGATTTGGAAACACTTGTAATGATTTAAGGCATAATTATTTTGAAAGAGAGTAAAAATGTTGCTCGAAGCTGCAGTAATGGCTCTTGTGATACAAAAAAACAATATTAAAACAACATTAGAGAATTGAATTAAACTCACAAAGCAAAAAACCTAAGTCCCCTGTTGTGAATGTGTTTTCCAGGCTTTTGCATCTGCAATCTCTATGTGTGCAGCTGCAAGAGCTGAGCACACTGAGTAGCCACAGCCTCCACTTGTTCCTGTTTTTAGAGTAGATGACAACCTCTGAAACCTGAGATGGCAGGTACCATCAAAACTCAGGTGCTAAATGGAGATGAAGTTGAACAGCCTTAACCTGGAGTTTCTAATCTCAGAGAGTCCCTTTCAACCTTGCTTGCTCTTCCTTCTGTGCCCAGCAAGAACCACTCCTACCTTCACTGGCTAGAAGGCAACCCACACTGCCACTGGCTTCCAGACTCACTGTTGTATTCATGCGTGTTGTCAGCAACACACTAGCTCCTCCTTGCTCTTCCTAATTTCCCTACATTTCCAGCCTAGAAAAGTAGCCAGCTTTCAGGAACAGAAGTCACACTAAGATAGTGGTAAATGGATGTAATGAAGTGGGATTTTCACATAATTAATTCCATGATAAGCAATGGCATAAATGCATGAGTAGATAGGAATTTACTGCAAGAAAGCATCCTGCCTTGTTCCCTTCCACACAGCACCTAGGAACACACTTTTGTAAGAACGTATTTTAGCAAATCTATAAATCCTACAGGAACTTGATAGTATTTAAAGCCTTAGAACATAGGAGACAGATTCAGCTATCTAAAAGATAAGCATCTAGTCTATACCAGTCACCTACTCGCTCTACACAACCACAACTACCATGTACTTACGATCTCCAAAACAAGAACGAACCTTGGGAAAGTAATTGATCCTTTTTCATGGATTATACAATAGACTTGGACAACTCAGCTTATACTAGTTAGCTAGCTTTTGGGTGGTTAAACCTGTGTGAACTGAATCCCAACACAAGTGTCTTAGAGTTCAGTTTACACCTAGTTTGTGACAATTTCAAAATGACCTTCCAACAGATCCACTACATTCAACCAAAGATAAGATTACTTGTTGCTGAAAGCCGTTACAGACTTCCGTGAGTGACTTCCTGTTCCCCTGCTGCTCTGCTTTCTGAAAGAACATAACCATACAAGTCCAACCACTTATAAACAAGCACAGTCCTCTAAGGTCACTTACACATTGTCTAACAAGAGCCATTACAGTATATTTAGATGCAAGCTCTGCAGCTGGATCCCATGAACTATGCGATGCTGCAGGCCACCATCCCCACAAACCTTCCTCCCAGGTCCCTCTCAGTACAGAAAAAACATTGTTGAGCAATTTGTTTATTTGGCTATCAAATAAAATGTACTGCATTCTCCAGGTACCTTACGTGCTTCAAGTCCCTATATTTAAGAGGAACAACTTAAACAATGACGTTGGAAGTCTGCCACCGCAAAAGCTATGGAAGTTCACTTAGGCTTTTCTGGAAGCAAGGAATAAAAGCTGAAACTCTGGATATAGGGTATTCCTCATCCTCCACTCCAGCAAGCATTAGCAACTCCTTTCCACCCACTCTGTCATTTCCTGATGCCTACCACTACTTCCAGAGATATAATTTAGCTTGATGTTTCTGTTTAAATTCTGGCTCTTGTCACTTATCATTTCAAATATCTTCATGAGGCAACAGAGCAAGGAAATGAAGGAGGAGTTCATCCTTTCTTCAGAGTTATTCTTCCAAACCATTTATAGGTCCTCTTCAGCCCAATCAATTTACTGGCTACATTCAAAAGATGATGTATAATTTTTCTTCGTAGTTCTTAAGGAACCAGCGGTGCCACTTGGTCTAAGAGCAAAATGTTAAGAATCTGGAACATGTTTGCAGCAAAGGAGAGAACAATCTTTCTGCAACTTACACAGATTAATAGCAGTTTTGTAACCAAGACAAAAAAAATGGGGCTGTGCATGGCCAAAAGAAAGCACTAAAAGGACTGTTAATTTAGGGCTTTATAAGCAGCAAGCACTGTGGACAGGAACTGTGTACTACCTAGTACATTGAAACAGTCAAATACTTTTTCCACCAGTAGCATTCACCCTTACAAAATCCTATCATCCTCTAAGGAAATTGGCGAGTCAGGCAGTTACACTCTTCTAGCAGCACTTGACTCAACTGCTGGGACAACACCATCATACTGTTTCAGAAGACAAATGGCACACCTAAAGAAACATCTTTCATTGACAGGCGACATCCACTGAACCAAAAGAACGCAAAATCGTATCTAGCAATATAACAGAGGAAATTCTATCCCTTATGTGGTTCATTTACAAGCAAAACCATATTTGTTTTGTAATACCCAAGCTTTACAATCCTTCCTAAAATACAAGTCATGTAAAGGTCAATCCATTTGGAGCTCTTGCCTAGCAATAACCTTCTACTGACCAAATCTTGCATTCAGTTGCACACTGTCTTGTCAATATGACTGGCAGAATTTGAAGGGAGCAGAGTTCTTCAGGTGTCAATCAGAGTAGGATTTGAAGACAGTGGGCTTACATGTGTTCCTGAAACATACATACGCCCTTCAGATCCTTTGGTTCTTTTGACAATACTGAGGTAGCATGGCTTTTGGAAGCTAGGGTAAGTTTTCTTAATTTAAAAAAGCACCTTCTTCCTACTTGTAAACTGAAAAAATTTCATTTGGAATTGTTGAGATATGATGAACATGGTTGCTATAATACCATTTTTGGTCAATTTTCAGAGTGGAGTCATGCACTCAATATATCTCCATGGTTCTGTATACAACACAATTCTGCAGCTGCATAAATGGCAATGTAATTTTCCTTATTTTTGAATTTGCTGTGTCATTTTTTTGAACACTTGAATTCCAATGTATAATTAAGTCTCTCATCCTCACAGTTGCAATGAAAATCTTCATGAGATGAAAGAAATGTAAACCAAAATGTAGACAGCTTGATACAATAACTGCAAGAAGTGTGAACTGTTCTGCTCACCCGTAAAATGCGTCAGCTCAGACACCCAAATGGAATATTTTAAATGTCAGCAATGTTAACCATTTACTACTGATCAAGTTCACCTCAGACTGATCTGTTTTGGAACCACTGCTAGATGCAACACACAGAAAAGTGGCTCTGCTCAAGATTTGATGGGACACAGAGCAAGAAGCTAAAGAGATCCCTGATTTTCAGTCAGTATCTCTCTTTGCCCATAGACTGAGTCTATGTCCACACCATGACTGCTGCAATACAGTGTTGAGATACCCAAGCAAGTTTTAACTTGTCTAGTCTAGGTGCCTGTGAATATCACCAATGCTGTTGCAGACACCTCAGCACAGGTGTAATTTCCCTTGCTTTGTGGAAACTGGAAATTTTAAGAATAAAATCTATGTTGGGGACAACATAGAAATCATTGGCTACCCCACACTTAAATGCAAAAGAATTTATATTCCCATCTTCACAATGCAGATCTTTCCAATGTGAATCAGAGAAGGACAGAAAGGTGAAAAGTCTTAACAAAAGAAGTTCTTAAAAAATGCCATATAGTTCATCTCACCTGATATAACCTCTGAAAATGAGGGTTTGGGATTTTGCTGGGCTTAAACAGGTCCTCAAAAGTTTCTCCATCATCATCTTCATAAACCAAATTCATAGAATCAATCAAAGAGTCAACAGCAGATAACTGATCCGCTAAGGCAGCAATTACATACAAAGAAAAATTAAATACACTTGCAGATGTTTCTTGAAACAATTTATAAATGAAGATGCAACTTCACAATATAAGATTTTGACCAAGTCATTACATGCCACAGAATACACTGCAGATATAGATGTGCCAATAAAGAACACGGATAACGGACACAGTAATAAACCCCTTGCTTTATTTAAGGACTACAATGTAAAGTCATAAAGCCTTCCCCCCGCCCCGCAAGACCTCAATTATTTCTGCCTTTCTGCTTCCATTTTTCTTCTTTTTCAAGATGTTTTTATTTGCCACAGAAGGTTTATAGGCCACTTAGAAAATAAGGAGAACAGCTGGTTTGAAAAACTAAATGGCATAATATAAATTTTAAAAGTTATGATTGCAAATTAACACAGTTCACAATAGTCAACTATTGCTTTGGTAAGACAGGTTTTAGATTTGTTCTCAAACTGCTGGTTACAAGCACGAAAATAGAAACTGTTTCAGAAACAACCCAGCATGCTTTATATACCCTGATGTGCAGATGCCCATTCAATGGATCTCATAACAAATTAAAGGAGCGGGAGTGGATTTAAACTACATCCATTTACGCTCAGTGCTGTGCAAAATTCTCAGAACAGTGAGTCAAGCTTTGTATAGCTGCATGTTCTATGGCTCTCCAAAGATGCCCTCCACCTGAATCTGGACACCAGTAAGTGCATGCTTTAAAAAAACCAACACACCACAGAAAATACAGTCTTTGCCTTTGTACATTATATTAACAGGTCATACCGCAACTGGCTACAGGACCAGCTTTGTACGAACGGAGCTGATGCCTCTATTCTAATTATAGCTAGCTAATCACATATTGTAGCTCCCACAAGGTTTGGCCATTTAGTCTCACAAATGAGTTCAAAGATCAAAGGATACAGAGGACTAAATCTCAGATCTCTATCACAGAGATCCTGTGAGACTAATAATCCCATAACCCAAGACAGAAGTCATTTAACAGGACAGTTTTAAAAGATTTCCTACAAACCTCAAGGCTGCTCAGCCTGCAACTAAGCTGGCAAAATTTTGATACAGGCTTTACACTTCAAGATGACATCAACACAATGCATTCTCAAAGGGCTGGGGTTTTTCTCCTTAAGCCACAATAATGACAAAGCTTATGTTTTCATTGGAAAGCCAAATATTCTAACTCTTTTAGAGTATCTTAAAGGAAGACAAGTAGGTTACTTTGCCCAGCGAAGGACTGTCTTACCTGTAGGAATGCATTTTTTATTGTTTTTCAAGGATGAAAATATGTATTGTCTTAAGTCTTCCATGTAGGGTAGTTGCACATAGATGAGACACTGAGCAAGACAAAAGAAGAAAGAAACAACTGAGCCTGGGATACTTTAGATTTTTCCTTCAGAGTGCCCTATCAGGGCAATATAAACATAAGAAAAATCCAAAGAGCTAATATCTGTATGTATCAAAATACTTAAATAAAGTATTTACAGAGCAACACAGTTTTAAGCAGAATAAAACACAGCATTATTTTATAATATGATGATGGCTACACTCCTCATTTTTCTACTGGTGGAATAAAGACCTCCCAGGTCATCTGATCCCTTTTTCTTGTGCAGAGTTCCAACCAGCCAAGCTTTAAATAACCCATATATTAGCGCTTTGGGAGGTTTTATCATCGCTTACTGTGTTTCAAAGTCAAAAATTGGTTTTGGTTTTTTAACACCCTCAGCCTAATTTTTTCTTTATTCAAATACCTCCTCCAGTTCATGCCACCCTAAATAATTCCTTTCCATCCTTTATGTTTATACCCTCAAAAGTCTGAAGATTGTTATGTCTGCCCCCACCTTTGTCATTGCTTAGCCATGCTACAAATACTTAGCTCTTTGAATAGTCTCATAAGATCAGTGGAAGCATATGCTGCAAAAATTGACATACTGTGTTGCTTCTGGGTCTCCCAGAATTTTAAAAAAATTATTTCAAATATGATTCTGCTGTGTACAGAACTTTTTCTTTTTTTTTGTTTTTCCTAAGAAACAGACTTCATTTTTTTTCCTCCTGTTTTTTAAAATAGCCTTTCAAGTAAATAAACATACTACTCTAACTCTCCATATGAATTTAAAAAACAGCTTTAAATGCTGTGAGCTCCTCCCCTCAGTTCCAGTTGAATTGGAAACCTAATGACAACAGCATAGTTGGACATGCTTGAAATGCCACACTGTCCCGGTTTCGGCTGGGACAGAGTTAATTTTCTTCCTAGCAGCTGGTACAGTGCTGTGTTTTGGATTTAGTGTGAGAATACTGTTGATAACATTCTGATGTTTTAGTTGTTGCTAAGTAGCGCTTATCTTAAGCCAAGGACTTTTCAGTTTCCCATGCTCTGCCAGCAAGCAGGTGTGCAAGAAGCTGGGAGGGAGCATGGCCAGGGCAGCTGACCTGAATTAGCCAAAGGGCTATTCCATACCATGGAGCATCATGCCCAGTATATAAACTGGGGGGAGTTGGCCAGGAGGGGCGGATCACAGCTCTGGCATTAGTCAGCAGGCGGTGAGCAATTGCTTTGTGCATCACTGGGTTTTTTCCCTCCCCGCCCCCCCTTTTGTTTTGTTATATTCCTTTTCATTACTACTATTATTATTATATTTCATTATTATTATTATATTTTACTTTAGTTATTAAACTGTTCTTATCTCAACCCACGAGTTCTGCCTTCTTTCCCAATTCTCCTCCCCATCCGACCGGGAGCAGGGGGGGACGGACAGGGAGTGAGGGAGTGGCTGCATGGTGCTTGGCTGCTGACTGGGGTTAAACCACGACACACGCCAACCATCAAATTCAAATTTTGCACTACTAAGCAACCTGGAGATAAATCTACAGTTTAAGAAAAAGAAAGAATCTAGTGCAATTTTGGATTGTACGCAGAAATGTAGGTAGTAACACAGCAAGAAAGCACTGGTATCTTATTACATAACTATGTGATTACACTGTTTCTAGATACCAAAAAAAAATTGAGATTTCCAGGATAACAAAATGAAATTATTAATATGTTATTGAAATAAAAATCAGTATTATTTAAATCTGTAATATAGAGGATACTAATAGAAACATATGGCATTGTTTTTCCACGTATTTTTTCTAGGAAATTTTCTTTAAACTATTTATTACCTCCTTGTCCTAAGACTTGGTGCTATTTCCTAAAATCACTCTGAAAAGTCACATTGGTTTCTTCTGTTATTACACAACACTGCAAATTCATATGGTTCAAATATGATCATTTATTAATTGGTATTTGTAAAGCATCAATACGGAGGCTTTCTGCAGAAAGGTAAAAGTGAAAAATTACCTCGTACGCATCCTTAATATACGGAAAAGCTACTCCAATTTGTGGGTTGCATCTTCTATCATAAGCGTAACGCACTATAGCTACCACTTTCAACTCATCCAATGCATGAACAAGGGCAGAAAAAGCAACTGCTGCATTCTGGGGAGGGGGGGAAAAAAAGTCGAGAGTCATGCAAGTTCTCATTAGTCTGCTGAAGTACATCTTTCACAGTGAATTCAACAGCATTGATTTAGTCAAGACTAGTTTCCATTTGAGCTGTAACTTCAACACAAACATTTTTCATGTTAAAAAAATGAAGAAGCAGAAAGGTCAAATCTCTTCATGATAGTGGATCCATTCAAAGCTGAGCAAACTTTAGATCCAGCACGTTCCACCTTTTCCACTAGGTGTGAAGAGCTCTCAGAAGTATTACAAGAGAGGGAGAAAGGGACGGAAGTCGGATCCTTAAAGGGACACATCAGAGCACTACAGTGAGGTTTTTACCTCTAATATTTAAAATAATTTGGAGGTCTGTTCTAAATAACACAGTGACAGGGCACACTGTTACTCTGCATGAGAATGGACTTCAGCACCAATTCCAGGTTCCCCACGCCCTTGCACAAACATAATATTTACCAGTTTCTCATTATTCATGAGATATGGTATTCATTTGGGGTCTAATCCAACTTCTTTTCACCCTAATGGGCAATGGAACAAGACATCTGTAAGCTGCATTAAAAATATTTGTTTTATTAACACGGAAAGACAGGACAATCTCAAGCACCACTACTATTCTTTTCTGTTCCACAGCAAAACACTTTCAGCATTAAACTTCAGTTCACCTTACCTCATCATCTTTCGCTGCAAAGACCTTCAGAACCTGGTTGCCCATGTAGTAATGCCTCTGTATCTACAGATTCAAATGGTCAACAGTTAGCCTGATCTAAAGAAAATGTCATTAATGCAACTGGACTAATTAAATTATGAAACAACTAACACATTAGTCAAGTGAGAAGCCACAAAATTTAATTACTGTGCATAGAAGTTAAAGCCCTGTATATGTTTTGTATCTCCATTTATCACTCAATATGGATATTCAGTCATATTCGGCAGGGTATTCTCATACCTTCCTATTGATGGGCAGGAATGAAAGACTATGGTACTTGCAGCTGTTACCAGTCTGAATAATACTGCAGTAATTCAAAAGTCAGTGTGGAAAACCACAGTGGTTAATAAAAGACCTAAATCTAACTGACACCACATCTATGCTATTAAATTTTCCTAGCAAAGATATGTCAAAAAGGAGCTGAAAAAAGTCACATCCTTAATTAATAAAGCTACTTCAACAGCAACCTGCAGTACATACAGCTGTACTGGCAGAGAAGCATTTCTGTTAGCAGAGTTTATGCTGTTCATGAACATGGCTGGCCCAAAAAACCCCAAATAAACAAAAAACCAAAACCCAAACCAAAACCACAGTTTCATCAAGGGGCATTGCTGGAATAGCTGGAGCTACAGAGGCTGAGACACACACCCAGAAAAACACTGCAGTAGTGGAAAACCTGTCACAAAGACTGCACACTACTATGAACATCGGTCAAAATGACCTTTCTTTGTTAAAGTAAAATCTCCTCAAATTACACTATCTCCAAACTAACCTGGAGTTTCATTATTTAGCAAACTACCATAATGCTGTTGAAGTCAGTGACAACCTGCACCAGAGCAGATCTGTATTTATTACAGCATTATTCTTCAACTCAGATTCTTCTACCTGCAATTATTCTTTGCTGTTCTGTCTTTAAAAGCTCAAGAAATTTTATGTTCAGTATAGTATAAATAACTAGACGTGTGTTATCACTACACCTTTTTTTGTTTGCAAAAAAAAGAAAATGGTCCCTTTGTAATATTTTCAAGTATTATTTCTTGATTTACATGGCATTGCTTATAAATTAAAAATCAAAGTTTAAGCGGCCTCTGATCTTCTTTCCTGAGGGATGAGAATAACTCAGAAAAATAATATAAGGTGGTTCTATTCCTTCTTTAATTATGTATTTGGAGCTGTTCCAGTTACTCTAGTTAATAATAAATTATCTTTTCTCCAAAGTTTTTAAAAGAAACAATTTAATATAAAACATACATTTATATAGTGTCAGTATCATGATTCCAAACAATAAAATTCAGGAGCCAAAACAAAGAAGGCATGGGTCTTAAATTCCAGTTGTAGTTGAAAACTTCCTGATATCATTATCTATACAGTGTAATTTTAATCCTGTGATCACACCTGAATAATTTTATTCCACTGAGGTCTATGCAACTACTATTGGGCATAATTACTCACACTCCTAGTTACAGGACCAGAGCACACTTTAAGATATAATTCCTATTTGTTACGAAATCCACAGACAAGAGAAGCAGATCATAGAAATTATCAAAAGCAATAAATATTTTGTGCATTGAAAAAATATAAAACCAATTTGATTCATATAATTATGCCTCAGAATTAACAAAAATATTCCTACAATCAATTGTATTCCTACAATTAATTATTAACTATGTATTTGAAGGTATTACCACACTATCAGACGAATGGTGGGGGGCAAAAAAAATCCACGTGAAACAACAGCTCACTTACAGGAGCATGATTCTTCTCGTCTGTTTTCCGCTTAGTTTCTGTTTTCAATAAAAGTCAGACTTCAAGTCGAAATAGGAGGCCAGCCTCCAGCATAAGAAAACACTGCACATGGTGAAACACATCTTACAGAATTAAATGAAGACAGTAAGACTCAGCTGTAGGCTAATAACTCAGGAAGAGATGCAAGAAATTGTCTCATTGAAACACTGGGTTCAGACACAACATTTCACTTGTTAGATCCAGTTGCTGGTACAGGATTTAGCAGTCCCTAACATCCCTCTGCCCTGGCCAATCTAGGGCATATAAGCTCAAGTGTGACATGTTTCCTCAATCACTTTCAGCACACAAGCTCCTGTGTTACTTAACAACTTTAAGTTCTGAATGTCCTCAAGGAGCAACCAGGTCACAGTTCCCATTTAGGCTGGCTTCTCATTTCAATAAATGAGCATAACTTCCTGGCTCCTCAGTTAATAATATGCTTTGGACCATGGCACTGCAGTAGTCTAAGGGCATATCTAGCAACATGCAGGGGTCTCTGTGCCACCTGTACTGTAAAGTAAAAAAATGTTTAGTTACATCCATTTGGGAGTAAGCTCCCACAGATGCTTCCTATTTCATTAGCATCTTTCCTTCCTGGTAAAGGTAAGGATTCCTCACCCTTCGTCAAGGGTTCTATTTTGTTCAGGCAGCGAGACATTTCAAAGAAGAGCAGGAGGGCTGGGAGCTTTCGGAACAGAAGGTACAGAGATGCCCTATGATATCCTTTCAGTTTTCAGTGGTGAAGGGAACTCCAAGAAGAGTAAAGTTTCAGTCACCCTGTGCAATATCCTGGAGAAGAAAGAGTGGGAGCAGCTTAACATTTCTAGCAATTACTGGCGCTCACATCTCTGTACTTTCTCCTCGTGTCCTGCTTCAAGAAGGGTTTTGTTAAGCCTTTGCCTAAGGCTTTCCTAATGCTTAAGTCCTGGATTTTCCACAGGAAATCACCTTGTGCTGGATAGCTTTTATTAAGGTACTCGCTCAATGTAAGTTTCTGACAACTTCCAGGTAAAACAAACGGTTAATACCACAAGTACAGGTAAGTGCGTACAAACATCAAGCATCTCATTGAAATATGGAGAGTTTTTGAATGATGTTATCTTCATCTAAGTTCTATGAAGTCTTCACTACATTTAGTTTTTGTTATAGTAGAAACAAGAAGCAAGTCACGGTTCACAAACTAATCCTTACGGAAATGAGAATGAACGCAGTCAGTTCTCAGGCTTTCTTTAACATTTCTTTAATGTTGAGGGAGAGACTTCTTCTGTTAAGAACACCACCACACTCGTGGCTGGACAAAGCCCAAAAAGGCTTCTGCATGCCCTGAACAGAAGAGAGACCATCTTCTGTTGCAGCTCTGGCATCACTATTTAAGTTCGTGAGATGAAATGAAACTACAGTACCTCTGTCTCCACGTTGCAGAGATCTGAGTTCAGTGGCTCTGGCTTCACTTGAGGGCTCAATGCCCACACTTATGAGCTTCTCTCCTTCACAAGACTACATACTGTTTACATGTACAAGAATCAGCAAATAAGTCACCTCTGTATACCTGACTGCAGATGCCCCATTCTCAATACTGGAACCCAGTACAACACCACAACTTTAGTGAATTTAAACTGAAATCAATTGTCTTGAACAATCCAGGAAGTTGAATGGGAAGAAGTCTAGTACTGTACCTGAGAGGATCTGCTGAATCCCAAAACAGAAAAACATTTTGCTTCTGTTTTGTATTTCATTTGCTCTTCATCTTCCTTGGAAAAAGGAACTATATCACTCCCATAGCGAAACCCTGGAGAGCAAGAGAAGAGCATCTGGTAAGCATATGGGCCTACAATTCTAACACCGAAATTAGTTCTCTGAATATTTTAACAACGCATGTATGCCCCACAGCTACACTCCACACACACTCATCAAATTACCTTCCCTGTTAACAAAAAAACCACACACCCCATCGACACATTTTGTACTTCATGAACAGCAGTTGCACTCCTTGTGCATCGTTTTATGTAACACAGCTACGCTCGTAGAGAGCGGGAAAGAAAATAAGGGAACTGAACATCTTGCCCAACAAAGTTATGCTCACAGAACAGATTCAAGCAAATCAGAATAGATTTCAGCAAACAGACTGCAACACTCCCTGCAAATGTAATGCAAAACCCAAACATACCACAAATCATGGACAGGAAATGACACCAGAAGGGATTCAGAGAACAAAATGTGTTAACAGTGGAAGTGAGATATACCCTCACACGCAATGGAAAACCAAAACACTCTTGTATGCAGAAGTGGTCTTTCTATATATTTCTGTGTTTTACTTCCCATGCCTTACATTACAGGGATATCTCCACGAAATAGGAAGCTGTTAGTTTCTCAGAGGTATCATCTGTTCCAACCGCTTATTCTCCCACCTCAAGCTCCAATATCCTCCCTGTAACATCATTACTTTATTATACTGTCAGAGACTAAGGATGATCTCCTCAGGTGTGAAGAAAGCAGAAGGAACAGAGGTAAATCCCTGGATGAAAAACCTATATGCAGATACGTTTTTCCCAGAAGCTCAAAAGCAAACACACAGGCAGAATGAAAGAAATTTCAGTATGGGTGCTTCAAATGCCAAATATTGTCTAATCATGACATTTCTCAAAAGGTCCACAAAAGTCCACTAGGCATCAGCAGCCTTTTAACTGTAAGAAATATCACACCATTGACAGAGAAATTTTTGGTCTCTCTTGTTCACACTGAACTGTTCATCACTTCTTTTTACTAGCATCCTGCAACCACTCACCAACTTAGGCAGTCAGGACATCAGCAGAGAATGGTCACAAATGCTTCAAAATACATTCACTATAAAAAGTGGATTTCTTTTTTTAATTTTACTAAAAGTTTTGAAGTTATAAAACATAAACAGATTACTAGCTTTCAAGTATCATTTCTGCTTAAAGAAACAAGGAAAATCACACTGTCATTGGGACATTTTTATCTGCTACTGCTACAAAACACCTATGATTGCTACAATTGAAAGAGGTTAAATAAAAAAATACAGTATTTATCTTAATTTTTCAATTTATTTTATTCATTTGAGAGCACTTTCTATACTGTTATCTGAATAGTTCTGCCCTTTATAGTTAATACACTTGCCCTACTTGTGTGGGATTGAAACAGCAAAGGAAAGAAAAAAATTAGTAACAAAATGTATCTATACAATTGCAAAAAATTAAACATATTTGCTTAACTCCATTTTTGAAAAGTAGAATATTTGATACTGTTTCTGGGGCCTTTAGTCTTCTAAGAAATTTAATCCACTCGGAAAGAAGCTGAAGGTTATAAAAGAAGTATTCTGCATACCACTACTTCAGATTCAACCTGTTATGGAATTTAAACAGCAAAGCTAATAGACTCTTGAACACTGAATCTTCCTTTAATGGTTTCATCTTCCCAACTGCAGAATATCTAGAGCAGTTGGTTATCTAGAAAAAAAGCAGTGTTATGAAAGTATTCATGTTATCAGTACAATTGAACATTTGAAAACAGAATAGAGGTAACAGCACTGCTCACTACAGAACTGAGGTATGGTCCTCCACAGAATACGGTTCAGAAAGCTGTAGTGCCTTCCAAGTTCCACCTGGTGGTATTATTATTCCTATTACTGGTAAAAGAAAGAATTTTTAAAATATGTGAAGACAAAGAGTCTCACATAACAGTCTCTGCATTCCATCAGCTTACAGAGCTTACATTCTAAGATCACAGCAAGGCTTCAAAGTATAAAACTAAAAGGCACTTAGGCGATTTAAGAGTACAAGCTATTATCTTCGGTTTGTCTTCAGGGTGCACATAAAGAAGTCATACCTTGAATAGTATCATCTCTCTGAACCTCTGTCTCGTCATCATCATTCAAACAGTAAACAGTTTCTTTTTGCACATCATCTTTTCTGAGGGTTTTAGCATCCACAATTGTCCAAATCTTTTTCACCTTCTCTTCTGTGACCTTTATATCAGAATTCAAAGAAAAGTAACATTTAACATTTCAGTGGGATCCAGAGTGCTTACCAGAACATGCAAAAAATTCTTAGACCAAGTGCTGCATTATTTTGCCAATAAGGGACTAATAATGACAGCCCCAAATAGGCATCTCTGACTGCTACCACAGTGCTTTCAGCACACTGTTTCATCTGGATGAGATCTAACACCTGAACTATATCATATTGACTGCATACTTGTCTTGGTTATTCATTAAAGCCATGGGCTAAGTCATTTGTGGAAGTCTTTTAGTCACAGGATAACGTGTAACTTGCTTGCTATGTATTTTACTTCCTCCACCTACATAAATGCTTTTGACAAAGCATGAAGATGTGTGTTAAAGATACAAGAAGACTCAATGCTCATTCAGCTTGTTTGCCCAAGTTTTGCATCAGGCTTACTACACTACAGGATAAAAATACCCTATATTACTGCAACTTCCCCAAAAGGCAGAAAAAGATCCCAGTTGCATTACGAGACTGGGAGGGGAAAGAAGGAATAATATCTGCAATGAGTGAATGTTTCCCAAGTACAGGGAAAGAAAAACGTTTTCTTTTCTCTCTACTTAAGTGAAATTGATGGTATACCTAGTGAATGAGAAGAAAAATGGAGAACTGGGCAGAAAACAGAAAAGACAGAATAGATTACATCAGCAGATATCACAAGTCTATTCCTAGCTCTGATACAACTGCTGTATGACCTCAGGCTAGTCACTTGGTTCATGTTGCTTACTCTCCCAAGCTTAATTTATTTCGTGTGTGAACACCTTTGGGAGGGGACTCTTACTGCATATTTGTACAGGTCTGGCACAATATCCTAATAAAAATTATGAATAAGTATAAATAGAAAGCTGGCAGCAGAGATCTCTTTCAAAGCTAGTATGCCTATCTCTCAGAAATCAGGTATGTTTCATAATATATCTTCCTGAAACCTTGCAATATTGGCCAGACTCTTAGTCTTGGGTTCAAATAACAAACTAATTAATCACCATCTCACCAGATCCATCAATGCTGCCACACTATATAGTTACCTATTAATTATTCAATAACTAGAATTTTGCACATTTTCTGTATTTAAATACACTTACTTCTTCCTAGCACTGTGTGAAGGACCCATATAAACTGTAAGGGAAACAGACTGTGCACAAGCTCTGCCACGCAGGATAAAGCGAACAAGCTGAAAAAACATACCTTTTTTTCCAAGTCTGAAATAACAATAGATGTGATTCGAAACAATAGCTGATAAAACATTTACACCCACCATTTTACATACACATGTGCATAATTCTTCTCATGCCTAAGGCCTAAGAAATATATATTGTCTCATTCAGCTGCAGACATATCACTGATGCTGAATGGAAATCTTCACACAATCGCAGCATTCTTAAGCAGGTTCGTCAACTTCAATACCATTAAGTGTCACAGCGTAGATAGCAATTACTTCTATTTCTGTACATCATGAATTTTAGTTCTTTAACATATGCATACAATATGGTGAAGTTAGAGTTGCTGTGGGAACCACAGTTTTAGATGTACTGGCTTCTACACACATAAAATCTCTACCATAATTATTTTGGATGTTGTTTTATCTTTTATTTTCTTAGCTTTAAGGAAGAAACATGCAGCTGCACCTAACTTGCTGCCAAAATACACTAACACATAGGATTTATGAACTTACTGATTTGTAGGCCACAATCCTTATAGACAAATTAGAACCAATAGTGAGCTGGCAGGGCCAAGCCATAGGTCTTCTTTCTATTTTCTTAAACATTGAAAGACGCTCCAGGCTCTCTCTAAATGAAGGAATCAGGAAAACAGAAATGAACTCTGGTGAACTGTAATAAAATATTACAGACAATACACTCTCTTCAAGGAGATGCAGGAATCCAATTGTTTCAGCTTAGACTGCATAAAGCATTAGAAAATAAACTGTATGAATAATCTTGTCATTAACTATTGTCAGAAGAGATAATGAAAAAGAGAGGTGGTACAGTAGATTATTCCCGTCTTGAGCCTTTATGATGGTGTGACATTAGGGCTTACAGACAGTATGTTAGGTCTGTGATGAAACTACACAATTGCTTATTAAGCATTTTACATTTATCTGTGCTCACCCAATTAGGGCATGTAGTTAGCTGAACAACCCAAATTAGAAAAGGCTCTCTAAGCGGTAAAATGTTTTCTGCAGTGGAGGTGAAGAAATAAAGAATCCAGTTTCAATTAACAGGATTTTGTTTGTGTGGTAATTAACTTTTGACACTTTTTTTTTTATACAGTACTAATGAACTCATTATTTTCAGGGCATTCTGTTAGAGTGAAACAAGTTACTCTGAGTATTTCTAGCCTAAACAGCATATATACAAGTTCATAAAACACAAAAAAAAGGAACTGTAATGATTTTATATTAAAAAGTGTTAACTCAGTTGCACAACTTTAAGCATTGGCATCCAAAAATTAAAAATTTACAGTAAAAGTAATTTATAATCTATTATTGTGAAATCAAATAGGCTTGCACCCTAGAACAGCTTTCAGCTAATACAAACTGTATCAGCTATTTTGCTGTAAAATTCCAATGCAAAGAAAGCACTCAGAAAATTTTCTATTGCATGATGAAGCAGATAAAATAGTGTTGACCTCACCTTTTTCACATGATGATAAAACCCAAAATCTACCTATCTCTTGATTAAAGCACTTATCTGGCAGAAATTAAGATCAACTCCTAAAAACAATAGAACAGAATTCAACTTGGTATTCTACTTTTCAAGTTTCTTAGGATAAGCAGGGGTTTTTTTGAAAATTCTAACAGAGGCACAAGAAGAAAATGTGTTGGGATTTTTATAATGACATAAACACTGTATTTCCTTTTTAATTTTTTTTTTCCTTGGGGAAAGGAAGGAAGGAAAAGTTATTCTGGCAATAGAGACATCAATATAGGATTTTTAAAAAGAACCTGTTACTACATCATTAGAAGCACTGCAACACATACATTCAAGAATGAATGTGAAAATCAAATACCTAAGTGTAAAATGCCTAAAACTGTCATTTAAGCTCAATTTATTAACTCTATCCTTTAATTTCTTATATTTATAGAAGAAAAATGCTCCCTGTTATCAAAGAAGACTCAGCCAATAAAACCCTAGTAAATGCACATTTCAACTTGTATTTTAAAAACACGTCTCTTCTCCTCTGCTCTCCAACCCCTTCCCCCAAACCCCAGAGGCAGCAGAAGTACCTCCTGTCCGATAAGTCAGAATATCAAACCCTAAAAAAATACAACAAAATTTTCTCACTTACTTTCCTGGCATGACTAATTTATTTTCACAAGTTGTAATATTTTTACCAGCAGGAATAATGAATATAGGAAAACAGACACTGTATCTGAGTTGGTAAATTATCATGACAGATTTGCAAGGCTCACTTCTTAAAGCTTGATAAGCAACTTAACTGCATCTAAAACCTCACATATTCTTAAAACAACTTAAAAAACTAAAGCTTTAATCTATTAGCCAAATGCCTATTTATCCAAAGATTTTGGATTTCCCCTGACAGCATGGCACAAAGACAGCTTATACAGTAGCAAGAGCCTGCGATAAAAAAAAAATATATAAAGAAGGGGCCAAGCCACATAGTAGCTTCATGCATATGGATTATCCTAAAGGATAAACGGGCCCAGAAAGATACTGCTTTTCTGTGCAGTCTTTTGATGCAATGACAAAGCCTGCTTTTTTCTAGAGACTGAGACCGCTCTGTTGACTAGTATGGAATACATACACAGTGATACATGTTTCTTCACTAATCCACGCTAATGCTCAAATAACAGTTTAACTGGCTGCTGAGGTGCAAAGCAGATCAGCTGGGCAGGGTGAGGGAAAGAAACCCCACAAATAAAATGATGAATAACAGCATGCAAACGTCTAGCCACCACCCTCATCTAAAAATTAGACTTGATAATCACATTACAGCTATGGTCTACTCAGCTTCCTGAAAAACACGTTGTCTGAAAGATCACACTTCATAATTGTAGACTAGAACTACTAAGACATAACATCAGACTTTTATAAGGCACATAGATGCCTTTTGCTTGTTTCCCAACTGAGACAACACCTATGTTGAAAAGTCTTGGATATATCATTAGCTACAGTTTTTCAGACACACATATATATTTTTATTCTTTCATTGGGGAAACATCAAGTGAAAAAACATCTTTCAATTCTTGCATAAGGAATGCTGCTAAAAAAGTATATTGTTTGGCACAATGGCACAGTAGCCTGTGATTAAAGAGCAGGATTCAACAAACAACATTACTCAAAACATTTGTGGGAATTTGATAAACTAGTGAGCTAAAAGAAGTCTGCGACCAAGGAACAAAGGCTACCATCAAATCCAAATGTTCTACCTGCACTACGTCACAAATTCCCACTCTTTCTATAAAGGAGATTTCAAAAGTATGTTTTGGAAATATTCCCTCCAAAATTCACCAACACTAAAGATGGAAGAAAACTGATTTTTTCCTTTAAATACAGATATAGAAAATTCTTTTTCCACTGAAATCTGTAAGCTTTTCTACCTACTCTAAAGCCACTGAAGAAGCTGTTTGAAAGGGACTGAGTATACAATAAGTTATAAAATTCACTGACTTCAGTGAAACTGGAAGCCAAGTGACTGATTACTTAATTTCATCTTTTTGCAAATAAATCAGAAAGTAAATTTACAGTATGATAAAGAGGATTAGCCAAGTTTACCTGAAAGTATAAATTTCTTCCAGCCCTCCTTCTTCGTCCAAAGTATGCATCAGTTTCCTCACCACATCAATGCCTTCCTTCTGTTGCTCAGTTAAACTCTTTCTTGGAAAAGAGTTTCTGTGCACATGAGAACGTATACTGGCACTTGTATCTCCACCTCCATCACCAACATCCACTGGAAATGGCAGACTAAGAACACAAGCAGAAGCACTTAGTTTGACTTTCTTAACTAAATAACCAAACAAAAACAAAACACAAATTGTATCAGGATCAACAACTTCTATCTAGCTGCAGCCAGACGTATAAAGAGCCACATGGCTTGCGAAACAACATGAAGTAGTATTTCAGGTCTACTTGGCATTGGTAACATCTTGACCAGAGTGCTGCACCAGTTCCGGGCATCATACATCAATAAAGATGTCCACATACAGGAAGGGATTAGGGAGTAAAGACAATGCTGATTAGAAAACAAGATGTATGAAAAAAGATTGAACAAAATAAAGCCCATAGAGAAGGGAGTCAGAGGGCAAGACAGTCTTAAATATAAAAGGCTGTTGCAGAGAGGAAGGGAACAATTGGTTCTTCATATTCAGCCTGCACTCAAATCACATCATGGAGTCAGGTCAGGTATGCAAAAACCTGATAAAGGCATTTCAAACCATAGTCTCTAAAACCAACTGCCTGAGGAGATGGAATAGTCTCCATCACTGGAAATCTTTATGAAAAATTAGACAAACACCGCTCAGCAATGACAAACATACAACTGACCCAGTCTGAACTAGACGATTGCTCTAGATGACTCGTTAAAGGCCATTCCAGGCCTGTGATTCTGTATCGGCTCCAAATGCCAGGAAACGGGACTTTATCTGCAGTGGGGCTTTTAGGTATTTCTGGAATAAATGTTACTCTTTGAGACTTTAATAGCTTACAACACTAGATGAATTTCTGACTGAAGATGACACGTTTTCCTGCACTTCAAGAATCAGATTTAAAAATTTAGCCAGGGGTTATAAATAAAATGATTTTGCTGCTCTTAAAAATATAACAGAGTTAACTAAGTATAATAACCACAGAAAAGAGATGTGTAAGATCCTCTACTCTGTGCCCCTGACAATGCCTGCAGATTTTTCAAACCTTTAATCTGATCCAATTTTGAATGAACCACATGATAACCTTTTACCACATTTCCACAAAGTAAAAGAATTTTAGCATGGTATTATGTTTTCAAAAAAGCAGCCTACAGATCTCTACCTTACTTTCACCTCATTAGTCCTCACTAAACTTATCTGTGGAGCAACATACAATAAGCAGAGTTAACAATATGCACAACGATGTCACATACAGCAGAATTAAAGATCAAACATCAGCAAAGTGTTTGGTACCTTTTTAGGAATCAGCACCCACTGACAAATAGAGAAATTGTATTTTAAAGCTGTTACAAGAGCAAAAAGCTTCAAATCTCTGATACATAAAAGTTAGACTACTTTCATTATACAGTGCTTAGAGATTCCTGTGATGAGAACTGTATAATACCCAAAGCTACACAGTGCTCAGCATGGCCTTCGCACTTGATAACAGGGAGGAAAACCAACTATCTGCCACAAGTTACAACCTAATCAATAAACAGGGCATAAGAGACGGAAGCATGGGTTACAACAAAAGGACAAGGCTTAGCAAGAAATTATTTTTAAATCAGTATCCTGAGCATTTTACATTTGTACATGTATTTCTCAAAGCATCATTTGCTCATGCGGCTGGCAGACAGGGTGTAAATCTGCAGCTAATGCTTTAACAGCAACGTTTCCCTAGTGCTTCTATTAGCCACAGGGCTTTTCCTTTGCTACGTTACAGACAGAGAAAATGTAAAGATGTATCAGAAATCTCACAGAATAAAACTGCAATGTTAACTTGTGGTGGTAGCATCTGTGCTAGTCTGCACAGCAAACTACAGGTATGGAAACAAGGTAGCAGGGGCTAAATACCAGGTCTCTGAAAGATGTAGTCTGGCTGGCAGCATGTACTCAGGTTCATGGTGTTGTGTCTCCACTGCCTCCAGTGCCAAAAATAGCTCAAATAAGCTAGAAGGGGCATGTCAATGTATGTTGCCAGCATATCATCTTTTACTGTGTAGACAGAACCTGAGAGTAGTCTGATATTTTTACATTCAGCCTCTCCCAAGCACAGGCAAAAAAGAATTTTTTTGTGGAGGATCAGACCATGATTTTCAGTCACACTTTCCTACCTAAGCCCTCTGTTATCTTGCAGGTGGGTCCGCAAATGGCTTTAATAAATTTATCAAGTTCGCAACATTGCTCCTTACAGAATGCTGGATCTAGGCAAAAGTAAATATTAAAATGGTCAGAAGTAAAACTGCAGCTTTGACTGTCTCCTGTGAAATTATTTGTTATAAACAGCAAACATTAGCATTCACACAAAGTTTTGCTTTTAAATAAACTCCTACTAGAAGGCCTATAGCTTCCTACGTTACCGTCATGTGCAACAACTAGATCTCAGCACCACCATTGATTCTTCAGATCAATGCCTATACCAACACAGCCAAGGGATTCCTGTCATAACACTTAAGACATTGCTCCCATTTTCCACTTCCATTTTCCAAGCCCATCACTGTGAATATAACCCTTCTCCTCAGACTTGCTCTTCTACTGACACCAGAATCAGGCCATAAATGTCTGCAACAGTACCTCATTATTTCTTCCTAGTAACTCCGTTACCTAAAAGGATCTAGGCTGTTGCTGTGACAAAACCACTATTTCTGAGGCTATTTCTGGCTCGTTGTTTCCCACTTCTCTGCTTATATAGATCTTTTGTCTCCCATTTTAGACTTTGGCTCTAAGCTATAAGCTTAACTAGAGAAGAAGTCATCATCCTAACATGTATTTGCACATCACTTAATCAAGGGGACTTGTCTCATGGCATTGTGTAATTGCTAGAAGTACTTATAACAATCATATTACATACTGGTACACCTCTATAGAAACAATACATCAGCAGATCACTAGCTCCTTCAAGATTGTTATTAAGAAAGAATAATAATTTCCCTTTACAAAAAAAGGCACAGTTTATAACAGCCACTTCCATACTTACAAAAACTGAAGTGAAATTCCTGTTTTCTTCAAGTTAGCAATGATAATTTCCAGCTGATCCTCACTGACAGGACTACTAAGGTCTGTAAACAGTTCAATGTGTCTCTTCTCGTATTTCTTTCCTCTTAAAATACAAAAAGAACATTTACATATATCGGAAATATTATCTATAAGGCCTTTTTCTAATTCTTTCCTTACAAAATTGAAGCTTTACCAAAGTAATATACATGTGAAAAAAAAAATAAGCAAACAGACCTACTTGGTAGAAGTTATTCTATCATTGGTCATATTATTTATGGTAAGTTTTTATCTTTATATGATTTCCCCCTACTCATTCCTACTCCCTAAAATTGAGGACTCTAGCCCTGTCACTGTATAAATCACTAACTACATCTAAATGAATGGAATTCTGCCAATTTTCACCAATGTAGATAAAATGCTAATAAAATATGCTAGGTTGTTTATTGATTATACTGGATATTTCCTTTGCAGCTGTAACTCTGTCCTTGTGAAAATGGAAAATGTATTTTAAATTACTGTTGCTGGTGGGGGTTCCATTTTAGTAAGCTAATTCAGTAGATTTATTGGATAAGATGGACTTTAAAGCCTACTTAATAGGTTAAGAAGTAGTAACAATAAACATCAGAAAGTTCTGCCAGCTACAGAACAAAATTCAGTTAAACTGATATACTTTTTATCTGGATATTCAAGCATAAGGGTGATTTTCTTGAATTTTTACCCAATATTGTTTTCTCAGCTGGAGGCAAACTCCATATCAAAGGGTTTTGTGCACACGAGCAACTTACCCACAAGATAACAAAAGCAGTTGCTCTGCAGATATTCAAAGTTATACTGCCATAAATACACTGATTTTAATTCACAAGTCAGTTTTAACTGTTAAATTGATACAGCTTTCCACACCAATTAGACTTTATTCAGAAAAATACAAATTGCATCACTAATTCTAGTCTTCTGCAGTCACAATTAGATCATATAATCTTTTTAACAACATGTTCAATCTCTGTTTTGAGAGGAAGTAAGGTTATCTTCCTTTCCCTGGACCATCAGTTCACTGAGTGTTACAAACAGTCACATTCCCACTCCAAGTACATTCATTGACAACTTTGTAACACTTGTGCCAACATTTTATTTCAGCTTAAACAGTGTTTTTTCCTACTGCACATTTATCTCCCACAGCCTGCATATTTACAAATAGCCACCTTACCTCCAATAGCCTTTAATTTGCTAGGCTGAACAAACTGACCTTTCTAGTTTTGTTTTCTTTTTTCTTTGTAAGATATGCCATCAACCTTATAAATTTGGTAGCCCTTTTCTATGCATTTTAACATCTGAATTAATGTTTTTTGAAAACAGATCACAAGAAATGCGACACTAAGTGAAGTCTTTGTGCCTTGTATAACGGCATTAATATTCTCATGAATCTACTGCAAAGTTCCCAGTTGCATCAGAAAGCTCTTAGATTGTCTGGAGAAGCTAGATGTCTCCTGGGGATTCTTCAGGGACAGACTCCTGGAGTGTGGCGTTTGTTTTTAATGTGTTGGGTTTTTTTAAAAAAGCATTTTCCATATTTACACAATACTGGAAATGTAGTACTGACAAGAAATCAGATCAGCTCCAAAGTGCAAGGTCAGAATTCTGTAAAAGGCTTTGGGTTGCATACTTACATTGTTTCCTTCTGAAGCAAGTCCATACACACAATAATTGCATCCAGAACTAAGCAAATTTAAGAAAAATCTCATTTAGAACATGAATCATGTCACAAAAGTGTTTTTCCTATGAAACAATCTTCTGTTTTCACCCCCTCCCAAACACTGGCAAACATGCATTTTAGTTAACAAGTAAACAATTTTTTGAGACAAGTACTCTTCAAATATCTACTGTGCAAGAGGTTCCTATATAACTTGTCTGTTTTGTGATCTTGTCTCTTCCCCATTTATCTGATAGAACAGTAAAAAGACTGCCTCAGGGCCCAATCTTTTAACTGTCAATGAGGAGGCTCAAGTCCAATGAAAGAGCAATCTAATCTTTACAATGTTACTTTGAATCCACAAACAAAATTTACTTGCACTTTCAATACATGATACCATTTTCTCATGCAAGTTTTCCTTCAAAACATCTGCACCTGGCAATCTCTTGATAGTTTCTTCCTGATCACAGTTTTCATTGGGAACATATTTTTATCATGGCACACAAACCTGCCCACCCATCGAAGAAGGAACATGACTGCTTCTGCTAAGATGCAGCTGACTGGCTGCACACTCCTCCGAAACAGCTCTGACAGTCTGAATAGAGCTCACAACAATCATTTGGTGGCCAGAAAGAGGGAAGACAACACAGGAAGTTGAACAGTATGTAAATGAAACACACAAAGGGACACTATACAGATGGCCTTCTTTTAAAACTCTTCGCCTTATGCAACTAAAACCAGAATACATTCAAACATGAACAACATTCAAACCAACAAGTGACATTTGGCAATATTAGAAATACTTTATATAGAAATCAATCTGATAAACCTCTATTCTGCTTTGTCTGGCTTCTGGTACTTCTGCTGACATATTTCGTAAATAATATTTTTATCTGATGAAAAGCATAAACCAAGTTCTGCAGCACTACTGTTAAAAACACATGCCTTATTTGAGGCCTAAAATTATATTATTGCTATCTTTGTTCTCTTTAACTAACAGAACGCTTCATAAAACCAATGATTCCCTAAGGCCAAGTCTCCATCTGCTAGCCTAAAAGAACGTTAAAAAGCAACTAATCTGCTTTTGAACAAACTTACAACCACAAATTAGCTGAACTCTGACAGTAGTTAAAATTTCAGAGGCAAATCTGAGCCCATTTCACAACACTAACTTCCTGTCTCCTATGTAGCTGAATCAGTTCAAGAAGTGCTCTACAACGAAAGGATACAGTCTGCTTGTTCAGAGCCCGGTTTAATCACATCTTGAATGTCCTCCAGCAGATCAAAATCTGGTAGCATGAGTGACCTATGGACAGTAATGTTTTGGTATTGATCCCCACTGGCAAGGTCATTCCTAGTACCATCAGTGCCAAACAAAACTACAGCGACCTCATCTTTACTCTCAGCAAAAACCTGGAAATAGAGAAAATACAAAACAGGTATAAAAACACAGGTAGATTCATACACAACTATGTTAGGCAGACTCCAGCAAGCTGAACTAATTTTGAAACAGTGTCAAGTACAGTGGATTTACTTTTTCTTACTTTTTCAGTGCTATTCTACCAAGATGTAATCTTACAGAGAGTTCACTAATTTAGATATAATTAAACTAACACATTGACATGAGGATATCTGGGATAAAACAAATAAAAGTGGCTGACTCAGTCCTTGAAATGAGTCTTCAGTGTGGTAAATCTTAAGAATGTTGAAACATTTTAGAGAAAGAGTACTTGTTTTCCCTAAAAGTTTCTACTGCCCTGAAGAAAGAGTGACCAATCCAACTGCCACATCTCAGCTACTTAAGTACAGATGAAACAGAGCACTGTTACTCCTGCATAAAAACAGACTAATTCTTACTCATTTCTCATTTATTTCAATTATTAGTAAATGAGGAAAATATTTCACAGATGTTACTGCTTCCTCCCCCTTTTTAACAGTTTTTTTATCACATGTAAAGTCACACATACCTGTCGCTGCACAAACTTTGTCATAATCTTCTTGGCTTGTTCAAGTGAAGACTCCTCACCAGGGGCAGAACTACTCATTGTAAAGCCTACATCCAGGCACAGCACTATGGCCGCCTAGAAAGGAAAGACAATACTGAATAAGAATGCAAAAGGGCCAATATAAGCATAATTACTTAAAAGGGTACATACAAAATCTGAAAGTCAAGCTACATCACTACTGGCTTCTTTTACAGTAACTGTTAATATGAGACAATGGTGGAGGACAAAACCAGTACAACTGCACTGAACTGATAATCATTTAATCCTGTATAGGCATCTCCAGGCATCTCAGTGGAAAACACAAAAAATCCTATGTTACACAATAATCTGTCAAGAGGGGCAATTTCTATACAACTCCATGAACATATTAGGGATTTAAGGGCTCTTCTACACTAGGAAATAAAACAGAGATATTTTGGTTGACAATTACAAGCACAACACAATACAGTATATCTGCACAACACAAGGTGGAGATACAAGCTTGTTCCCTAAACTCTACAGCTACATCCACCCCTCACAGTAGCTCGTAATAGCTGTAGAGACCATTCTTTGGTCTAACCCAAGAACGGTAAGAATGACAGCACTCCTATAGCTTCCAGGGAGAGCCAGAACATTTATGCTACTGGAGGTGTCTGCAGCATGCAGCTATGCTCTTAATGCCTTAGAAGGATGAATTCCAATTTCAATTTAGGGGCTTAAATCCCACAAGCTAGCATATGTGTTTGCGTTTCTGATCATCGCTTTAACTGATCTATATATAACACTGCCCAAGTCTTCCCCTTAATTGATTTATAAACTAGTATACGAATAAAATAAAATCGCTTCTCATAATTTCTCTTGTTCAACTCTTGCTAAGTTCCTTTAAACTTCTTCCACAGACTCTACTTACCTTGATTAACCTGAGTAATTTTACCATCCAGCTGAATGAAGCTACAAGAGGAATTCAGCAGAATTATGCCCTGCATCTCCAAGGACACCAACAAAAGGCCAGCTCAAATTTATTGTCACCGATTAAACCACGGTTGTTTAAATACACATCAAAATCTTGCCTAGTGGACTGCCAGTAGCTTAAGTTACACTGCCTGCAAAAAGTTATTGTTTGCCAGAACACAGGAAAGTTAGGTATTACCTAGGTTGGAGCCAGTCACTTTGTTCCAAAATACAAAATGTATCCAATTGTCTAAGAAGTGAGGCTACCAAAAGGACGTGGGCAATAAATCAGAAGACTGTCAAGCGACATGAGATGTCTAGTCTGCTTTTGCAAAGCAAAAGAGATGAACAGAAAGAAAAGGTTGTTGGTCTAAGCTCTTTTCCGTATGGCTGTGCAAATAACTCCAAGTACCTTTCTAAACATCAACCAAAAGAACCTGATTCTTTTTATCACCCAAATAGATAATTCTTAATATCAAGTTTATAAGAATAATTTGCTCAGATTAGCTGCCTAATGCTCTGTATTAGCAGCTCTCAAACTATTTGCTTATCTTCCTTCTTTTCCCAGAATATATTGTGCACCTCCCCTGTCACTTTAACAAGCACTGGTTTAACTCCCTGCATCCTCCCAGGACAGGACAAGAGGAAGAAAGAAAGAAGGCTGAGCAACAGGGCTCCACAAGACATCCAGCAGGTTATACTCAGTCTCAGCACTCTATTCCTCGCTCTGCCTTCACTGGCGGCTTGCCTGGGAGCCAGGAATTAATGCCTCTGAGTCAGCCAGGTCTGCAGAAGCTTAGAGTGGAATAGAGGCAGTAAGTGAGCCTGCACTAGATTCTCACAAGAGCCTCGTTACTGCTCACCTGCCAGCCTGAGGAAGTACTCTACCAGCATCAGCAACTGCAGACCCTCAGCTTGTTGCTGTCCTGCCTCAAGACACACAATGGCTGGCAGCTGAATAAAATCTGTTGTCCAAAACAGGTAAATTGCTCTTCACAGCTGGCAAGATGACAGCAAAGAAACCAAACAAGTGCAGGAATGAAGAGCTGCTCTTTTGCTTAAGAAAAAATGATCGAGTGTCAAGTGCTAACATGCTTTTCTGGAAGGCAGCAACCTCCAAGCCCGGTGCCTACTCAGGTATGTGGAATCCTCCTTCAGGAAGAGGGCAGGTCTCTCTTTTGGTAATCCTCTTCTATAAGTCTCTTCATCTGTTATTAACATCTGTGCCTCTCACCTCTGAGCATCCAGTACTGCCATTTTCAGGTGCAGTGTACTAAGCGACACTTTTAAGATGCTCTGCATGTGTGCTTGTAGGACAACATTGTCACACCTGAGCTAACAACCATCTGCTTTGCTCAAGTATTGATAAGGGTGAAAACGGAACGAGCCTGCCTTTATCTCTAACCCCTCAGCGCTGAAGCTAGTTATAATAAAGCTAAGAGACATATGGCTACTGCAGCACCTTTGCCTGCAGCACAGACAAAACCTGTGTTTAACAGATACTAAACTGCCTTTATCAGAAGAGACCTTAACACAGCCTTCACCAACAGGATTCCTTAAACATACCAGACAAACAAACTGCATTTTAAACAGGGCAAAACCATTTATACTATTATTTTAGCAAGAGCAATGGCAATTACTACTGTGGTAGCTGCACCGTGCTCAAAACCACAGCTGCCCCCAAGACAGGAATACCGAAGTCCCTTTGAATTAGACAGCTTTGTACCAGCAGCACCGCGGAGGTCAGCACAGGGAGGAGTTACTCGGTTTTGCAGCCGTGGCTGTTGTGCCGTTTGCTACTAATACCGAAGTGAGCTCACTGAAGGCAAGCCGGGCTGGTTCCGCCCCACGCTGACCGCGCTACAGACAAGCCGCCTAACGGCAGTGAAGCCGGTTCCCTCAGGTGAGCACGAGCGGACCGGCCATGTTCAGCTCACAGAAAGGCACTGCCGGAACAACCCCGAGGCGCCGCCAGCAGCCCCCTCCAGCGAGCACGGGGTCCCGCAAGCACCCACCGCCACAAGCGGCCGCCCAGGGCCAAAGCTTAAACACCGCTCGCGTTACAGGCGGGCAACGGCGGCTCCGGCCCGCAGAGGAGGGAACCGTTGTCACGCGCCCCCCCGCCCCCCCCCCGGCGCTCAGCCGCGGCCGGGCCCAGGCAGGCAGCACCTCCTCCATAGCACGGCCCCCCACCCCTGAGGCACGTTCCCGCCACACCGGGCCAGGGGGAGACGGCGGACAAAGTCGGGGGGGGGGGCGGAATTGGTGCCCAAAGGCTGCCGGGATACTGGAAGACCCCCTCTCCTCACCTTGCCGCTGCGCGCCATCTCGTTCGTTCCGGGACGCGGTGCGCCGCGCTCAGTGCTCCGGCCGGCGACGCGCCCTGTCCGCTCCGCGTCCCCCCGGGAACACGGCGGCGGCGCCTCGCGTTCCGCGGGGTGGGACGGGACAGCACCACCCAGCGGCGGGCGGCGCCACGGGCGGGACCGAGACAAAGGGCGGGCGAGGGGAGAGGAAGGGCTGAGAGGACGGGAGGGGCCCGTCCCGGCACTGCCCCGTCCCTAGGCTCCAGCAGCGGGGAGGGGACGCGTTCCCCCACCGGCTGTGCGGCGGCGGAGCGGGGTGTGACGCGGCACTGTGAGGGGACACGGCCTCGACTTGAGCCGAGGCTGGTGCGGGGCGGGCCACAGGGGGTGGCCGGGCCGAGTATGGCCCGGCTGGGTGAGAGGGGAGGGAGATGTGGGGTGCCCCCCTCATCTTTCTCCTCAGGTCATCCCCCCTGCCCCCCTCAAAGTGCCACATCTCGCAGGCATGACTGTATCTGCGATTTTGGCCATAGGGTGAGCCGTACGTAGCCAAGGTCAAACCTGGTTTGGGTGGACTTAGCTCAGGTCCCTGAGGAGAGGCAGCAGCAGGGCAAGCCTCCTGTCCTCTTGTGCCTCTAAGCACCTCCTGACTCACCCCATCTGTCACCCACCCCATGGGGCCCATCTGCCCAGGGCTCTCCAGCCTCTTCTTCCCAGTGCCTGGGAGTCTCACAGAACACATCTGCTGAGGGAGCAGCCATTCCCCTTCGCCACCAGGACAGAGCTCTGGGCTGGATGGAAGTGTCTGATAAGCCGCATTGTGCCCCTGGATCACCAGTGGTGTTACCAAAAGACTTAGACAATTTGATGAAGGGCCCCATTGGCACAACACTAGCTTTCTCCCAGCATTAACAACAGAGAGAATTTCTCATCCAAATTACATCCAGGCTCTTTGATGGAACTGAAGCCTGCTGATTTTATAATAGATGCTATATCACATATATCTTGGCACCTGTTGGATATTAAATCATCACCAGAGATGTATAGAGAATGGCAAATATTTCAACACATATATTGAGTACTTCTTGTTCTGTATTGCCTTCCGTGTATCCTTTGAGAATATCATTACCAGTGTTCTTTCTGTTCTCAGTGTATCTCAAAAACCACATTATTATCTATAATTACTATCAAAACAGAGTACAAAGTGGTGATATTAGTATAGCTACAAAAGAGTACATCTCACATGAACACTTCAAAAACCTTGTACCAGAAGGCTGACCCTGCAAACACAAGTGTTTCCTTTTTATATTGAGTGATGTCTGAAGACAAAAATCCCCTTTCCCTACTCACTACATTGCCATGCTTTGGAATATTGGTAATTGAGGGATTCTCTCCTCAAAGCACTTTGCATATCAAAGGAACAGAGCAGCTTGGCAACGTGGCAAACATTTTATGGGAAACCTGTAGACAAAAAACCAGTCAGCAACTGCAAGAGAAAGCTGTGCGTTGTCTTCCTGAATATCTCCAAGGATATTTCAGATCAATCAGCCAAGGAAATCAGGTCTGCCTACTATTATTATTCCTGATGTTATCCTGGTCCCTAGGAGTGCTCAGCACAGACCAAAGCCCCTCCTTGGGCTAGCAATCAGGCAATTCCCCACCCCAACTGATTTCCGACATAGCTTGCAGTCTAGGCGTAAGACAAGAGATGTGCGTGCGCATGCACACACACAAATGGGAAGAGCAGAGAAACAAGAACTGAGCAACTTCGTCGGCAAGGGCTTTTCACACACCAGCAGAAAAGCATTTTGCCAGGCATCATAATCAATGAACATTTTATTTTTATGCCAGGGTCGGGAATTAAAACCCCAGCCCTGACTGCTGGCACAGAATATCGACACAAAACCCTTCATAGTCCTCTCCAAATCCTAGATTTGACATAAAAGCTGAATCCCAGGCTTCGGTCCAAACTCTCATAGCTAGAACAGTAATTGTAAACATTACTCAGAGAAGCCTAATTTGGGCATGAACTTGGAACCTCTGGTTTGCAGGAAGGTTGGTGTGCCCAGCCCAGGTACAGCACCCTGTTCCCTTACAAAGTCTGAGTAAAACTAAAGACACCTGTAACCATGAAACTCCATCTGTGATCTTCCTGTACATTAGCTCTCAGTCTGGCATAAACAGGGTCTTATAACTCTCTCGGCAAAATACACAAACAATAAACCCAAACATTCCCCCTTCGCACCTTCATGCTGCCAAATTTCCTCAGAGCCATTTCCACTATTCAAAGGGAAAACTGGCTAATCATATCTGAAACAAACTTTAATCCCCATTTCCTTTTCCTTCGCAAGTCTGCGCAGAGCTCCCTTATAGGTAATCATCAGATCTGATTAATCTACTCCATCTGGGGGCACTGGGGCTTTATTAGCTTGGATTAAGACTTGAAGATCTTTTCTTGTAAACGCTTGCCAAAAGATGCTTGTGATTAATTGGCCATTTCCATTTTACAGAATGTCAGTCTCTGGGTATAAATAATAAATATGTGATGTCTCAGAGGACTCAGCATCCAGGGTGATCAGCTGTAATCTCATTTGCAACAAAGTGAGTCAGACCTCAGTCCCTGTGAGGTTCTCACTCATTGCTCTGCTTACTCCTTTTTTGGTTACTTTTCTTCCCCCCAAAAACCAAAGCCTGGATTAAATAAGCACGCTCTTGGGAAGTACAATGAGGGCCCTGCCTTGTGTTTAACTTCACTCGATGCCTTTACAAGGCAGCAAGGAAAATGGCTTCCCTGTTTTATTACAAGAAGGAATGTATTATCCAGAGAGTTGCAGCTGGGACCCAGCTGCTTATGGCAGCTCTGAGCAAATGTGAATGGCTTCAATGTAAAAGTAGAAAGATGACTTGGCCTTTCTCCCTCTTGGAGCAATTGCCCACAGGGTAAAACTCTGGATAAATGCCTGGTGGAAAGAGGAATACCGTAGCCATCTGGGATCTAGTCCAATAGTTTTACTGAAATAGATACATGAAGCAGAACTTTCCACAGAAGAATTAACTTTGCAATCATTACCTATTCTTCGCTTGGTTTCATACGTAGAAGTGGGCACTAACTGCAAACTGAAGAATTATGAACTGAATTTCCTACAGAGATAAACAAAGCAGGGCAAGGACACTGTGACACCAATCAGCCTTGTATTTCTACCAGTACAAGCTTGGCTTGAAAGATGAAGTAGACAGGAAATTGGCACCCAAAGCACAGCAGAGGTTAGAAGCACATCTGTTAGCATGTTCCTGTGTTGGGCTTCATGAGGTGTGCACAGTTGTCTTCTCCCAAGAGGTCTTTCCAAACACCTGCTTGCAAGTGCATGCCAAAACTGTGGTGCAGAGCAACACTAGTATTTATTATGCCTATTTAGTGATTCCTGATGGTCCTTCCCAAGAGATGCAAGCCTAACATACAGTCTTTGCTTCGTTGCTTCTGTGGAATACGCCTGCAGGGAAAAGATCTCGAACACTGGTTTCACTCTCTAAAGCAAAAGTGGTCTTTGACTTTGAGGATCAGCTGTAAGTCCACAGGGCTTGTCCTCTGGCCGCCTATGACTCATGAACACTTGGCACATTACAAAACTATGCCTTTAATAAACTTAAAAAAAAAAAATCCTTCTGGGGACTTAACAGTTCCCATCTGCTGGTCTACCTGCTTTGTCCATTTCCGGTTTAGTTCATGCAATGGAAGGAAATGAGTCTACTAGATAACATAAGGAAGTTATTGTGATAGAAAAATTAGAAAGCTAAATAGGAAGGATTATACCACACCATCCAACCTTGCCTGAAAACACAGAAGAACAACATAGTAAGGAGAGGTAATGAGTTATAAGAGTATATTGACTCGGGGTGTGTCCTGCCAGGCACATTCTAGCTCAGGGGCTCCCAAACTGTGGCAAATGGGTAGATCATGGCTGATACACAAACTACTTCAAAGCAGCACACCCACAACTCCTAGTTGCACACCACTGGAGAGGAGACAGAGAATACTTCAGAAATGGCTCCACAAATCCTTCTGCACGGAGCTGAGAGACTCAGAGGCCCCATGTTCATAATTCCTCTTCCAAAAGACAGTGTCACTATTGCTTTTCCTCCTCACTGCCCCCCACCCCAGCTGCTGAATTTACAGCCTCCTCTTTCCCTCTAACTGGTCCCTTTCTCTTCTCCAGACTATCCAGTTAACGCACATTTCTCAGGCAGAGTAAAAGCTTCCACTGGCTGTAATACACCAGCAGAGGCCTTATTAAGTGCCAGAGAGAGGGAAAGCATGAAGTCACAAGCCAACTCTGTTTACAACCCCTTTTCCCCATGTGGTATTTACCTTTTTCACACTATCATGGAGTCACACTGAGAATCACACTCTTCTGTAGCACACACATAGTGTCCTGCAGAATTGCTGCCCATCCAGTAGTTCTCCCACCTCATGTTTGTTATTCCCAATGAACAGAACGGCACATTTGCCTAAAAAGTTGCATCCTGGGTTTTTTTCCTCTTTCAGATAATTTATGAAATTTGCGACAATCATTTTTTAGTTCTAATCTTCTCAGCCATTGTGCTTGCCATACCTCTCAGTTTGGTGTCATTTCCAGATTTCATAAGCACATTTTGTCTTCAGCCATGTCACAAAGGAATGGTGCTCAGCCTGAGATGGCCACCCCAGGAGTAACTACTAGACACAGCTCTATATATAGTGTTCTAGCTGCTTTTGCAGCTATTTTATCATACATCAAAATACACAACAGCTTCCTAGCCTGCTTATGAGAATGTTATTTAAAACAGCATCAAAACCTTATTAAAATCAAGGTAAATAATTTCTATCCAAAAAGCCTGTTTCTCTCTCACAAAAAAAAAGGTGATTTGACACCATTTGTTTTTTAAAAAAATCCTGTTTTTCCTTTTACTTATTATCTTCTAAGCACCTATAAATAGTTTCATTATTTGTTACGCTAGTTTCCAGCAACTGGAGTACAAATAGCTTATAACTCCCTGACATCTTTGCACTCCCTCATCCCTTTTTAAAAGTAGATGTTATATTTGTAATCTCACTCACCTTTTCAAGGAAAATCATTGTGGTTCCTGAGGTTGCTTTAGCTAGTTTTATAGTTGCCTTGGATGAAATTCACCTGGCTCAGCTGATTTGAAAACATCTCCACTGTTTAAGCACACTGACTTTTCCTGTTTTATGTCGCTAGTGCTAATTGTGTTGCTGCCTGATTGCAGGTGACCTTTGTAAATGGACAGTCTTCCACAGCTGTCAATTATTTAATTAGCTCAAAAGGCAGAGGCATATGCTGGGGGTCCAAAGGTTTCAGCCCAGCTGAAACCCATGTGGCTGTCAGGAGGAGTCTATACGATGGGATTTCATTTTATTTCTTTAATGTATTTTTCTTTAAGAAGTAAAGAGAACATTAAAGTTGCAAAAGTCCAGCTCCAAAATGTGAGGAAATCTGACATTAAAGTCTCTCTTACAACCTTAGCCAAGTACTTTGTGTCTGTGTATTATGATACAGGTTCAACTACAGGAGCAGGTACTTTTTTGTCCAGCAATGCCATAATCTCTTTCAACACATATTGGCATAAAATTAGGGCTGTGCACTAAAGAAGTCATATGACTCTCGCCTCATTTGTTACAAAAATTGGGAGACATAGAGTGAAAGAGGAAATTCTTATGATTATGGTAACTGAATGGCATTTTAAGAACTAAATTCTCTGGTTTTGTTCAGCAGGTTGCCTGTGTTCTGATTTACAAATCCCTTGAACCCAGGTCTCTCACCAGTAGGCACTGGTTATGTGAGTCACATTTTCTTAGCGCTCAGTTTGAGAAACAGTCAGATCTGCATAAGTGCTGAGCACTCACAGGTGTTCATGAAAGGAGCTTCACTTTCAACACAGAAAATGCCTTATGATGCTAAATGTTCTGAAAAAATCAGCTGCAAGGCACCTGAGAGGGGCACTGAGACTTCATAGTCATTTGTAGCTTTTAAAATCCTTGTGCCTTTGTTGCCACATATAAGTTTATCAGCATTTATGTCACATGCTATTTAAAAAAAAAATAGTATTTATGTGAAGTACTTACATGTTACAGTGGCATGTATTATTGAGAGATTGCTTTGCACAATATGTGCAAATGGGTTTTGGCCACACTTTGAAATATAAGGGCAAAACAAAATGCTGGATTGGCTTCTCATTAAATGCTTTCACATGCCCCACTATATAAGCCTGGCACGCCAGAGAAAGAATAGCATGAACACCTGTGATTGAAGATTGCTTCAGATTGCATACCTATATGGAATAGGGAGACATTGATTTTATATGAATATATTAAAAATTGGTGTGATGTAACTTCTTAGTATTTGCCATTGCACTTTCATGGTATGTAGACTTCTTTGGATGCATTTCTAAGCCAGAAAAAAAATACTGCAGTGGGGTTTTTTTCCCGTTTTTCAGTTCAGCCACTGGAGGGCAACATGATCCCAGTCACCTAGGTAGAGGAAGCACTGCAGCCTGCAGAATTAGGTAGCGTGCATCCAGCAAGCACCACCAAACTGCAGAGGAATTTCTGCATACAGGTATGGCAGAAATTAGACAATTAAGAAAAAATATATATATACTTTTACATTGTACTTTTTTTGGAAGGTAGATTTAAAAATTTCTTCCTACATCTAAAATCTATTAATCTGAGTTTCTGCTTAGGATGATGTTTTCATGAGTTCTAAATCTGGATTAGCCAAAGGATTTCTGAAGGAGGCGATGCGAGGCCCACTCAGCCTGGTATCACGAGAGGTGAAATATTTCCAACTGCTAAGTAACTGAAAACCTAACACATGTTTCTACTCTTGAAATAACTCTGGCAGACTTTTCTGGATTATTTGTTAAATCCGTTACAACAGATGATTTCTGTATTACATTTTAGAGGACTATCAGCAGTGTAGGGTCTTATTTTCTTTAAAATTAATAGAAATAGTTTGGCTCAACTGAACTCCAGAGCACTTGGGTTCCTGGAGAGGATGGGAGAGTTCATGTCAGATATGCTTGCTTTGGGGAAAGCAACAGCACAGCAAAAGAGTATCAAATAGTGTTTGAAAAAAGTTACAGCCGGTGTTTTAGGAAGAGGTAGTAAGTACAAAGTAGATGCCAATAAAATGAAACGGCACCTTGGAAACTGGGGGAAAATGCAGACTGCATTTTAGGACACAGCAAAACAACAACATTTTGCACAGAAGTCTTGTATTGGCTGCTACTATTTCAGCTTGGGTTATCGGAGAAGCAGAATCTCATCCATCTTGTTCTCCATATGCTCTTCGTTTCACAGTCTTTCTATCTCACCTTTCTCTGTGCAGTAAGTCTTTGTTTGCAGCCATTAGCAATCCAGCTGTGTTTTCAGCATCTCTGGAAAGCACTTTCATGCAGCGGGATTGTTCTGGATAAACTAGCTAGGATAACTCACTGTGTGAAGGATTTGCTTTGTGGATGCACAAGGATAAGCTTTTAGTATCCTCCCACCACCACCATCATGCACGTATGCATGCACACGCATGCACTGGCTAATAGTCCAATTTAATCCTCAGAGCACAGGATTTGTTCCTTATCCATCCAAGCGGCCTGTGGGAGGGGACAGGGAGAGTCTTCAGCTGCCGAACAAGGCTCTTTCTGAGCTGGGAGAGAGGATCTCATTTTAAATCCCTATTTGTTTGCCTGCACCTGGAAGCAGACTGAAATCAGACTGAAAGGATGTAAGTTGGGATCTTTAGAGAAATACCAGCCTTAATGCACTTTAAAATGGAGGATGCAACATGGAGGATGGGGCGTCATGTTTTAAAGCTTTTAATTCTTGTGAGTTCCCAGTTTGTACAGCTTTGGGGGACAAAGCAGCAGTGTGAAGGAGAAAGCTGTTATTTGAGAGGGAAGAAGAAGGGATTAAGTTTGTTTTTTATTTGCATAAATTGATGCTAACTCATGACACTAGCAGATACATGACAGTGTCAGATGTAGAGGTAAGGGAAGAATAATTTCAAGTTTTCCCTGTCAATTATTTTTTGCAGGAATTCCTTTGAGGGAAGGGAGTCATCAAGATGACAACTGCTGATTTCTGCAGGTTTTTTGTACTAGACGAGGCAGACATTCAAATTTTTATAACTTTCTATTGAAATAAATGGCAAATTTAGCCATCAAAAGAGACTTGATTTTAGGGTGGAACTGGAGCCTCAGAGCAATCCTGCTGTAATCATGGGGCTGGCTGAAGTCACCACCACCACATGAAACTTTTGCCTTAGAGCCTGTTTCAATATTAGAGTTCATCGCTTCAGCGGTGTGTAATCGCATTGTAGAGACATCAGTATTATTATCTGCTTTGAGTCACTAAAGGTAGCTCTACCAACATATATTTGGTGAGAACTGAGATGTCTTTTAGTAATGATGCTATATGTGCCCTGGGATGATACTGCTTACTGTATTAAATATTTCACTTTTTTTTTTTTTTACTACATGCAGATACTAGGCATTATTTCTGCTCTTTTCTTAAGTTACAGGGGAGCTCATTTGAATAAATTAATGAAGGTTAAAATTGCTTGTGTTTATTAATTCTGTGTGCAACTTTTACATGGTTAAAGTGTTAAGGAGAATCTCCATTATGATAGAAGGATATTCTAGTAATTGCCTGTAATTATAAGGGCGGCTCGCTACAAATATATTTAAATACATCATAGTGAAAGACATTAGAAGCTGACACTTTCATAGTTTAGGACAAGTAATGTATTTTAGAAAGAAAGACTGAATAAAAGGCATGCTCTCCTTAGGCCAACTACCCCAGGAGCCATTGGATTCATGCCCAGCATTGACACTGTAAAAGCCATTCAGTTTACTTACAATATTTGGGGTTGTTAGGATTGCAAGTGCAGGTGATTCAGATAGCCAGGCTAGAATAAATTAAGGTATATTTGTGTTATATCACAATGAGCCAGTTTGCTGTTATTTTGTAGTAGCAATAATTGATTCACTTACTGTCCTGGTTTCGGCTGGGACAGAGTTAACTCTCTTCTTAGTAGCTGGTACAGTGCTGTGTTTTGGATTTAGTGTGAGAATGATGTTGATAACACTCTGATGTTTTAGTTGTTGCTAAGTAGCGCTTATCTTAAGCCAAGGACTTTTCAGTTTCCCATGCTCTGCCAGCAAGCAGGTGTGCAAGAAGCTGGGAGGGAGCAGAGCCGGGGCAGCTGACCTGAACTAGCCAAAAAGGTATTCCATACCATGGAACGTCATGCCCAGTATATAAACTGGGGGGAGCTGGCCGGGAGGCGTGGATCGTGGTTCGGGAACTAACTGAGCATCGGTCAGCGGGTGGTGAGCAATTGCATTGTGCATCACTGTTTTTTTTTTTCTCCCCCCCCCCTTCTTTTTGTTGCATTCTTTTTCATTACTATTATTATTATATTTCATTATTACTATTGTTAGTATTATATTTTACTTTAGTTATTAAACTGTTCTTATCTTAACCCATGAGTTTTACTTTTTTTCCTTTGCTTTCCTCCTCCTCACCCCACTGGGAGGGGGAGGGGGAAGCGGCTGCGTGGTGCTTAGTTGCTCACTGGGGTTAAACCACGACACTTACCTTATCACTGTAGGAGCAGAAAGAATTTGGCGTACATATGAAGATAGTCAAAGGCACCTTGAAATATATTGGTCTTAATATACATTACTGATGGAGGAACTTGTAATAAACCAAGCCCTGAGGGAACATGTTGCCTGGGAGGTGGGTTTTTATCCTATTTGCCAGGCAGAACATACTGTCAAATTTGGTAGTTATCCTTTTTTATCTTGTGAAGTTAAATTTCCAGCTGGAAGAAATGGTTGGGAAAAGGAGCCCTAAGATAGGGAGATCACATCTGGGCAGAAACTTTTTATCTTAGAGGGCTCCAGGTCAAATTCATCCACGGCATGCCTAATTTCAATGGATGCAAACCACAAAGTATTTTAGCTGCTCTGTTTTGTGGGGAAGGTTTTATGTTTTAGCATGCTAAAAGCAAGGGCATTTTTTTAACACAGGGATAAATGTATTGTTGGCCTGACTCAGGCGTTCTCTTTATTTTAATGTGTTCTGACAGACTTCAGCTACCATGTAATGACAAGAAATTAGGAAGACTGAAAGTTAATGGAACTGGGTGACCAAGGGGAATCCACAAGAGCCCCTCAGGCCTTGTTTCTCTGGGCTGCTTGTTCACACGCAGTCACCCTTCACCTGTTTACGTGAAAGGATGCTTAGGGGGTTTTTTGAACCCCCTCGCAATTTACCCAGATCAAACACACAACCACAAGCCCTTCCTCATCATTAAGTGGCTGCCTGTTGGAAGGGAAATCATGCTTTCGTAGTTAGGACAAGCAAACATGATGTCACTTCTAATTGGCCAAATTAATTGAAAAGTTGCGTTTCCAAGTGGACTAGCCCCCTGATTTTGCTTCAACCTCTCTCTCTTTTTTGTGAGTTCCCATTTCCATACAGGGAGTAAATTTGGATGGACTGATCTACTCAGAAATGAATCCGCATTAATCTAACTGCCTCCACATCGACAAGCCTTTGGAAAGAAGCAGGAAGGGCACTGGTCCCACAGATAATTCACTACTTGGGACAAAAAGGGCTTGCATATGTTTTGAGCAAAATTGTGTCCATCACAGCGCAGGAATGTGGGCTGTGCATCCTTATTTTCTCTCTTTAACACTAGTGTAATTGCATGCTTCAGTGTGCGAGAGCAGATTGGAGTGGCTTTTCTTAACTAGTGGTTGCAGCTTCAAAAAGGTATCCATGGGGGTGCCCACATGGATCCATGGAGCAGCCCCTGCTGATAGTCTCAGAGTGAGGAATTGCAGGATCCCGGCCTCAGGATTCAAAGCACTGGCCGGAGGGATTAGGAGGGTGAATTCAAGAGACTAATTGTGGTTAAAAGCACAGTTCACACAGTGATTGTTTCAGTTCTCAAAGAAACTGAATGGGATGGGTAAGTCAGGCAGAATTAGCACTTTCTCTTTCCCTGGTGAAATACATGGTGCAGTCATACAGGTGTGTTTTGCCTGGTGCAAACATCTTCAATAGGAGTCTCTCCCACTGCTAACCATTGTCTTATAAAATGATTACCTTGTACCTCAAAGGTGAGAACTGCAAAGGCTAATGAGTTAATTCTCTGGGCCCACTACCTCCATCGCACCCTGCCACACCAGGAAGCCACGTGTCCTTCACCAGGTTCTTCACTGGAGATGGGAAATCCCCAACATACATCTGCCACGCAGGGAATCCTGTTCCTTTGGCAATGTTTGCAGCAGGCATCACACCAAAAGCACCTTCCTGGTATTTCCAGCTGTTGCATTGGACATGGCACTGCCAGTTTGAGGAAATCACCTGCAGGTAGCTTTTTGTCTCGAAGAGCTGTTACACTGAAGCTGTGCTAGCCCTTGGCTAGGAATTTCATTTGGATTTTCCAAAGATCCACATCTCCTTCTTAGAAGAAAGAAGATGTCAAATAAGTGCTTGCCCTGTGCTAGCAGGAGGGTAGGACTGTACTAAGATTTGGTGGGAGAGCACCAAGGTTGTCATTTAATATTTAGACACCTCGAAGAACTGTATTGGTGGATTCTCCTTTGACTTACCAGCGACATGTCTGGAGTACTTAGAGGTTGTAAGAAATCTTCCCAGCACAGCTGTAAATAGCAGCTCCAAGTCACAGACACACAGACCATATTTGTAGAGTTAAATGTACTTCCTATTTTGGTATGGAAGCGTGTCCCTCCCTACAGATCCTTGGGGCTAAAGCCAAACAGATACCCAATGAGTGAAATTAAATCAAAATTTTAATTTGTGCACTATGAAGTAAAAACAAAGAAGAATCCAGAGCCCAGAAATCTGACAGTTCTGGACAGGCACAGGTTAACATGAGGTAAAACTGAGACCCATTTCAGACACACTTTAAAGTGGGTCTTCAAAGATAATGACTTGTAATCAATTATCAGCGTAGACTGACGTGTGTCCATCCCACAGCACTGTTTTTAACACAAAATCAAGCAGAAGCATGAGAGCAACACTCTTCTAAAGCCATGTACATCTTTATTCTCCACCCAGGCCAGCAAGGATGGGAAAAGGGAATGCAATTAAAAATAACAATCAGCAAATACACACTATCTTTACTTAAAAAAAACATCCAGGCTAGAGCAGCCAGAAACACACTCAACAATCAGAATAACTGGAATTCCCTGCAGTTTGACAGTGGCACATAAGCAGAAATTACTTGTGAGTTTCTGAAAGCAAGGGTAGAACAAGACAAAAACTTGTGCTTTTTTCTATTACAACAATTGATAATGATTATATATTTTGCAGCAGGCAAACCACTCCGGGGGATAATGGGCAAGAGAGAAAGCTATCCAGAGTTGTTTCGAGGAAAGTTTGAATAAAACTTTTACAAATAGCACCAGAACTAACCCCAAGCTTAAACTAGCCCCCACCAAAATCAATGGCAGAACACCCTGACTTTGGTAGGAGCAGAGGCAAGCTTGGTTAAGTGTAAAGAAGTAGAAAACACATGATGGATTGTTCCAATACATCCTCAAAAAGGTGGCCTCCAAACCCAGAAGCATAGCTGCCATGGCAGAGTGAGGGTACTACGACTTCTCTGATGCTCCTTTGTAAGAGGAGCACAGATTTAGTTTTGTCTCCACTCTGGCAGGCTGTTTGCAATCCTGAAAGCAAATCCTGCAGCTCAGCAGACATTTCACATGGCTGTATTCTGTAATGAGCTAGTATTTATCATTCAAGCCCTCTGTAAGCTGAAGGCTCTTTGTGCTGCTGACCCCAGCCTTTCGTCTAGCCTTGAACAGCTGCTCTTTGGCAGTGACAGCTGAATTGGGTTTTCTCCTTCTGCAGCAATGCACACTTGCCAGCCATCCTTCCCCCAAACCCACTTGTTTGCTGCATGTTGGGGCCAAGATACACAATCCACTCCTTCCATGCCAGCAGTGTCCCTCTAGGCAAAGCGTGAGAACACTTGCCAGTGGGCCTTCCTTCCCATTAATGCTTGTTAAGCATCACTTCTTCCCACCCTCCAGCCATGTGGGAGCCTGCGATTTCCATGTGGAGGAGTATTAAGCAGAGTGGCTGCGCTGGGTCACTGCCAGCCCTGGCATGACTTATCCTCAGCTTCTCTATTAATTCAGAGGCATATCAAGCTTCCTGATTGAAACAGCCCCGTGAAAGGCATTTCACTGCTTGAACTGGTCCCAGGCATATGTCAGCCTCTTTGAACCCCACTGAATTACCTGCCATTGCCTCACAGGTTGGGGTCTATTTTATTTTTTTTGCTGAAAGTTGGTCATTGCCTTTAAAGACTTAGCCAGTAAAAACTGACAGCTGTGCATCAGGAAGCAGCAAACACAACCTGGCTGTACCTGTGCCCAGGGAGCGCCTCTGCTTTGTCAGTAAAGTGTGGGGCTGAGCCTGCTCTTGATATTTGGCTTGAACACTATTCACACTGTTAATCCTCAAGCCAGTGCTAAGAGGCTGCTTTGGCTGGACCTCCCATAAGGGGACAGACCAAGGATGCAGCAGGGACTTTACTTAGTGTCAGGCCTAGAGGATCGGATAGACTTGTTTATACATCACCGGTTCCCAGATGTCCTAACCAGGACAGGCAGTGAGCATAGTCTTGAGCTCATCCTTGAAATGCAACACAAAGCATTAGTTCCTGTGAAATCCAGCTTCTGAATGCTTCTCTTTACCATCCTAAAACTAGAGCAGCTCCCCCTCTGGTAGGGAGACTGGGAAAGTGAAACACCTATACAGACATGAGTGACTGTGCAGCCTGATTGACTGCACACTACGAATTATCTACCTACACACATGCAAACGGTGGGCTCCTCTGGGTTGGGGCTGAGCCAGACTTTCTAGCAGCACCAGCTGAACTAGAGCACTCAGAAAATTAATCATGTTTCAGATGTGTAACTCAGTCCCCGTTAGAGTCTGTTATACCTCTCTTATTTTCCTTGTGTCCTCCTTAGGCCAAAACACCAACAGTCAATCCAGAAAAAGAACTTCTCTGCTAGTCATTTTTTTAAAGAGACAATTTAAATTTCTTCAGCCTATGGTGGCCACCTCAGCCTGGTCTGGGAGCCCACTAATATGCCATGAAAAGTCCCAAAAGGAGGGAAACCAATTATGAAAATGAGACATGAGGGGAGGAGGATGTATAATCCATTGCTCTTCCATATAATTAACCAGGAAGTGTGGGGGGGGAACGCAGATTTCCAGAGCTGAGGCACTAATGCAGTTTGCACTGGCACTGACAGACACGGGCTCAGGGATGCCTCCATTCTGAAAGGGAAGGTCCAGCAGCTCTTCCATAAGAGCAACTTGAAAAACAGAATGACTGTTTCAGTGAGACCTTCCCATCCCAAGCACCTTCAACTCCACCTCCCTAAATACAGGTGACGCTGGTCCACACCTGCGTTGCAGTGACACGCAAACTGATCATCCTTCCTCAGAGCAGGTGTTTCTTCCCTATAATGCAACTGTTTGCACCACACACTGCATACAACTCCCGTAGCCCATTCCTTCCTAACAGTGCACCTATCAAGAGATCAAATGCAGGTGTGTCCTAAGCACCTATCTGTGCACCTACAGTCACCTGAGGGTGCTTGGTGACAGGCCTGTCAGGTCGCCATGTACCGCATTACAGAGCAAGCCCTACTCTTCCATCGTGATGGGTGCGTTTCAGGTCAGTGTAGAGCTCACATGCCTTTGTTGGAGGCTATGCTGTCCTCTCCCAGTGAAAGGCTGGGCACAACTATTCCAGTAGTCTGTTTGTCAAACTCTGACAGTGTCTCAGCAGTTAGCCTACCTGGAAAATTTGCTGCACTTGTTGGAAGGACTGGAAAAGGACCCCTTCTAGGAAAACTGAGGGAACATCACACATTTTGCAGTTTAGCCTTCACCTCTGAATGGGTTCCTATCTCCTGAAGTTCATTGCCTGAGTAGAGGCTTCTTTCCACTGGGTCAACAGATCACTGTTATGTCCTATTCCTGAAAAGTAAAGTCTAACTTTACAGAAGTGGACTTTTCAGCATGTATCTCTGCCACTCCACAAACAGCCTGAGGCCCACAAACCTATATTTTCTCACCATTCCCAGAAGTTGTAATTAGCTGAAACACGTGACAAATCATTGGAGAGCCATGCACCTCCCCACCCAGACCACTTGAAGCTAGCACACTTGCATTCTGTGACATTTAAAGAGCACTCCCAGCCCAATATTTTATTCATTAACTTTCTGTTTAAATATATATATATATATATAAAAAAATCAGTGTGTTATTTTCTAGGTGAAAACCACTCGCATATGACCAAAATAGTCAGCCAGGACAAAGGCTCAGACTGCTGATGTCTCAACCCCCTGTGCAGAGCTCTTGCCAGAGAGACTACCTGAGATATTGTCAGAATCTAGCAGCTCGACAATGCTGTACGGAGAACAATCTTCCAAACCCAGCTTGCTGCAGAGCCAGCCACAGAAGCCTTTCTCCATATCCCTGACAGCATGCCACCAGTACCCAAAGGACCATGCTACCTGGACCACAGCCGAGTACAGGCCTAAGGAAAAAGACACAACCATAATTATAATTGGGTAGAAGATGATCAAAAAGGGACAAAAGGTTATTTTGTGCCAGAAGGTCCTCTCTTCATTGTACACCAAGAAGATGTTGTACCATGTAATGGTTCCATAGTAGAATGAAACCACGAAGGACACTACAAAAATGATGGGGAGGCAGATGATGGTCCAGAGGACGATGTGGGGTCCTCTGTCCAGCCCAACATCACATTTCTTCTTCTTCTCAGGTACATCCTCTTTAGGAGGTTCCTTTGACTTAGCCAGTTCCTGCAGCTCTTTGTCCGTTAGCGTGACATGGATGTCCACCATCTGACCCTTCTTCTTTCCCCTGGTGATTGTTCCAGTCAAGGTGACATATCGGCTGTCTAAAGGCATGTTCCAGGCACCTACAAACACAGATAAACTCATCTACATTAGATTTATTTTCTGTACAAAGTATTTTGTGTAAATCTCCAAAGACCCCAAAGACAATTAGATAGTGCATATGGAGTTATAGTTAAATTAAAAGAAGATAGAACGCAATAAGCAATGCAGTGTAAAGAAGATTATCACAGAAGAAAGTGGAAGAAGAGCTAATGAGGGAGAAGACAGGAATTCCAGATGACAGAAATCACAATTGAGAAGACTCCAGCATCTGCACTGGGGACAATATGTGAAGGGAAAGTGCTGCAGGAGTATATGAGAAAGAGATGAGACAGAGTAACAGAATCAAAAATGGTATGCCTATTTTCTCTGGTACGCTCATAGATTTATTCCTGAACAGCGTGGACACTTGGGGTGAATTAGATAAAAAGACTAAGACTCTTCTTCTGGAATAAGCACATCCACACATGGAGTTATACTTGAATAGCTAATATTTCACTTTACATTTGCACTGTATCTCAATCCAAATTAATTTTCAAAGTTTAGAAAAAACTTACTGTCCTGGTTTCAGCTGGGATAGAGTTAATTTTCTTCTTAGTAGCTGGTACAGTGCTGTGTTTTGGATTTAGTGTGAGAATAATGTTGATAACACACTGACGTTTTTAGTTGTTGCTAAGTAGCGCTTATCCTAAGTTAAGGACTTCCCAGTTTCCCATGCTCTGCCAGCAAGCAGGTGTGCAAGAAGCTGGGAGGGAGCATGGCCAGGACAGCTGACCCGAACTAGCCAAAGGGATATTCCATACCATAGAATGTCATGCTCAGTATATAAACTGGGGGGAGTTGGCCGGGAGGGGTTGATCACTGCTCGGGCATCGGCCAGCGGGTGGTGAGCAATTGCATCATGTATCACTTGTCTTTTCTTGGGTTTTATTTCTCTCTTTTTTTTTTTTGTTATATTCCTTTTCATTACTATTATTATTATTATAATATTTTTATTATTATTAGTTAGTATTATATTTTATTTTACTTTCGTTATTAAACTGTTCTTATCTCAACCCATGAGTTTTACTTTTTTTCCCTGATCCTCCTCCCCATCCCGCTTGGAGGGAGGAGGGATGAGCGGCTGCTGGGTGGGGTTAAACCACAACACTTACAAACTCTCATATAATTATATTTGCATTTTAAGGGATCAACAAAGGCACCAAGCAGGAAAGTGTTGGGATGTATGTTAAAGTCACAAACAGACTGCCTTCGCTTCCAAGTGACATTAGTTTAGGATGGTCCCTGCAGTGGTACTGGCCATAAACTCTTCTATGGGGCTAAAACATGCTTCCTCCTGGTCTTAATTCTGACTACCTTGGAAGGAGGTCTTCAGAGGCTCTTAAAAGGAGGCTGAGCAGTTTGAAGTGGCCCACAAAAATAGGAAGGCAGCAGATAAGCCATGAGGATAGGGGCTGGGATCATGGGGGAGTCTGGTGCAGCTGATGGACCAGGAGCATGCATTCACATTTAAGCCTCTCTCAGCCTGCGCTGCTGATTCACAAAGGGATTAGCCATAGGACCTGCCTCCCACACTTCTTCCCTGAAAGGGTATCCAGGACAGACATCAGAAATTAAAGTGGCTCCAAGATGCCCCATGATGACCTTGCCAAATAATCACTCTTAAAGAGGAAACTGTGCTGAGAATATGCAAACAGAAGGCAACAGCAAATCCTAGATAATAAGTAAAACTCCCTGTCACAGGTAGAGCCACTAAATCCATCTGCTTCCATCCTTTCACTTAATAGGCAGTTGTTTTAGGCATGGACAGGGGCTTGATCACAACATCATTGGCTTAAAGCACACTCAGCATTTTTCTGGTTGATCCCCAACCAGCACATACATTTAAAACTAAGAGTGAGGCAACAACTAACCTCTGCAAAAAACTGCAGGAGACACCCCAAATCAGACTGTAATGCTTTTTATTTCAGAGTGTTTTCATGTATGAACTCAAGCTCTCTTTGCCTGCAGTCTTGGAGGGGGTTGGTCCCACAGTCACTTCCATTTGACCTTAGCACATGCTGGCATCAAAAAAAGTTTATGGAAAGTGAGTGTTCCCAGGAATACATACCATCTGCCATGGACTGACCCAGGAACTTGGAGCCTTCCTCAGAGCTCCTCTCCCCTCCTTCTTCATCCGCCTGTTCTTCTTCCACCTTATTCTCATTCTCTGACCGATACACTATTATTGACTCGGGACGGGACTCTTTCTTCTTCTTTTTCCTCTGGTCCATAGTGGCTTCCCCATCAAAGGTGACAGTGGTTGCCACAGCCCTTCTCATGGAGCCGCGGCAAGGGCTCTGGCTTCCAGACTTGCTCTCTTTCTGCATGGTCTCCTCCATCCCACTGCTGCTCTCAAGCACCTCACTTGGCATCTTGCAACACTTGTTTCCAATCTATCAGCTCCTGCACTTAGAAGTCATTGATTAGACAACGGTCCCATGGATGCTTTGTTTTGGTAAGATGTCCCACTGCTGATATCCAAACTATGCACTCCATTCCCAGTCTAAAACGAGACAGAAGGCTGAAAAAGTGTCTTTTTCTTACCAAGCAGAAAAAATTGCCAGAATTTTCCTATAAAGGGTTATTTCCAACTGGTTTAAATGTCATCTGAAGATCCTTATTACTGTCCTGAACATCAATTTTATTACATGGATACATGTCTTGTAATATCACCTAATCCTGATTCTCCGGTTCCAATTTTAAATGTAACACACCAAAGTTACTGGAAAAGGAAAGAGTATTAACATTTATAAGAAGAGATTAAACAAGCACAGCTTACTGGGTGAATTTAACATTCCTCTGCAATGCTGGAAGCAAACAGAAGACAATAGTTTTGGCCCACATGCATGAGAATGAAGACATGAAACCACAGATGAAAAAGAAGTTGACTGATTTAAGGGACTGGCCTAGATTAGAGACAAGTCCAGCAGGAACACTGTGCTCATCCTGCATTACCAGTGTACTGGTGCCAGCCTTTCTCATTTTGGGTGTCTTCTGATTTACTGCCCATTGCAAGGACATTACAAAAAGTAATCAAATGATGTCAAAATGAATGATGTTTCAAACCTTACCAATTTAGCATTAAGTAGTGCTGTCAAACCTTAAAAATACAGTATATACAGTGGATTTAAAGGAAAATTACTATTAAGATGACTTCACTGGGGAGGGAGTTGGAAACTACAGCAAAGTCTTCTGATGGTGCAGGGAAAACAACCCAAATCTTCACAAATCTTTGTAACAAATATAAGGGCTCAGTTTTTTACTCCTCATTCAAGCAAAATTAACAGCAATATCAAGTGACACTGTTATCTATGGGAAAGCTGCCTAAGTAAAAACATACAATTAAACATGCATCGAGGCAGACAAATCCTGCTCCATGAATGTGGAAGACGCAGGATTAATGGTTCTCAGATTTCCTAACATTTAAGAAACTGACTGTGCCAAGTATTCATGAAGTGTTTAGGTACAAATCTGAATACACTGAATAACGTTTTAACAACCCTGAGGAGCTCTGTTGAACATTTACATGAACATTTATATTTAAAAGAATGCACATGACTAATAATTAAGCTTCTACCTCGTATCTGGGTCATCTCTTTAACAGGAAACTAAGAAACACAGTTATCATAATTTATAGCCCACACAATGCTGGGGAAATTGTTTTACTTGAACAGATCCTAGAAAAAAGTTGAGCATTTTTAGATTTGGCAGTATGGTCCTGGTCTTCCCACAGATATAAGATTTTGCTGGTTTGTTTTGAAATTTTTTGCAGAGCTTTAGATCAACTATTTATGCCTCATACACTCACACTCACACACACCCCCCACCCCTTTTAATTGTATCACTTTAACACCTAAGACTGTGGCCAGTTGGCTCTATGTGGATTTGAAGAACTCAACAATTCAGATTATTTTTTGCATTATAGAAAATAAATCTTTCCTGGTGATCAGAAGACACATAAAATGGAATTCAAAAAATCGAGATTTGGCATACCCCCGAAGTCAGACTACTTCTAAATCACTGGGCAGGGAATATCTCAGCTAGCTCTGCAGCATGGCTGGGAACAGACTGTTTAGATTGCCATCTCAGTTTACACCTGCCATGCAAAAATGTATGCCTAAATTTGCAGACATACTGGAAAACAGCTCTATAAAATACTAAATTTACTGCAAATGCTCTCCCCTCACTGAGTGTCAAGAAGTGTTGCACTTTAGAACTAATTAGAAGCAACTCAGTTTAAATATTCCACTGTTGATCAAGGGAAGCAAGAATGAAGAGGGGCAGTGATGATGAATGTCCTAGTCTGGTGTACTAAATAAGTGTGGTTCAGTGTGGGGGTTGTTTGAGATTACTGCCTGTGCATTCTCCTCCCATTCCAAAGTCCAGCCTCAACAGAGAATGGAGCAAAAACACAAAGGGAATTTTTCCCAGAGACCTTTGGGTCTCTGGGAAAAGCATCTCATCACCTCCACCCCCCAAAAAAAACCCATAAATGAGCTAATGAGAAGCAATTCCTCAATACAGTTCTTGCACCTCGTCTGCCTGAGGAATGTGGCCTTTACATCTGTTTGGAAGCAGCGTGCAGATAGGCAGTTTTCCACATATCATAATATAAAAGAGGAATGGGATATGCAAGAAACTTCACAGTGAAATCTAATGCTTTGCTTTCCACTTCCTCCTTTCAACTCCAAAGCAAATCATCCACCGACTTCAAAGATAGCAAGCTCTGGCTCTTAACGTGTTAACATTGGCAGGACTTGGAGATCTTTTCACATCCATTGGAATTCACATAAGCTTTCATTCAGTGTTTTTTAAAAATGCCTTTATGGGGAAATGGAATAAATTTATTCTATGGAATAAACTCACTCTTTGTAGTAAATTCATCCAGGAGATACAATAGGCTCTAACATTTTTCTCTCAGAATCAGTGATGAAACTTCATGTTTTGCATCTATGAAATCCTTAAATCACCTGATTGAGCCTAATGAGCCCCTGAGACAACAGTGAGATTCCCCTCCCAGAGGTGGTGAAAAGAAAACAGGCCTGGAGCCAGAGAAGCCAAAAGCATCACTGCTGGGATGATCTACTACAAGTTTGGAGACACGGAAGTTGATTTGCGATTAGATTCCCAAAGTTCCTGGCTGTAGTTCCACGCTCAGTCCCTACTGCCTTGAAAAGGGGATGACTTGCCAGTAACATTTAAAAATAACACAAAGCTACAGGCAAAGATTTGTGGTTGTGCTTTTTTTTCTTAAAGTTTATCCAGCTGTGACCTTGGTTAAACTCACAGTAGATGATAAGCTAACGTCAGTTCTTAGTGTGATGCCAAAGCCCAAAGGACTATGTCAACCTTGACTATGTGAGGAGGAGCAAGGTGATGTCACTTTTGAATCTGTCACAGATAGGTGCTTGAAATCTGTGTCCAGTTCTTGTGCTTACCGGTCAGGCGAGATGCTGATTAATGACCAGAAGACACCTACGATCCCCGAGTTATTTTGCTATGTCTGACATTCCCACCCCCACTATAGCAGCTACTGCCACTGTGAATTACCACCAGGACTAGAAGGAAACACCTCAACAGCAGGGTTATCAAGGGGTGGCAGCTCAGTTTCTTCTTCTCTTGCTCCTGAGCTCAGAAGAGGGGAGGGAATGGGCAATGGGGGACAAGCCCCTAAGAAGCGCCATTGCTGTGGCTGGGTCAGAGCCCTTGAGATAAGGAAATGAAGGAGCCCAGATTATTCTGTTTAAGGCACAAGGAGGTAAAATCTGATGTCAGTCTGCCTACATCAGAAACAAAAACATGGTGAAGGACATCCCTCTGATCCAGCAGAGGAGGATGCAGTAAGATAAAATGCTGAAAGATACAAATACAGGGCAGATGTTAGGTAGGTGTTTTAACAAAGTGGGTAGGTGTCACTTTAGATAGACATCACGGAAGGCTGTGGAGCATTGTCCCATCACTGGAAACTTCCAAATCTGGACTGCGTATCTTCACAGGAGTTTGGCCACCAGTACTTGACCAGAAGAGGTGCTAATGTGGGGAAGTCCTCTGGCTTGTCTTAGGGAGCAGTCAGATTGAAAGATCACAAAGATCCCTCCTGATCGTAAGCCTGTTTTCACAGTAGATGTTTATTCTTTTCTCATCTGTTTCTGCCAATGGAGCAGCTGGGATACCACCTGGTCCAGACCTTCTGAACACAGCACTTTGAAACACCACCATCAGCCCCACATCCTGCAGGGATGCTGGTGAATCAAACAGGTTCACGCCCCAGTCCCATTTTTCCTGGGAATATTTTCTTCATAGTTGCGAACAAAAAATGGATTCTTGCAGAAATCACAGTAGTGTACACAAAGCTTATTTCTTCTCTCTTCCTTTTCTTTATGTCCTGTAAGAACAAGGCCAGCCCTCAGCACTACACAGCTGTCCACAGCACCAGCTCTTTCAGCCATACACTGAGATCTTCACCCCTTAAAAGCCTTGCTGTGGAGCTGAAGCATGACAATTGCTGTGTATCTAATATTAGTGATGTCTCCCACATGGGAGCACAGGGGCAGACAGGAATCTAATAACTGTCCATGGGAGGGAAGGAAAAGAAATGGCCACATTTCAGAGATAGCAGGGAGCAGCTTATTAGCCAAACAATTTGTTATTAATCTCCGTGTGAAAACAGATGGAGAACCCTGGGGAGGCGGCTCTGCAAAAACACTCTGTAGAGGAATTTTTAGAAGCACAGTCTTCTGTTACTATGCAGGAAAGCTACTGCTGCTTACGCTTCCCATGACAGTATTAGTCTTTGACACACAAAACAGGAGCCTAAAAGCTTGGCCTTGCACCATTTAGGTCAAAGGAAGTTTTTTCCGTTGGTTTTCAGGGCTTGATCCTGCTGCTAACAGAAGAGAAATTATCCGGTTTGAATGCAGACAGGAAGGAAGAGCCTTCACGCAAGCTAATAAAATCCTTGATCTTAAATCCCTGCAACAGCACAAGTAACCTTTTTATGACTGCTCAGAGCAGACATGAGAGGAAAAAATGTAGACGGTAAGCAGTGAGGAGCATCAATTTTTATTTTTATAGTCACATAAAATGTACAACACATAAGAAGAACTGGCACTGTGTCTTCACTCACATCATGCAGGGGTTATATGCAGAAACAAACCCCAACCTGCGCTTTAGAAGCCCTGTGAGTTACCCAGGATGGGGAAGAGATAAGAGGAAATTTATCCCAGAGACACATCTGGAGAAAGAGCTCCCCAGCCACGGATCCTCCTTTGCCTGCTCCTTTTACTTCATAGCCTCCCCATCCCCAATCCCTTCTCCACCCAACCCTGCCTCTGATTTTGTGCATGTGCATGTGTGCATTTCTGAGGATGCATGTTACCCAAAGGATTATTTCCAATCCCTAGTATTTTTAAAGGGGTTACTTCTGGCAGATTGTACACATGAAAAATAGATGGTATCAGATGCATCTAGCTGTTCAGGACAGATCTGTCTGTCACCAGTCAATCATGTTATGACAAAACGCACTGGTCTAATGCAGGACATGCAGCCCCAGACCCTACAAAAACATGTAGCAAGACCTATGTAAGAAAGCACATTTAATTCAGACCTTATGCTGGGAGAGGGCCAAACCATAGGGCTCCCTCAACAGCTTTGGATCTGGTTTAAATACCTAAATGACTCCACATGATCTTTCACATATGTATCCTCACCATACCCTGCTGAAACAGAGGACAACATCCATCTCCATTTCATAGTCAAATAGCTCAAACTAGATTACACAGTTACTTGAATCTAGCAAATACTCAAGGCTGTGATGAATGACACGTTAGAAGGCGAGGCAGTAACAGCCCCTCCCTATCAGTACTAGCATCTGTGCAGCTTGCGGTGAGCTTGACAGGGGGATTTATCTCACTGAAAATAATCCTTTTGCATTTTAAAAGAAAATAAAATGTTATTTTCAGCCAGACGGATTCCCTCATCAGGTTCACCATGCAGCTACCCCTAGAGGAAAGAATGTCTAAGGAAGGGGAGAAAAACTACCCTTCATGGCAGTGGCCCATGGTGAGGCTGCATTAAGTGTCTGTATAACAATAGCAAGAGGCACAAAGAGAAACATCTGCCTATGCCATCCCAGCAAGGTAGGAGAAAGCAAACAGCAAAGCTGTTTTCAGATCACACCCGTCTTTCCCTCCCTGCCTAATCCACAAGCTTCAAAGCATTTTCATTTCTTGGAGAGAGAGACAAGAAAAATGACCGTGCTCTGGGTGTGCATCTGAGCAGGAGCAGACCTCAAGCTGGACTGCCGAAAGCAAAGGATGGCACTGAGCACCAGAACAGAGGGGAAAACACAGTAAGATGACACATGCCACCAAAATCTTTATGGGTGTTCGCTAACGGAGCCCCCCTGCCCCATGCCTTCCCCTCAGGAGCAGAGCCTGCTAAAAGCTTAAGCTAAAAGCAAAGGGAGGAGTGGGCAAGGAACACAATCTCTGCAGGCAAGCGCCGACAGACCCAAGTTTGCCCAGTCCTTCCGATTTATCACTGGCACACAGCTCCTGCCTGTCAGCAGGTGGCATTAGTGCCCGCACTGCCCTACACTGCTGAGCAGCTTCTGGACCAATCCTGCTGGCACCATGAGCCGGACCTGCATCGGCCAGCATGGGTTGACCATCACTGAAGCTGCAGCTGCAGCAAGACTAGACTTGCTTGGGTGTGGATGAAGGGCTCACTGGCTCCCGGTGCCATGCTGGGCGGCTCAGGCCCCTTGCTCTCCCTGCCGTCCTTCCATGAGACACCCAAACGCTTGCTGACAGTATTCTATGGATACAGCCAAAACAACAAAGAAAAGTAGTGGAGAGAGGCGTTCCAAAGTATCACTAAATTGCTTCTGGATGACATTTTCAAAGGATTTTTTTAAAAGTCAAGGACATTTTACAGAGTATCTGTTTAATGAATCAGTTCTTTTTATTTTCCTCTGCTGTTCCATAACTTTTCCAAATGTCACAGAATAATAACTGCTGTGTAGATCAGTGTTACTGAAGGCTGGAAAACAGCATACAAGAATAGCTGTGCATTTTTATTTTATATTAAATGAAATGCCTAATCGATTTTCTTGCATACCAACTTTTTCAAAATCCCCAAACTGTACTGGTCTACTTTTTTTTAGAGTGAAAGCCTGAAGTGCTGTCTCTCCCTTGTCTTCCCACTTCTTTGTCCAAACTGCTAGAAGAAAGAGAAATTGAGACAAAGGACTCAAAGCTTCCCACTGCCTCCACAGGGATGAGATCTGTTTCTGTATGTTTATTATACTGTGCTAAAAATGTCAATGAATGGCATGTGCACACTAGCCTTTAAAGAGAACCAAGGCTTTAAAAGGAGAATGACTTGGAAATGGAGGTTGGTTTGAAATCTTCAAAGCAAATCAAGTGGTTTAGATATGAATTTTGAATAAACACAACAGAAGTCCCTAAATCTTGTAGGAAAAAAATCTCAATGATACAGTGGAGACGTGCTCTCTCAGTTCCCCTGCTCTACCCCTCACTTCTGCATTTACCAAAGCAGGCCATCCTGCACCTTGAAACAGCAGGTGCCCATTGTAATTCCTACCCCATCCACCAGGTCACTGCTGGATTACACTGTACCATAGGAACAGCCAAACAAAGTCAGTCCCACCAACTTAAGTCCAGCATCCTGCCTCCACAGCAGTGCCCTTAGGCTGGGATCAAGTGTAGCATCTATTTTTATTGGTATAATACCTGATTCATCCTCAGTTTGAAGGCTTGATATTAAATGGGATTGGAGGATGCACTAGGAGCTTGCTGCACACATCAAACCGGTGTTGTGCCTCCTCTAGGCATCCAAGCAGATGCCTAGAGGACAGTAACAACAGAGCAAGCATGTAGTACATGAAAACAGAGTTTTGAGCCCCTCACCTCCCTTTTCAGAGTACAGAGAAAACACCTTCTACACAGTGTATACACACACACACGTGCAAGTAAGAAACACTGGGAGTTGCTATGTCTGAAGACTGCAGAGCCATGAAGCACCAGTGGTGGGTGTGAAGCACTTGTGCTAACGCAAGACAGCACAGTCCTAGCTAGCTAGGGACCTGGCTGGCAGGTGGTTATTTCAGTGAAGGATTGCAAGACCTCCATTTCCTTTCCTTAGGAAATCATGCAGTGCTCTCACCAGGATGTTTTAATGCATGCTGGACTCTTGCCCGACCTTTACAATAACTAAAAACTAGCACCCTGTGTTGGCACCTCAGGCTCTTTTTCCTTCCCTTCCTACTCAGAAGATCCCTGACTGTGTCGGTCACCCCTCCTTTCCTGCTCTGCTCCGTGCTGGCAAGATCAAGCACCCCAATGCTTTACTCGGACAAAATGAGGAGAGACCACACATAGAAATACCTGCAATTAGAGAGCAAGAAGTTGCAGCCATGCAGCCCAATGGAAAACACAGTCAATTGTAAATCCAGTCTGGAAAGGATTATCTGAAAAATACCGACACCGAACTACATCCTGTGGTTCTTATTTAGGCAAGATTTGGGGGCTTCAGATCAGAGCTTTCTCCGAGTTACACCCGGCTGCAGCCCAGGAGTTGCTGAAGAGCCAAACTGCACAGAGAACTGGAAGATTCCCCTGGGAGTGATTCAGGATCGCTTAATGCATTGCACAGTAAATACAGTCTAAGATATTTAGACAGTATCTCCAGCAGCAGGAATTAGTTGGCTCAGGGGACTCTCGATTGGATACAAGTGCAGATACAGATCCATGATGCCAGGGTATTAAAAATGCAGCACTTTCAATTGCAGACAAGTGAATGCTTCAGTATCATTAGTATGGTATTAGCGGGGTGTGTGATTATTTAGAAAATCTGTCTACGTACCAGTTTCAAACTGTTTGATGCTGATATTCTACATATTGCGCCACTACGAACTCTGCTTTGAGTGGGGTGTCTGTCTTCGGTATCTCCTGTATTTTTTTTAATCACTGGAATGAAATCAATGATGAAAGGTTGTAAAACCCTGATTATCTCCTAATTAGACTGAAATCCCCTGAGACACCACTGAGAGTAAAGCACCTTTCCAGAGGGGAGGTCCATAAAGAGACGAATCGACCAGAGAGCCTGACCATCAGCTGGGGCTGACCAGGAGGCATCCTGACGTGGAAACCAGAAGCCACAAAACAGAAAGGCTCTCACTTGCCAGTGAGAGATGATGAAAGGAAAAACAGCCACAGGAGAAAATGCAGACAGGAGGTGAAAGTAGCAGGGATTTTGAAAGAGACCTTTTGTGTAATCCCACAAAAAGGACTAGAGAGGTAAGGAAACATAAACTCACACCGGTTTTCATTTGGTTTTAGCTCAGTCCAGGCATTTCTTGTAATAGGTATGGGGGAGGAGAAATGATTGTTGTTACACTTCATGCAATTTGGTATCCCAGGAGAAGAAAGATATGAACCTGGAGCATCCATGAGAGCGGGGTTCTGGGAAAGCAGAGTCTGCTGGAGTACAAGCCTGCTTTTTTCTGAAGGCTAACTAGCAGAAACCCTCTGTCAGAAATCGTCTTTGACCTTAAAGTTTTATTTCTGGCACTGAGATGCTTTTCATTAAATCTCATCTGCTCTCATCTCCTTGTGAGACTGCTGGCCCCAGGGATACCACTCCCAGTGTTTGGATTCTGCAGAGGTTTCTCTCCTGTTTGGAGCCATCTGTTTTCTCACATCAGGTTGGTATTTAACAACTCTGAGACCTTCCCCCTTGCCAACATGGATTACGAGCTATGGGAGGGCAGAGACCCCCTGAAGGACAGCAGGCTATAAGGAATTATTAAAGCAGTACATATCACTGCCAGGATTTTTAAAGCATGGCAGCATACTGGACTGGCAGATGTCATCAGATGAATAGCTGAGCCTAGGTTGGCAAAGCACAAAATCAGCTTTTGACAAAAGTAGCCTTTTCTGAAACGCAGAGTTTCCTATTCATCTCCACAAATTGCACTCGTTCATTCAAAGCCAAGACACAATCTGGGAGCTGTAAAAACAGGAAATCTAGTTTTTCCTCTTCAATCTATAAATAAAAAAGTAGATGTTGAAGAATGACATGCTAATCCCACAACTCTGAAGGAGCTGACAACTGGAAAAAAACTATTGATGAATTCTTTTTCCTAAATGTGTCATTTTGATTTTGAATGGTTAATGTTTTAAGTGATAGATATACCAAGGGAAAAAAATTCTCATGGTTTTTAACTACAAAAAATGAAAATGAAGACTCTGAGGCTTTAAATGCGATTTATTTTCTTCCAAATGCAAGCTGACACATACTGAAAAAATAAATAAAAAATCAGCTGTCTAATCAGACACTATTTCCTAACACATAAAAATTAAGAATCTGAACATTAAGTTTATAGATTAACATAAATATGTAAGAAGAGCCTTCTGCTTACTGAATTTACCACTCTGGCTGCATGTAGTGACAGACCAACATGTTTTAATGCTACCAATAAAAGAAAATGAGCATTCCTTTGCGAATAAAAAAGTACAAGCGTAGAAGATTAAAATTGATTTTAGTTAATAAGATTTTCTTCTTTTCAGCTTAAATAATTTTGAACTTCAACTACTGGAGTAAAATCGATTCACACAAAGGTACACTTTGAATCCTTGGTTCAAAGGCAACCCACACGACAGTGAATAGAAGCCATTGCCTTGTTGAAAACATCTGTGAGCATTGGTTATCTCAGCTCTGTTCTTTGTGGATAGATTTTGTACCAGAAGGGGCTACCCTCCATTGAATGCCAAGGAATGGAGGTCTCCTTTTCTTGCCTCCTTACTCGCCAGTCTTTATGCCTTTCCCCTTTCTCCTCCCACCCATCACCCACAGAACCTTACCTCATGTGTTCAGCCTCATATTTATGGCATTTCTATGGCTATTGAGGAATTCCAAAAACCAACCAATCCCCCCGATACAGAAGAAAAATAATTTGATAGTGCTCTCCAGGAAGAACACTGAAATCAAACAAGTAATATGAGCAGAGAGACCCACTGGGTTTTCCTTGGTGGCCTGTGGCTCAGTCGGGATGACAGGCAGGTTGGAATATGAAGATCTAGTTCACTAGCACAGTGCTTCTCCCTGGGATTAATTAATGATTGCTCTGATATGGCCTGCCTAAGATATGTAGGGCAGCCAGAGACAGTTAACGGGGATCTGTGGAATCTACAGATTGTGGAAGATAAAGGGGGAAAAAAAAAATTCTTGCAGTGTCACCCCCAGTACTTCATGTTTTGCCTCCAGAAAGTAATACTGTGCTTTAAAATATTAAAGTATTCTGCAAACATTAACCCACTCGGAAGGCAACTTTGTCTAACGGTTGCCTCACTGGCCTAAGTCACCATGCAGAAGTCCATTCCTGTCTTGTCACCCTTTGCTGAATGAGTCTGGACACACTGTTAACTTCTCCATGCCTCCCCTACCCTACACTTAAAAGGAGGGTATACAGCTTCCTTTGAAACACACTGAACTTCAGGATAAAGGTATTATCTTACAATTGTCTCTGATTTAAAGTATTAAACCTTAGAACATGTTTTCAGAAAAGTATATAAATCCATTTAACAAATGAGAAAACCAAAACAGACTCAATGATTCTCCCACTTTACTTACATGTGTCTTTTTAAAAATTTTTTTCTCACTCTCTTCTCACATTAGCCATCTCCTCTAAGGCAAAAATAACAGGACAAAATTGTGATATGCTTTTAAACATCTCTTCTATTGAAAAGGACAGAGGAGATGCCTGGAAAGATACTGAACATGCACACACACACACTCCTGGACACATCAGCGCTGGTTAAAATCACCTGCAATGGACAAAGATGCTCTGTCACTTCACTGTGGGATAGAAAGAAAAATAATGTTGGCTGTCCTCTGTGTCAACTGAGTAATTAATACTGAGCTTATTGAGGGCGATTTTAAGTGAAAAATACCCACCACGAAGGCATTTTAGCACAAAATGGCTATGTTAGGGACATGGTAAATGGTATCACCTCAGCCTTCATGGCCTCTTCCCGACAAAGTCCATGCCTGGAGAGAGGACTCTCCGTCCGCGGGTCCCTGGCAGGAGAACACCAGGAGCTTTCTCTGCTATTTATGACACCTTTAGAGCATTACGCTGACTTCTCCTGGCTGGGGCCCCACGCCCCATGCTCCCGAGGGTGTCTTCCCGCGTCGCTGTGGAAGGTGACCCGAAACGGTACAGAAAAATACGAAAACCCCTCCCTTGAAAGCAGATGAGACCACGGATGGGGGCTAGGTGGGTTTGCTGCGAGGCTCCAGCAGGCAGAGGCGACCCCGAGGCACCAGGACGCTACCTGAGGAACCGATTCCTCCCAAGCGCTGAACGTGCCGCCAACGGTCTCTCCACCGCGGGGACAGACCCGGGCGCTACCGACCCGTGGATAACCGCCCCCCTTACCTGCCGCCCGCCGGCTCCGCCTGCGGGGCCCCGGTACCGCGCTGTGCCGCGCCGCGCCGCAGGACGGGGGAAGCGACCCGGCTCGCCGCAGCCCGGCCGGGGCCCCGGGCACCGCTGCCGCCTCCTCGCAGTCCCCGGCGCTGAGCCCCGGCGCGGGCGGGCGGGGCCGCTCGTCACGTGGCGGGGGTGGCAGCGGCCGTTGTGCGAGCCGCTGGTGCGGAGGGCGGGGGGGGAGAAGATGGCGGCGGCGCGCGGGCTGTTGGTGGCGGGGCTGTTCCGCGGGCGGGTGGCCATCGTCACTGGCGGCGGCACCGGCATCGGCAAGGCCATCGCCGCCGACTTGCTGGCGCTAGGTGGGCGCGGGGGGGGGGGGGGGCTCTGCAGGGAGCCCCGGTGGGGCAATGGGGCAAGGTGGGTGTTGGGGGAGCAGGGCCGGGCGTGAGGTGAAGGCGGGGGATGGAGTTTGAGGGGGCAGGTCAGGGAGTGCTCGGGGGCTTGTGCTGCGTTTTGGGGGTGGGCTGCGCTCGGGGAGTGGGTGTGTGAGGAGTTTATGGGTGGGACGTTGTGACAGGAGTCAGTGAATAGCGAGGAGAACGAGGTGAGGTTGATGGGGGCGGTGTATGTTTTTTGACCCGCTGGCTCTTAAAAGATGCGCTATTTTAAATACAGGGATCAAAGTGAGGTTATATTAAACCCTGACCCTTTCTCTCATGCTCCCTCTTAAGTGAGTTTTCGTCTTGCTTAACTAGAGGATTTATCTGGTGGTTGAACTGAGTCTTATAGAGTAATACGGTTTTGAACTGTTGTCCGCACAGTAAACTTAGAGAAATGGTGCTTCTCTCTCAGTGCTAGTGACAGAAATGTCCTGAAGTTGAAGTTAAAGCATGTGCTTTGTGTTTTTTCTTTCCGTACTGATTATAGAGAAGTGGTAAAATCTGGAGTGAAAGGCAGTCTTCTGAGTTATCCACCTTGCAACACCTTTTCTACAGGTTTCAACACAAGTGCTAGGGATCATCGGCATCAGACAGGTTTTGGATCATGTTTATTATCATGATGGTATTCACTGTCTTCAAAATACCAGCGCTAGCATTATGCCTCACGGTGCCGCACTCCCCGTGGTTTGTGCTGTTGAAATGTGCACCACGCCATTTCACTGCATAGTAAAGAGCTTTTCTTTGTTAAGACTGTGTGCTGGGAGACATCTCTGCCTCGCCTGGCCTTTGTCGCACCAGCTTTCCACTTGCTTTGTGGAGCTGAAGTGAGGGCTAGTTCTACCTTTGTATTACTGGGGAATTTTTTTAAGGTGTCCTTACACGCTGCCTTAAGGGGTGCTTTTTAAGCATCATCACACTGCTGGTTGATGATGGTTACCCAGTTACCTTAAAATTGTACTTAATTTGATTTGCATTATTTTTCTCAAGCAAAATACAAATAACAAAAGTGTGTGTCCATAACATCCCAAATAGAAAACAAGGCTGCAAATCTCTACAAAGCACATGTGAGAAAATGAAGAAAGAGTTATGGCTTAAGTCTGTCTGAGTCACTTTCCTTACCTGCAGACTTGCTGGCTACTCCTGACAAGATGACCGGGAACTACTTCCATGTATACCTTGCACTTTAGGCTGTATTTTTTTGGAGGGGGGCTGGCTGGACAGAGAATGCCTGTAGGAGCAGTGACAGATAATGCCACTCATGATGTACACTGTTTTTATAACCAGTCTCCTTTGAAGCCTTCTGGACAGATTTAAACCTTTCGTCTGGAAACTTGTGCCCTTTTCCCTCCGACCCTGTCAGGAAATGGTCTGGTCATTCTTTGTGAAAAAAAAATAAGTGAAGTAGTGTCAGCTTGTACAGTAGGCACCAAGTGTTCCTCTGTCAGAGTCTTCCCCTCCAGCAATTAGCATGTTTAGCAAAAATATAGTCTTTTACTGGACTTTATTCTGTATCAGTGTGTGTATTAATAAGCACTTAAGTTGATAAATATAACTGCTACTGTGATTTAATATTTTGTGTTAATTGGTAATTGTGCGTGCCATTTTGTGAACTTTACTCTGCGTTAGTCAGGTAGGTGTGCAAGTGACTGGAGTTCTTAATTTAAAAAATTAGGAGACCTCAGAGACTAATATCTTTACATGTGTTGTTTTAAGATGGCCACTGATTGAAGGTGAAGCTCCTGTTCCTAGGGATATGTAGTTGCAGCACTTCCTTCTGGAAGAATTCAACTCCTCTATTTTTTCATTCTTTTTTTTTTTTAGTTTTATGTATAGTTTCACAAGACAGCCTGAGCCAAATGAACAGCTTGCTGCTCTTTACTCCCACTAGTTATTTTGAGTTGATTCTGGTGTTTGTTTGATCATGAGAGGCCAAATTCCACTCAGTAAAATAGCAACAAAGAAAAAAAAACACCTAGCAAGATGTTAACATTTTTTTTTTGGCTGGTTGAGGGTGTTGAATTGATTTATGTTAAAGCAAATGAGCAGCAGAGCTGGTATGAGGAAGGGATGGCTTCTGCTGGGATGCTGAGATTATGGAAGGAGGGAACCGGGAGCAAGACCTCCTTGCCTGCTTGGCAGTAGAAGCTAGTAATTTGCTTATCCATAATACAAAATTGCATGCCTACTGGATTTGCACTAGGAATTAATTTGGTGTGGTCTGTTTTAGTCTATGTAGTAGCAATTGCTGAAGCCTTAAAGCTGTCCTGAGTCTGCTGGTGTGACAGAAGAAACTAGACTGGTTGTAGTGTGAGCGCTTGCCATTAATTTGGCACCTGCATTGTTTTTCTCTGTAGAATGAGTCCTTCTACCTCCAAATGCTGAAAAAAACAGAAGGCTTGAGCTCCTGCCTAGTTTTTTCCTCTCCTTTCTGAGCTAGGATTCTACAGCGTGTGGTCGTGCCACGGGGAAGCCTCTGTTCCTGCTGTCTGTAGTCTGCAGATAGGAATTAATCTCATGAGGCTATCATCCTTTCCTTCAGACTCTGTAGGGTTAAAAAGCAGAGCATTACATTTGCTCACAGCCAGTCAAAATTACAGCTAGACATACAGTAAGATTATTTTTTTGGTTTTAGGAGCAAGCATTTGTTTTGTAATCAAGACCTGCTGAAACATCTTTAAATCGCATAATTGATAAATGAGGCAGCTGTGAGCAGAGGCAGCAAAAGTGATGTCTGAAAGCTACTTTGCTGACTCTGCAACTCACAGGCTATCTTCCCTTCTGCAGGAAGGAGAGGGAACCTTGTGGACATTTTTTTGATTGCTCTTTTCTTGGCACAGTGGGATCTTGTTGCTAAGAAGCACCCAACATCAATCATTTCTCTCTCTTGCAAGAACTTCAACACTGTTATCTTCTAGTCAGTGACTAATAAATGCACATCCTACAAGATATCTCCGCGATGTTATTAAAAAACTAGCATAACTGTAATTTTAACTATGTTAGCTGAAGGATGTTTCATTTTGTCTTTACAGGTTGCAGTGTTGTTATTGCCTCTCGTAAATTTGACCGATTAAAAGCTGCTGCAGAAGAACTGAATAATACATTTTCTTCCATGAGTCCTGCCAAAGTGACTCCCATACAGTGCAATATCCGCAAAGAAGATGAGGTAAAGACTAGTGATCTTGTTCTGGGGCTTAACATGTCAAAAGCATATTGCATATTTAAATTCTCAGATCTCCGAAGGTCTTCTCTGGCCCTCTCAAAAGTGAGTTAGATCTGGGGAAAGGTGCAGTAAAGCACTGTTAAATTGATCTAGATAAAGACGTGCTTTCCAAGGGAAGATGATTTCTTAGCCACCTAAGCAAGAAAGCATTTGTAATTGCAAATGTTTTTCTGACCATGCATACGTATTTCAGATATTTCTGGGAGAAGCAGGCCTTGGAACTGGCATGTTCTACAGCCGAACCAGAGCCCACTTAGCATGGTTCTGTGTCACATTTCTGTGACAGCAGTGAGGGGGCGTTAACTTGTGAAGATGGAGACCTCAGAATAGTTCCTTCAAACAGGAAGTCATAGCATGGAATCTCAACACTTGTGACTTGACACAAGTGCCCTGCATTGTCAGTTTTGCTTGTATTAAAGCAAAAAAATCCCACAGATGTAATTTTTAGGCATGTTTCAAATTCTGGTTACAATTTGAGCTGTGCCTCATTACAAACTCTATTACTATCCCAGTTGAGTTTTTTATTTTTTCTTCATATCACGAAAAATGGAAGATCAAGAGCAAAAGTATATAATCCAGGTTCTTCAGAAGTCTGCATTCACCTCCTAATTTTTTAATCTGTGTAGTTAAACATTTAAAAGTCCAGCATCAGGTTGGACTTTTAACTTATTGAATACAGCTAGAAAATATTCCAGGAACCACTGATTGCTACATTTTTCTTAACCTTTCAAAGTCTCTGTTAAATTCTAGCATAACTTAAAGAAATATTAATGACCTTCAGTAGCTATGTAGATTCTGGAAATATCCTAATATACAACCATAAAGCAAATAAAAAATAAAATTTTTCCCTCATGGAACAGCTCATGCCATAAAATATTTATAGTGATATACTTAGACTTTCTCTCCTGAAGGAGGTGAACCCTGGAGCTGTGCAGTATGTCACTTCACCTACCAGTGAATTTTAGGTTTGTATTTACTAGCATCAGCAGTGCAATATAATAGGTTATGACAGATGTCCGAGGGTAACTTACGTGATTAAAGCTACAGGAAAGAAAAGAGGTGAAGAGAGAGAAAAGGCTTAAGCCTTCTTTCACGTCACTGTTCTTGCAGAAAGTACTCAGGCATGCTTAATAACCTTCTGCAGGTGAATCTTATTTCTGCATCAGTTTAAAAATGATTTAGTGGGAACTGCAGTGTTCTGTGAGATGGTAGAGGGTGTGGATGGTGAAATGAGGTAATCTCCACTAAACAAACTACCATTCCTTCTTTGTTTCCTGTTTATTAAGTGTGGCTAAATACATATTTGACAAAACAGTCTTAGATGGCTTTGGAAAATTTTTTGAAGGTGCTTATAAAGCCTTTTTTATAGTGTTGTGTAAGGTGTTTAGGCATTGTTCTGTGTTACTGGTAGCCATGCTGATACTTGGAGAAACTTGTCTTTGCTATTACCCTGCAGTTTCATCATAGAATTATCTTGTTTCCAGTTTAGTTTTAAGCTCTACTCATGTACAGACACACCAGAACTTTCTTAGAACTTTTCATACGATATTGGAGAAGCCTTTATCAGGTGTCTCCTGCCAGTGGAAGTTCTCATAAGCCATTGTCATTTCATATCTGTATCTATTGAAGAGAGGGTTCAAAGGAATAAGGTAGATTAAACTCCAGTCTTGAATTTTTCAGTCATTGACTCAGTCTTATAGTTTGACTCACTTCAGTTCTCCAACTGCTCTTACTTCTTTCTGTTGAAGTCCTATTTAGAAAAAAAATCACTATGAAAATTTCGTAAGCCTTTTGTGGAAGTTTTGGATAAGGAATGCAATTTCTGTTGCATGTTAACATAAGAACTTAAGTGTACCCGCTAAACAAATATTTATCCATTCCAGATGCCCATCTGCAAGACCAGGTATTTTTCTGGTTAGAGACATCTTGTGATTTTTGTTCTTTAGCTCTTGTTTTTCTGGCTCTGTCCTCCTCTATTAGTTCTTTAATGCTGAGATTCTCAAAGATTGCTAAATCCTGGCCACTTATTACTTAATTTCTAAAATTACTATTGGACCAGAAATGTGTGGATCGCATTTTCAGCTTTTAAATTTGTAATGAGGATAGCACGTCCTTACACTTAGGTGCTTAGTGTTTGTAAGCTGAAGCTAGATAAACTCAAATTAACAATTGGTAACTTACACTGCTAAAAACTGTCAGAACTTAGAACTGAGGGATGTGGCAGATTTTCCACAACTCACTGCTCACTGTTGCTTATTTATTATATTTGCTAAGAGCAGCAATGATGAATACTTTTTTCTAATTTGCATTTGATTGCCTTGCAGTGACTAGAGGAAAAGTACCTTTGGGCTTTTATTTCTATTCAAAGAGCATCGTACATCCACTTTCAAAACCTATTCCATTCTTAACCTACAATTTAGTGCCTGGGACTTGGAGTCTTAGGAACAGGGATCAGTAAAAGATGTAGTGAAGGATTTTGCTAGCCTAGGAGGTAAATCTTGAGTAGAGGCAACACAGCAATATAACTCACTTCAGCATTTTCACAAGTACAGGAGTAGCTTCCTGTTTGCAGTGGAAGATGGGGTGAGAGGGCATTTAAACTTTTGGCTTCCCTCCCAAAAGAAACAAGACTCATACAACTGTGTTGGCTCTCTATGCTATTCATTAATAGCTTTACAAATCATTGATTTCAGCTTAGTATGAGTGAAGAGTATTTACCTCAGAAATTCACGGAAGCATGTTGTTGAGTAGAGAGGACAGCCTCTACAAGTATTCCCTGTGAGTCATTACATCCTCTTTCTCAGCTCTTATACCAGGTACCAAAGAATGTGTGAAGGAGAAAGACTTTATAAATGTTTCACCAAGGGAAAAAAACTTAGGAGTTCAAGCCTCCTTAGATGTCAGAACTGATCCATCACAAGCTACAAAGCCCAGGAAGCTTCCTGAAGAACTACATAATTTGTTTAATATATTCTTCTCTTTGACATCTCACTGAAACCTTTCTAGGAGTAAATCTTTCTCTTAAAGGAAGCCACCGTGATCACCTGTAGGAACAAGCCATCTCTTCTTACTGTAGCATGCCTTTTTTTTTTTTTCATCCCTCCACCTCCATCAGTTGTTCTGCATTTTTCTAGAGGCCCCTATGAATTTTGTCCTGGTTTTAATTTTATAATCAGGCAAACTGGAGGGAGGGACTTTGAATAGAGGAGATCTAAGAAAGATGAAAGTGCTTTCAAAATTGCCAGATGATTTTTTTTTTTTTTTTTTGCCTCCTATTGTAAATCTTAAAGTAACTGACCTGCTTTGAAGATGACACAGCTCATTCCTCTTGTGTGCCCCAGTTTGGATCTGTGAAATTCAAGCATTAGAAGATTCATCCCTCATCATATAGTGCAATATGTCTGTTAGAGCTCTTTCTGGCCTAGGAAGAGTCAAAGAAGGTGCAGTGAATTAATTGCTGCAGAAGCTTGATGGCAGATACCATGGGAATAGCTTAATGAATTCACATTTTTAAGTCTCTTAATCTTCATCCTCAGAGGCCCTCTTGCTTTCTAGCAAAGCTTACTTTTCATTTAATGTGCAAGAAATAATCTTGCTTGATGGAGGATATTCAACCACTGCATAACTTGTCAGGCTTATTTCTGTCACGAGTTTGCTGCTGCTGCTTTTGGCTAGTTTTCCATTGAGTGTTTTGTAAAAGATAACAGACCTGTTTAGTTTTTAAAGATGGAAGAGTAGAGGGTCCTGGGATGCCGGTAAGAGCACCCGAGGTTTCTATGTTCTGTCTTCATGGGGCCTTATCCTGAAGCAGTGATTGTGCACCTGTCTCTTATCCTGTGGTCTGGAGTGTATGTGGTGATCAATATTGCTTCGTAGTGATTATGAAGCTGAAGTGATTTTAATTATTTGGATATTTTCTAGCACTGCCCACATAATGTGTTGAATATAACAAGAGCAGGTCAGTTTGCTCTTGCTGAGATGCAGGCCAGACAGCTGTGTGTGTGTGTCTTTTCAAACCAAGCTCTTTTTCCAAAATCCAAGGATCTAATTAATTAAATCCAGTGCCTCAATGTAATGGTGGCCAGAGTGGAGGAGACAGACCCCATCCTTTTTCCATTATGAAAAGAGCTTTCTATTTATCTTTGTAGGTGTTGGGCAGAGGAAGCATGTGTTTGTGTGTCTTAAATGTTGAGCTACAGCAAATCTATTGACGGGGCAAAGAAAGACATGAGGAATTTTTTACCCTTCTGAAGCGTTTGTGCGGTATGCTCTGGACAAACATTTTTTTAACTGGCATCTAGATAAGTAGAAGACATATCTAGGTAAGTGGAAGATAAAACCTTGTACTTCTAGTAGGCCACTGCTTTTCTTGAAATCAGCAATTCAGAATTCTGTGCACAGTGTCCTCTTTGGGTACTCGAGCTCCAGCAACAACTGCTGCTGGACCAGACCCTGAGGGTAAAACCTATCACTTGGACATCCGACAAACAAGACTCCTTGAGATGGACTCAATACAGTACTATTTAGCACTTACCTGGTGTCTGAGTTCACTAGTAGCTTTTCTTTTCCAATAAACTTTACAGCTTAGCATAGTCTCAATTGATTTATAAATACTTAATGCTTGTCTGTGTGAAGCCTGTAGTGGAAGACTGTGGCTTGGTGGGGAGCTGTCGTGGTTTAACCCCAGCCAGCAACTAAGCACCACACAGCCGCTCACTCACTCTCCCCCAGTGGGATGGGGGAGAGAATCGGAAGAGTGAAAGTGAGAAAACTCGTGGGTTGAGATAAAGACAGTTGAATAGGTAAGGTAAAAGCCACGCATGCAAGCAAAGCAAAACAAGGAATTCATTCACCACTTCCCATTGGCAGGCAGGTGTTCAGCCATCTCCAGGAAAGCAGGGCTCCATCATGCGTAACGGTTACTTGGGAAGACAAACGCCATCACTCCGAACATCCCCCCACCTCCTTCTTCTTCCCCCAGCTTTATATGCTGAGCATGACATCATATGGTATGGAATATCCCTTTGGTCAGTTGGGGTCAGCTGTCCCAGCTGTGTCCCCTCCCAACTTCTTGTGCACCCCCAGCCTACTCGCTGGTGGGGTGGGGTGAGGAGCAGAAAAGGCCTTGACTCTGTGTCAGCACTGCTCAGCAATAACGAAAACATCCCTGTATTATCAACACTGTTTTCAGCACAAATCCAAAACATAGCCCCATACCAGCTACTATGAAGAAAATTAGCTCTATCCCAGCCAAAACCAGCACAGGAGCTGTGGATAAGAGATTCCTGTTGTTGTACTTTAAAATAACACAGCAATAACACAAAGTAAAAATACCTGTTGTCACTGTGCAAGAATGGCTACTAATTCTAGTCCCCAAATAGCAAATCTCTAACTTTCTGTAGTGGGTAGTTTGCCTGTTGAGTTTTACTGAAGTTCAGGGTGACCTGTGAATGCATGTGGACATTTGTCCCTTTTCTCTGTGTCAGTGAGTACTGTCATCTCAGTTATCTGTGAAAGTGTGCTACTGCATAATACTTCTGAGTTGCAGTCACACAAAAAAGCTCCTTATTGAAGAGCTCCAGTCTTTTGGTTATGTCTGAAGTGCCTGATTTTGTTCTTTTCAGTCTTTTTCAGAAGAACATCCTAAACTGTTAGCTCTACATTGTGCAGTTTTGCTTTGCTTCCAGAGGGAGTCTTAGGTAGATTTTTAAAGAAGTTCTTTCCGTGTGGATTTTGAATATTTAGGAATAGAAAGGCATCTTCTTTAGTTCTTACTGTGATTTAAATGTGTTCTACAGACCCTCTTTCTCACTGTGCTGGTGGCTGCTGTCACCATGTTTACTGTAACTGGGAGAAGCACTGCAGTGATGCTTTCTCTACAACACAGAAGACATTGTGACGATTGCTACAGTTGGAGCCATCTGAGCTGTCACTGGAGAGCCTGCTAGCCTTTGCTGGCTTTCGGAAAGCAGAACTGATATGTGTTTGGGTTTTTTTTTTATTGCCCTGAGAATATGGTGTGACAAGTAGGAACAACAACAGAGTTTCTTAAGATACAACATGTGAACCATTTTGAATTGATATGTCACAGCAGGTTTTGTCCACCTGTTGAAAACTTGCTTGTAATGTCTCTTCTCAGTGGAGTTTTCTTCTGTTAATTTGTCGTTTGTTGGGTTTTTTTACGATTCTTAGCGTTTTCCCTTTTCTCTCTTTTTCTTCCCCCCGCCCCGCGCAGCCTGAATAGCCTTAGTCTATTCAAATATTCCTTGTACTGAAACCATTTCTCTTCCATAAATGAGCCCATACTTCAGTGACTTATGGAGAACAATATTCAAAGCAAGATTCTCAGGGTGACAGGGAGAAGAGTTTGGTACTGCTGAGCAAAGCATAACTCTTGCTGCCTAGCGAGACATAACTGACTTCTCTGGTTGTGAGCAAACCTGGAAGTCTTTGTGGCATGGTGGTTCTCACAAGTCATGGGTTTGGGACTGCTTTCACAGTTGTTTTGTTTTTTTGGTGGTTTTTTTTTTCCTCAGATCTCACAAGCTGCAGTAACTGATGTGAGGAATAAGATGACATTCAGAACTTAAAGATGGTGATTTAGGTATCAAAATTATTTTCTTAAGGCATTTGTTCTCAGCAGGCATTAGTTTTTCAATCAGGCTTCAGTCACTATATGTTTGTTTAGGTTTTCTTCTTCAGAGATGTGCATCCTTACGGGATCCATACTATTCTGTTAAACCATCCTGAACTGTTAGCAGCAAAAGCTGTAAGGCAGCTATTTGTGAGACTGAGTTGGTGACGCTCTTGGTGAGATACAGATTATTCATTGCTTGTTCTTTTATTTCTGATGTTTTCTACTGCTAACTCAATACAGAGGAAGGCTGATTGATATCCTTCCCCATGTCAAATCTGTTTCAGCAGCAGCATCACTCCTGCTGTTTTGGGGGGTTTTTTTGATCTGTGTTTTCTTTGACCACAGATGCTAGATTAACTTTTTACATATGCTTGAGTAGGAATAACTGATGCGTGGTATCTAGTTATGACAGGTAGTATAAGCAGGAAACAGTCATGTTGTCCCATTTCCCCTGTTTCTTGAGCTAAAGGTTAAATTATTAAGTAGTTGCTATAGAGTTCTTATTACTATCTTGTAATAGGAAAAATACATCAGCTTTGGTATCTGTAAAATCTTTGAATGCTTTGAAATACATTCCCCTCCAGAAGTTCTCTTGTGTTTAGTGTGAGTGTGTGGCGAAACTGCTGTACTTCCAAAACAGAAGACAATGCAAAAGGCTTAGCTTACAGCCTGTAGCTCAGATTAGGTCAGTGTTAGAGCTAGGTTTAGATTCTCAAAATATCTTCCCTTCCATATGAACTTAAGCCACTCCTTTTCTGCACTGACAGCTCTTTGAGTGAGTGAATAAAATTTCTGTTGCTATTTGCTGTTAATACCTTCTCAGAGTACCCAAAGGTAAATAGTGCCAGACAGTGCTCTTAATTGTAAGTATTCATCCTGCTTATAGACAGAAGGTATCTGCTTAGTCAAGTATTCACCTTTCTTTTGCTAAAGAAGACAACTTCTAGTCTTTCCAGCACTTTTTAGAGTTCATGTTTTGTAGGGTAACAAAGTAACCTTCTTGATCTGTGTAAGAAGATTGGCTGTTGCCAACTCGTATGTCAGAGCTTTAGGGAATGTACAAAACTTCTAGATAAGAATGTTAAAACTTCACAAGATGACTTATGTTTTGTATTTAAAATGCTCAGGTATATGGGTCAGATGAAAAAAACAGTGGCTATCTTACATGGAACTCTTCCACCATCTGATGTGAACACCTCCACCCTTGTGAAAAATGTCAGGAGATTCTTAGTAGGTCTTAAGTAGCAGGCTTTTGTGTGTGTTTGTTTTTACAAACCTTCAGTGGCTTAAATCCCGTTCTTCTTTCAGTGCTGGTATTTTATGTAGCACCTGCATTACACCAGGAAGATTTCCTAAGTAAACATGGACTCAGCCCATTGCTTCTTGGCTGACTAAACCTGTCATACCGATCTTCCAGCCTCTCTGAAGGCTGGTACCTCCTCTTTATGTGTGAAAAGGGTATGAGAATGAAATTGGGTATATAGCTTAATCAGCATACCACACTAACAAATATTGTTTCAGGTAGAAGCTTTGGTGAAGTCTACACTGAGTCTGCATGGGAAGATTGACTTCCTGGTGAATAATGGAGGGGGCCAATTTGCCAGTCCTTCTGAAGCCATCCGTGCAAAAGGCTGGAATGCTGTGATAGACACGAATCTGACAGGGACCTTCTACTGCTGCAAAGCAGGTAAGGACTGAACATTAAGCTTTTTTTGTTTATTTGTTTTGGTTTTTACAGCAATATCAGAAGACAAGAAAGGTAAAGTTTCCCTACCTTCTTTTTTTACACACTTATCTGACAGTGGATATTTGTTCTCATGAATCTTATCCAAAGCTTTACGTTAAACTGTACATTACATTTGTTCATATATACAAACATACATTTAGGCAAGTATGATCTTCTCGTTAAGGCCAGGTTTGGGGAGTCAGTTGGCTTGGATACTCACTTAAAAGACTATAGGAAAACCACTTAACTTCTGTGGCCTGTATTCACTGTATGTAACACAGGAGAAGATTTCTCTCCCATCAGGGATGTAAATTTAAAGTTAAATTTAAGTATGATACCTGATTCTCAGATAGCATTGGGAATATGGAAATGAAAGTAACTTACATGGAAGCATGAAACCCTGATTTCCACCAAAAGGCTTCTTAACAAACATTGAGCCTTACCTGGACCACACCTATTATCTCACTAATCCAGTGGTGAGGCTATGGTACAAAGAGCAGATTGTTTATCTAAATCTGCACAGGAAATGTGTAGTGTAATTGGAGTTAAGACTCCAAATTTGGCTTCCAGTTGGCAAGTTCATTTGTATGCATTTCTTCGGATATTTATAGGTTATCTTCCTCCTTCATACAGTGTACAATGCCTGGATGCAGGAACATGGAGGAGTCATTGTCAACATTACTGCTGCTGTGAGAAATGGGATTCCTGGAATGTCGTAATACATACTTTATTTTTACATTTTCCTATATTTTTCCCCTAGAAGTACTAATTGCTCCTAAATACTTCATTTTAGAAAGGTGTGTACTGGGTAGCAGCAGAGTATAGAAATACAGTAGTTAGGTCAAGAGAGCGCAATAGTATCACTTGGCTGTATGTGTGGATCTCTTATTAATTCAGTAGAGACTACAGGAGTAAACAGCATCTCTGGTATCTGTCAACTTGTTTGTAAGAAACTATGAAGCAAGACTTGCCAGTGAAGCTTTCACTGGAAATGGTATGCTAGTGGGACTAGTTGGACTGAAATGTAACCTTCACTTGTTCTCTCTCCACGTTTCTGGAGGGTTTGCAAGAACTTGGCACCTGTTGTTTTCCTCTTCTACTGTCAGTTTACAGGTCTTGATGGTGTAATGAGTTATGGGAGTTGGACTGGGAGTAGGGGAGTAGGAGGAACATTTCTAGTGTGTTACCAGGTTTTGGCTTTGTCCTTCAGGTCACATAATGCCTGCCTTTCCCATTTTCCTTTTTACTCTTACTTTGTAGCCATCTTTCTTGGAGAAGGTCTCTGATGCAGAGAATCGGTTCTATTTGCTCTGCTCCTTTCTTGACTGGGAGAAGGCTCGTGAGTACAAACATGAAGAATAAGCCGGAGGGGGACATTTTACAAGGGCATGTAGTGACAGGACAAGGGGTAATGGCTTTAAACTGAAAGAGGGTAGGTTTAGATTAGATGTAAGGCAGAAGTTCTTTACTGTGAGGGTGGTGAGGCACTGGAACGGGTTGCCCCAAGAGTGTGTGGATGCCCCATCCCTGGAAGTGTTCAAGGCCAGGTTGGATGGGGCTTTGAGCAACCTGGTCTAGTGCAAGGTGTCCCTGCCTATGACAGGGGAGTTGGAACTAGGTGATCTTTAAGGTCCCTTCCAACCTAAACCATTCTGTGATTCTTTGATTCTATGATATTACCACGTTTGTAGTTCTTTTATACTGGCACAAATAATCACAGGTGTCTGCATGAAAATGCAGCATCCTCTCCATATCCGTATGTGTACTATATTTGTTCAAATTTCTTTACCCTCAAAATGGAGGTGAGCAGGAGTCTTCCAATTTGAAACTTTTCCACCAAAAAACTTCCAATTTGTTGAAACAGAAATAATGCTCAGAAAATGAATTGTTTCAGTTATTTTCTTCTCAAAGGAAATTTTGAAGTTGTCAAAATGCTGCATTTTGACAGTTTCTTAATTGAAAAAAAATCTGAATTTCTTCTTTGAAATGACTTTTTCTTTTTTTAACTTTGAAACTGAATTTCTATTGAAGAAAATAGAAAAATATAATTTGAACAAATGTTACATTACCTCTCCTTGTCCTGATTCAGGGTTGAAAGTTTTCAAAATTTAAAATTTTTAAAGGAACAGCAGAATATTTTCTCACTAACTTGTTCTTGGCAGTACAAAATAAATTTAGAGATCCACAGGGTGGTGCTGAAGCTACAATTATTTGAGTTTCTCCACTCTGGTTAAGTCTGGTTGAATTGTCACGGCAAATAGGCTGAACCAAGAGATAAAAAAACCTGATTCTGAATAACAGTGGAAAAAAGTTTCCCAAATAACTGTTGTGTGTGGATGTAGATGGATAGACAAAACTACTTTCAAATTAAATTCCTGTTGAATTGATACTTGTTTTAGAAATGTACTATTGAAAAAGACTTGCCTTTACAAGTCCAGCCACCACTGATGCCAAAAATCACCTGATACAGTTTTTCATAAGTATTAATTTTGAACATAAAACTAGTCAAGTTTATTTGCTCATAGTGTGCTTGGAGGTTATTTATTTCTGGCCTAAACATGTGAACAAGTTAGGTTTTCTTCTGTTTTTCTTATTCTTTTCATGGTATTTGAGAAGCTATTTTATCTATCTCCTCTAAGTCTGTTTTGCTGGGCTAAAGGAACTAAACTCTATTAGTTTTCTCTGAATCCCACTGTCTGCTATTCATCACTGCAGTAATTTTGTCTGCATTTGTTCAAGCTTGTAATCATTTCAGACTAGTTTCCTATAGCAGCAAGGTGTATGAGATCACTCTGCCTATGGTCATCTCTATCTCCGTCTACCAATAGTAATTTTTGAATACTGGTTTATTTTAATCAAGTTTGTCAGAAGATCTAAACTATTTTTCAGACTACTGTCCTTCCAAGTGTTGCTTTACCTGCGCAGCCTACCTTTCATAGTTTTACGCAGTTTGAACTTTGCCTTATAAGCCTGCTTCTGCAGTAGAATGTAGCTGACCTCATGTCACGTTGAGGAAGAGACGATAAGCATTTCCAGAAATGACAGGAAATCATAGCATAGCTTGTTTAAACTGTGAAGCTACAGTCAAACTTACAAACTAGAAAATATCTCTCTCTCTCAGATGGTTGGTCCAGCCATAGAAAGCTACTCTGACTATCCTAGTGAGGCTGCGGTAGAATTAACATTGGGCACTTTTAGCTAAGGGAACAGATGCTTCTTTTGCTTTCTTTTCTCAATAGGCATACAGGAGCTGCAAGAGCTGCAGTGAATAACCTAACCAAGACTTTAGCTTTAGAATGGGCCCACAGCGGAGTAAGAATCAACAGCGTTGCTCCTGTAAGTAATGGCAAACGATCTGATTAAACTTAGCCATCATACGTGTTCATGGTTAAAACTCTCAGACCAAAAGGGATTTTAAAATCTATAGCCTGTAACTGTTTGTGGATTATTTATGTATGTATTTATTTATAATTCCCTCATCTACGTTCTTCAGGTCATTTGAGAGTGTTTTGTACTGTTTGGATGACGAGGCAGAGATGTGGGATAAAATTGCTTCTGCTTTCTGCTTTGACTTGGCACTCTTGGGTTTTTTCTAGCTTAATGAAATGATACCTAGGAGGATCTGGTGACCTGTCTTACAAATGTTTGACATAAAATTACCAAATGCTTTGTGTTTCAGTAATGATTACGTTATTTCTGAGTTCATGAAACTTTTTCTATTTGAGGTTCAGGTATGCTGATGGTTTCCACCTGTGTTTACAAAGTTATTTTGAAAATCTCTGAATGTGTCACATACTGTCTTTTACTTTGTCTTCTACATGTTAAATTAGATTAGTTTTAGGCATAAAAAGACTGTATTTGTAGTGGACCTTCTCTCAAAGAAATTATACATAAAAATGTGTGTTCTGATTTTTTTTTCTTATCAAATATATGCAGACAGGAAACCACTATACAGGTCAGCTAAAATATGCCTGCCACATTTCTGAGGAAGTAGGTAGCGTGTAGCAGTAGTTTTAAATAACTGTATGGAAAGAGCAGCTATATTTTCTAGTGCATGGTGCTGCAGATATAGAGGTTATACAGAAGCCCTAGCTTTGACATTTGAGATTGTGTGATCTGTTGTGATTTGTGTAATCTTCACTCTTAACCACAGTTTATTTTGCACATTTACTCCCTTGAAAACAAAAGAGGAAAGGTAAACTTTGTCCAGCTACTTCTACATTCAGAATTTATCTTATCTCACAGTATAGTTAAGTGTCAGGTTTGTTTAACTGGTCCCTAGGAAGATCTTTCTACTGTCTTTGTAGGATGTCTGTATATCTTGTTGTGCCTCTTGTCCTAAAACATCTGGCTCGCTTTCTTTGGCATAGCACAGAATGCTTAATGGCAGGTGTGTGATGATCATTCAGGTAGCGGCTCTTACATAGCCTCTGTGAGGCCCAACTCATCTGGAGACTTGTTAAATATTAAGATCTACGGGTTTGGTTTTCCTGTTTATTTGTTTTTTCTGATTTATCAAGTCTTCGGGAAGTAAGTAATTAAGACAGCATTATTATGTGAATATATTTTTCAGGCATGCTAGTTACCTAATGAATCATACTAATTATACTTTATAGCACATGTCAAAAGAAGTTTTTGACAACCAAACACTTCAGTGGTTTGGCTCTTTCAGAAGTATTTGCTAGCTTTGTTACTATGCTGGTAACAAAAATCCATGTTGTAGTTACAGTAATACTTTATATCCTTCTGTCACCTTTATGGACACACTAGGTCTGTGGTAACCATACAAAACTGTTACTGCTTTATAGGAGCAGAGTAACATGTAGGGAATGGGTACATAGAGAGGGAAACATGCATTCTAAAAAAAATAGTTTCACATATGAGGTACTTCCCTAGCTCCGAAAATATAGTCAGTCACATTTCACAGGTATCTTAGAAGAGAAATCTTAGCATGTACTCCATGGATGAATTCAAATTTTGTTCTCTTACTTAAACTTGAGTCCCCAAGGTTCTGTCATAATTCAACTTTGTAACCCTGTGTTCCCATTGCTGTAGACTTCATCTTCCCTATCAAGTCTAAACTGGACTGTCTAATCATCATGTCTAATCATCAGAGCAAAGACAGTTGCCTTTTTCTATTTCTATAGCAGCTAAGTAGGGAGAGTCTGAATTCTGACTGTGAAATCTGTCTGCTTCCATAATTCACAATAAAATCAACCTGATGTTCTTACAGATTACAAGAAACTGTTGAGAACTTGTTCTTGGGGCTTTGTAGTTTTCTGCTGTAAGTTAATACGAAATGCTTGTAATTTCAAAACAGTTCTTGAGTTTCTTCTTTGTACTCTCCACTTTATAGTTATTGAAGTGACAGTGGAGAATTGGAATAATCTGAATTATTGCACTTGAATAGAGATGTGGCTAGTAGCCAAATTACCTTCTTGTAGAAATTATACTATTCCATTAAATTTAAAAACTTGCATTCAAGTGCTGTTTAGATAGTTTAATCCCACAGAAAATCCCAGTAATGACAACTTCACAATTTTACAATGATCTCAGTTTAAACATATGCAAGAGAAATTAATTTTCACTATGCTGTTTTAAAATAGGGAGTAGTATTTTCAGAAACTGCTGTTGCAAACTATGGAGAACAAGGTACAATGATGTGGTTAAAGACCATACCAAAGGTTCCTGCCAAGAGGTCAGCGGTTCCTGAGGAGGTAATATATTTCAGAACATTTGTGATATTTCTACATCTGTGTCTCTATTTTGAAGCCACTTTATTATATGGAGAACAAAAAAGACTTAATTTTGCACTGTGATGGAATATTAAAAAAGAAAAAACCTTGTAGTAATGTGTAGTAGTGCCAAGTGGGAGACTTAACCAGTAGTCACTGTTACACTGAAAATTTAATTTAGATTCCTCTTACAGCTGAAGTATTTCATAGTAGACATTAGTTCCTGAAAAGGTTGACTTCCAGCAGGGAGGACTGAAAGAATGAATATTAATGTGAAAAAAGTGTATCTTAAAAGCACTTAGCTCTCTTCCACCAAGAATGTGCGTCTTTGATAAACTGGTCAACTTTTTTGTTTGATTTTTGGCATCTGATGCTGATCTTTGAGAGCTTACTGTTTTCACGATTTTCATTACTGAGTAGAAAACGGTGCTATGTCTTGCCTGTAAAAGATTTTACAAGCATCTTTGACATGAACAATAATTCCCAGCAATTTAAGAAAGATTAAAATTGTCATTCTTTTGTTAGATCTCTCCGGCAGTGTGTTTCCTACTATCTCCAGCTGCTTCTTACATAACTGGGATAACTATGGTCGTGGATGGTGGCCAAAGTTTATATAGCAGTACCCTAGAAATACCTGGTAAGAAATGGGCTACAAAATAATGCCCTTCAAGTGATTGAAGTTGGGCAATGGGAGGACACAAAAGTAAAATGCCTAGTTTCTCAATCAACTAAGTATGTTGTTTTATTTGTTTTCCTCAGATCATGACAGATGGCCCTCGCCACCAGAAGGAAAAAATTCTGAAATGCTTAAAAAGCTTCTTTCTGGCAAGTTCAAGCCAAAGCTGTAAAAGAATGAGATTTCACCTTATTCCCAGTTGCACACTTGCTTATAATCTCACTTCGTGATTTGGGCTTATTACTCTCAGTAATATAATTTTTTGCTCATATGTAACTACATTGAGTGCCTTGATTTTCGTTGGTTTATATTTAAAACTTGAAAGGCTGTACATAGTAAATTTCTTCTCTGAAGACACTCGCTGCCCTGAAAACATTCAGTCTCTGGGGAAGGGAAGGTATAAAAGACGAATTCTCCATTTGCACAGGCATTAAGTAATGAAGAATCTCAGTCAGAAGTGAATAAAAAGATACTTATTTTGAAGTGAAGGGGGCAGAGAGGGAATGTTTTGGAATCCTTCTATTCTGGATGAATTTGGGGAGAAGGTAATTTAAATCTCTGTTATTATTAGTTGCATCAGTAGCCCTTGAGGTAGCTGTTAGCTCTACACTGTTTCTGTTCAGCCACACACTGAGCGTTCGTTCAACAATGATTTTAAAGACTGAATAGAGTAGGTATTTCTCTGAAAATAATAAAAAAATAAGGCAGAATACTGTTATTAATGTTTCAAACTAATATGGCATATCATATTGGGAATGTTTTGAATTGTTTGCAGATATAATGACATAATGGAGTTAAGCTGGCTGCAACTTAAATTTGATAATAGAATGATCAGATAATAAGCTTTAGCACACAGTGATAGAAAACAGTATAGATTCAACAGTTTAACATGCAAAATCTTGAAGCAGAAGCTGTGGTGTATATTGCAGTGCTTTCTGCAGTATGCTGTACTGTTAAAAGAGAAACTTGGAATCCTTCATTTACCAGTTAAAACGCTTTCTATCCATACTGTGTTGTCTACAATGTTAACACAATTCTGTTCATCAGTGTCTCTAAAATAGGTGTGATTTGTGTGATCAATGCAGAGATTCCATTTAAAAAACAGAAATCTTGCAATATATCGCTCGAAAAGGCTATATTTGTCATTACTCTTTTATTCACTTTAAGGCAAATGTTCCCAAGTCTGATAACTTATCAAAATATAAAAAATAAGTGTTGACTGTGTTTGCTGTAACAACTGAAATTTGTGGAATCAAGTTGCTGCTATAGAAGCGACCTCTTTACTACTTCATTTTGGATTGAATGTAAGAGTCTCTGCCAGTTGTTTATTCTGTGCAAAGATGTTTGAATTTTGTGTCTTTCATTAAAATATGGGAACTTACATAGGTACATGTAGATTGCTTCTTCATGAAAATCTGAATGCCAGTTTTGTGGGGGAGGAGGGGTTTGAGCCAAAATGCTTTCTCCTTCTGATATATCCTCTTTCCTTAGTAAGTGAGTGGTCATTTATGTGGGTGTGAGAAACTTGTACAGAGATAAAATCAGCTTTTTTCAAACCTCTTGTGCAAAGTATATTTTGATTATTGCAAATATTAGTTCAGGGTACACAGCAAGAGAATTCCTGGAAGAAAATGCACCTGTTAGAAAACTAACTCTAGAAGCCTAGCCCATTGCATTTAAGTGAAATTATTTCGTTTGTTAAGAGATTATTTCTACATTCTTAACATCTTTCTGTAAAAGAAGGTTAAACATGAACAGGCTTGAGACTTGTGGAATTTGCTTTCTCTTCATGTTTGACTGTGAGCTTCTGTGATACGGGTGGACTGTAGATTTGATGTGAAATGGAAGTGATTTGATAAAACTAAATTACTTTTATTATATCCCAGATCTGTTCTCTACAGGATTTGAGCATAAGCTTGGAAATAATTATTTTGTACTGTTGCAAATTTCCTCTTAACTTTGCTGGAGCCTGAATATTCATAAAGAGGGGAAGTTTATACATAATGATGGTGAAATGTGTCACTCAGTGAAATGGAACATTAGAAAGGTGAGTGTTCTCCTGTGTGGGAGACATGTTCAGTCTGCAATTAATAAACTCCTCCACAAATAAGAACTATAACAAACCTTTCCGCTTGCACTGAATGCAAGGAACTTTTATTTGACTTTGCCTTCTTCAACTTCCAGCAAATCAATGGATGTATTGAGAAGATCTAAGCTAGTTCTTTAGAAGAGGCTTGTTCCTGTGTGTGGTTTTTTCCCTGGCAAGAAGTTGAAACAGCCAGCATTTGTGGAGCCATAATGCGCTGTAGCTTAGTGCAATAGGAGAATATACTCAAAATACTCTAGGGGTAAGTAAGGTGTAAGAATACAGAAAATACATCCTCGAACAGAGAAGGGGAAACATCAGTGTTCTCTGGGATTTTTGCTTTTTCTTTTTTTTCAGTAATAATACTAATATCCCCCATGTGTTGAGGCTTGCTGTGCACAATATTAAAATGCTTATCACATTATATTAGATATTAGGATAGTAACTCCTTTGCTGTAATGGTTTTGCAATGATCACAGCCTCTCTCTTTTTTTTTTTTTTTTTTTTTGCATTTTTTTCTTCTTGCACCAGGGAGAACATGAAATGTTTAATTCTCAGAACAGAGGTTTTGTTTTGATCTTTGCCTCTTCGGTCCATTTTTTATGCAGATTGAAATTATTTTACAAGTTTTGCAGTGCCTCGCAGAAACCCAGTGTTGTTTCAGCTGGCAGCATGAATGTTTCAGGTTTCTGCTGTTAGTGCTGCAGATAGTATCAGCTGTAGCAAAGCTCTTCCTCGTAACAACAGCCCTTGATCAAAGGGCATTGAGAGGTTAAAAAAAAAAAAAAAGGGTGTGGTAATAAAAACATCCTTGACCTGTATAAGATTTGGGTATCTGAAATTCAGAGAACAAGGCTTGATTTTATTTTATTTATTTATTTTACAAGGGAGGTGAATGCAACTGTGGGAAAAGGGCTAAGGAACCTTAGGAGAAATCAAGGAGATTTATTGACCAAACACTGAAACTTAAATGTTTGCTGCACTATACAGTTGTAATAAGCAAAGAGAAGAATGTTAGAATGACAGTTACATTTACCATTCTGTTAGAAACTCTTCAGTGGCTTTAATATTTACCTCTGGCTAAACCTGCACCTATTCTGCCTACCCCTCATCAGACATTCATTTGACTGATAAATAGGTGCTTGTCAACTGCTACTCTGCTCCACTGTCTGGTGTTACATCTGAATATGTGTCATAGAACTTTATGAAAGCAGTGCAGTTCCATGAATTTTTATCAACTGTACTTGCCTTATGTTTTACAGATACTCTTTGTGTTAAGCAGAATATTGATTATTCACGGTATTTATTTAGCGTAAAAAGAAGTTTGATTATTCAGGGTTTTACTTAGTGTAAAATGAAGTTTGTGTTGTAAAAATCTTCATTCTTTAAAGATTAACAGTCATCATGTTTGCTAAAGGGAATATAGTCTGTGCAGTGTCATTCTGTAGTAAGGTCCATTGTCTGCCTTAAGATGTAAATGAACAAATATGAGACAACAGTTGCCTGTTACAAGCTTTTATGGCTATGTTTAGTCTTCTGAATAGTTGTATAGAATATCCTGTATAATCTTTAAGAAAGCATGCTATTTTCCAGGTAGTGTAATTTCATGTACTTCTAATCAGCATCTCCTAGTTTACTCTTGCCATCTCGAATAGCAGACTTGTGTTAAATGACTGAGTAATTTAGACATTAGGGGAATAATCTTATTAGTAAAGTCAACAGTGCCTGTGTTCTGGATTACTGAATATGGCTGAGTCCTAAAGGTAAATGAGTTGCTTCATAAGCTTCAATGATGGGGTTGAGCAGACAAACCTATCAGTACTGCTGCCCAGTCTCATTTATAGTGTGCTGCTTCTAGAGAAGCAACTCCATACCTGAATGACTACTGTATTTTTCCCATACTTTGGTCTGTTTCAAGTATTATAGACAAGTCAGTAGCTGGCTGTTCTTTATTTCTGTTGTTCTGGAGCTAAACTTAAATGTCATGGGCAGTGAGAATGCGTCCTGAAATGCAAAATACTAAGTATGATGGGAGATTCCAGCCTGGGTAAGAAATACAGTTGCTAGCAGGGAAGATGAAGCCTCTTATGAATCTTCCAGCAGTGGTTTAGTACTGTCCTCCCCAAGCTATTTGCTCTTCCTCTCTTTTGGCGTCAGCCTCACAGTGATGGTGCATTTGTATTGGGAGGAACTAGAACTACTGAGATGCAGGCACGTGTTTCCTTCTGTCATGGAAAGGAAGAGGAGCATAGCAGACAGGTAGGACTAGCAAAGGCTTGAAATAATACTGTTGTTTGCTCAATGCATGTGAGCTGGATTTAAATTCATAAACAGAATGTTGGCCCTCCTGCTGGTGAGGAAGGACTCGTGATCATGTTATAACATCCTGGCATCACAAACTTTATGCTACTGCTGTTCCCAAAAGAAGCCGTTTTGACTTCCCTTATTTGCTCTGTCTCCAGCAGCTTGTTCCTTTGCCAGTTAACCCCTCTTTTGATTAAAAATATATGAAATTAATCACTTATTTAACTTGATCCTTTTCTGGATGTAGTTCAAAACATGGTAACATGGTAATATGGTGCCAGCTATAGGAAGGAGTGGTGGGGAGGCAAAGAAACTCGGGGAGGAAAAGGAGGATGATGGCATGGCCATGAAAAGGGGCTGGTTTGTTCCCATTTAAAGTGTTTAGAAGCTATGGCTTTAGTGTTAACTAATACAGGCACTTGTTAGCCTCAAGCAATACGTCTAGAAGGTGAGAACCTCTTATTGCAATGAGGTATTGATTCTGGAATCCAGGGAGAGCCATACTGCCAGATTTCAGTCAATTGCTTGAGTAGACTATCCTAAGATGTGCTTACCCTATAATTTCCACCCCGACTCCTCCCAACTTCCATCGCCTGTACTGAATGCATAAATAACTAATACGCTTTATTGCAACTTCTGTCATCTATTTTTATGCTCTACTTTTCCATATCAGCAATTACACTGTTCCTGTAAGCTTTATTTTGCTCCAGTAGCATGACACATGATCTCAGAACCATGCCCCTGGGTTTGGACTGAGCTCAGTGTGAGCCAGCGTCATAAGTGCTGGTCCCTGGTGTTGATAGATATTTTTTATCTCAAAGTCAATATTTAGCTGTTTATCCTGCTCCTGATACTGAAGATGCTCTGTTTTAGGGATTATGGCACAGTAGCGCTGATGCCTGTCAGGTTGTACATCACCTCTGCAAAGCACTCTTGGGATGGTGCTCATAGTGCAGTGAGAGTGCTCTGTGCTATGCGGGCTTTGTGCAGAAATACAAAGGACCACATGCCCAGAGGAATGTGGGATGATTTTCCACAACCCTTGCTAGCTTCTTTGGTAGTGAGGGACTTCAAAACCTACTGTTCGCTAACCCTTCCTCCATCAGTGAAATCCATTTGCAAGATGCTAAAACTGACAAATGACCATGAACTGGAACATTAAGGCCAGGGAAACACTGGATGTGTTTTCAAAGCTGTGTAAGCAGCTGTGGCTCATTGATCTTGCTTGATGGTGCAGGAGCATCACACAACATCAGCGTTTTTCTTGGCTCTTTCCCTATCATTTAGCAGAAAAGGTCACCTTTTAACTTTCTAGTTAAAGACTCTTGGTCATGACAAGTGTCTCATGAACATGGCTGATAATTTGGCCAACTGTGGAACAAAGTGTCTTAGCTTTCAGGGACGACTACGTCTCCTTCATGTTGGCTCTGGAGTTCTTATTAATCAGTGTGATTCAGAGCCTTGTGCCTTTCTTGGATATGCTTCATCAGTTGGTCTTTCTTTAGCACAGTCCTCTTCGTTCCATTTTTTTTTTTAAAAGATGACGATATTCGTTTTTGTCATTTTCTGCAGCCTGTTTCAGTGGAAGATCTCAAAATACTCAGGTTGTGGGCCTTGATATGCAATTTTTTAGTTTCATATCTGGTTCCCACTGAAAGTTCACTTGCCTGGGTATGCAGCTCAGGGTCCTGTCCCACTGAAGACGTGTCTATTTGAAAGAGCTTCCCTGCATAATTATATATGCCTATAATAACAATGTAAGTCTTAAACTTCCGTTCAAGTAGGTTTTCCCAGGCTTGTTTAAGGTGGCCCAAAAAAGCCCCCAACCCTTGTTTTGGGTAGATTTTGAGGGCTTGTCCAGGCTTTACAAACCTCTAATTGTCTTAAAGGTTAAATACCTCTGTCCCCGTGGCCAGAAAACAGCACGTGAGTGGCAGCTCAGCTGGGATTACTGTGCTGCAGAGTCAGGTGCAGCAGCACAGATCACCGCTGCCTCGGTACAACTCTCTCTGAACACACATTGCCTGTCGGTATGTCACCGATGGGGGTTTGCTAAACGCACATAGGTCATTCGTGCATCTTGTACACAATGGTTCATGCCTGGAAGCTTATTTTTAAATCTGTACAAAACTAATTACAGTGTCATAGTCATGTTTACAGTCATCTGCTACTTAGACTTTGAGGGTAGCAGTAATAGCTGTCCTGCTACGTATTGGGGAGTGTTTTCTCGCCGATGAATTTAGGGTAGCATCCTTCTTCCTAGCATGTATCGACTTCCTGAGGGAAAAAGGTGGCTCCTGCAGAGAACTGTCAGCCTGTGCTGGGAGAAATGGGCAACCTGAAGGCGGCAGAGCACCATTCCGAATTGTCCGAGGAAGCGCACGCAGCCCGCTCACCATGGACTCACGGCAGCTTGTCCTACCACAGGACTGCCGCTCTGGGCTTGTCGGGGGCAAGGGGTTTTTTGAAGTAAGCGATGGAGGAGACGTGATTGTACCGAGGGGAACGTTCACATCCTGTCCTTGAACAACAGAGATCACAAAACCGCAGCAAAGCAATAGGCTGGGCCTCACTTAACATCGCCTGACAGAAAAGAAAAAATAGCGGCCGCTCCCCCTCGAGCAGCAGCAGGAGGCACACAGCCCCTGCGCCGTTTGCCTGTCAGGGTGCCGCGGGGACTCCCAGGGCGGGCGGCCGCCGAGGCACCGGCTGCGTACCCCGGTACGACCGCACCAGCGGACCGGGCGGCAGCGCTTTCCCGCAGCTGCACCAGGGAAGGCGGGGCCTGGCCCCGTCCCAGGCCTCCCTGCGTCAGTCGGGCCGCCTTATGGAAAGGCGCGTTACGTGACGCTTGGTCTCACGCACCGCCGGTTCCCTGCCGCCGCCGCCGCCGCCCCGTACCCCGAAGGGGGGGGGGGGGGGGGGGGGGGGGGGGGGGGGGGGGGGGGCCGCGAGAGGGCCCCCCCTGCGCGCGCCCCCCCTGCGCATGCGCCTCCGCAGCCCTTTGGTGCGGCTTCCCTCTTCCCTCCTCCTCTTTTTGCGCGTGCGCAGAGGCGGGCCGTTGTTCGTGCGCCGTGACGCTGGGCCGCGGTGACGTCTCGCCCTCCTGCCTCCCGCCGGCGGCGCGGCCGACGTCACGAGTTTCGGCGGAGCGGGAGGCGGAGCTTTCGGTTGGCAGCAGAAGCGGCGGCGGCTGCCGGCGCCTCACGCCTGACGGCCCCCCCCCCCCCCCCCCCACTCCCGGCCTGGCCCGGCCCGGCCCCGCCGCGGTGCCAGCGCTCCGAGGGCACCTTCCCCGCTCCCCTCCTCACGTGCCCGCCTCGGCGCGCGGCTCCCTCCGCGCCGGCCTCAGTGCCTCCTGTCACCCTCCCCGCCGTGCCCCGGCGCGGGCAGGCCCCGGGCCCCTTCCCCCCCTCCTCCGGGGGGGTGGGCTCCTCTCCGGAAACCTGGCCGCTCCCTCCGCGCCGCCTGCCCAGCCGGGCCTGCGCCCGCCGCCGCCGGGCAGCGCGGGGGGTCCCTCGCGGCCGCCCGGCCTCCGCTGTGACACAGGTCGGTGCCGGCGGGGCGGGCGGGGGTGGCTCTGGGAAAGGCCGAGCGGCGGGCGGGGGGCGGCCCTCGGCTGCCCGGATGCGTGTGTGTTTCGGGGGGCGGGTTTGTCAGTGCGGGTTGGAGGGGGGCCGCCGGTGTGGGGGACGCTTGGGGCAGCTTCGGCATCCAGGAGGTGCCCGGGCTGGGGTGGGGGGGAGCACGAACCACACTGCTGGGAGCCGCCGGGGGCACCGTCCCTGTGCAGATGGAGGTATGCGGCGGTGTAGTTATTTGAGGTGCTGGGGGGACGCGACGTGTTATTTACGTTACAACTGCACAACCTTAGGGATTTTACGAGCTCTACGAATACTTACATGTCACCGTAAACCTTCCTGTGATTGCGTACTGATGCTGTAGTCTCTTGTCTTTAAATTGCTTTGCAGTGATAGCAGTGCTGTGAATTGGGTATGTAGGTCAGATTCTGCGAGATATTTTTGTCGGGGGAAAAAGTGAATGTTAGATTATTTTTTCCCTTATTGCTTTTGAGGTGCATTGCAGCACCCACGAGGTCGGTTTTTTTTTCTGGCTTCCTATCTTGCTTCATAAATCTGGTTTTAGTTTTTGGCTGTGGAATTACTGAAGATCAAAGCATTAAATAAGATGAGCATTTCTAAGCTGTATTGTATCATGAAGTGTCCTCTAAGAGGGTGGTAAAAGATAATAGAAGCCTGCCTGGAAATAAGGGGAGTTTCTAGTCCATGCAGAAAATGTTTCGCAGCTATAACATTTCTTTTCTTTAAACAATGCAGCACGTTGCAGAGTGTAAGAGGCCTTCAGAAATGTGTTGCTATGTATATGGCAAAGACGTAGTATTTGCAGAATGAATGTCTACATGCTTGTCTTGCACAACATCTTGGATTCTCTCGTGGCATAGCACTTATTAGCAGCATACCCTAGAAAGTGTTCTTTCCTATGGAATTCCCTTATGGATAGTTTTAAGGGAACGGACAGCAATAAGTTAGTACTTACGCTACACTGAAAAACCTTAGCAGAATTTTCTTGGTTGTGTGTTGGTTTTTTTTTTCCTACCCTGTGGCTAAACCCTTCACTGTCATTTGAAAATAACAGAAATACTGTATGAGGAAATTTTACTTTCATGTATGCCTTTGCTTACAGTGGCTTTTAAATAACTGTTTTCCTCAGAAATATATTAAAAAATGACAACTTGGGGTAATTCCTGTTTTCTTTACATTTTGTGTTCTGTCATGATTGCCACTGAAATGTATTGAACCTGAATATTGATTCAGATAATAAGGCTGCATGTAATTAATTTGATATTTTTTTCAAGGTTTTATTGTATTTTGATAAAGCAGAATAGCAAGGTAATGTTTGTCAAATTGACTCATTGCTGGAGAAAAATCTGTGTACAGTTTGTCTTGATGAACTCTGTGTCAGTGGTTTACCTGCCACTAATGGAAGACTACAGTGAAGAAAACAGATGTTTCTGAATTGCTTGTCTTGGCTTGCTGAGATTTCTAAACTGTCAGAGGAAACTTTTTCTAAGATAGCTGTGGTGTTTGGTAATCTTGAGAGCTTTTATAGTATATGTGAGTAGGCAGATATCTGTGACAGGTAGAATTTATTAATGTAGTGTAACAAGAGCATTATCTTGTTTAATATCATGATAGGGAAGCTCTTCCCCCCCCCCCCCCCCCCCCCTTCTTCTTTATGTTGATAAAACTCTAGATAATTTATGGTAAAAATAAATAACCTTTCAAATTTGGTCATAGACCCATCAGTGGTTCTTTGCTGTGGTTCTTAGGAAAGCTAGTCAATGCACAGACTTGTGGAATTTAAAGCCTAAATGCAGAAGAGTTATTGTTTTATTATAAAGACCAAGCTTTCTTCTGGAGAAAGCAAGAAAGTTGGTCATGCTGTAAATTTAATTAATATTTATAGTTTTTACTTTACTTTTTTTTTCTTACAATTTCCTAAAATACAGTGTTAATATTTAGGTACAAATCAGAGTTATTGTTTTTCAAAACCTTGTCATTATTAATTAGTATTTACGGAGAACTTCTTGAAAAAAGCTTTGCCTATTAGCAAGCTTAAGTTTCATTTTTTTGTATTTCATCTATATTATCTTTACTGCAGGTTGACTTTACACTGGCAAACTAAATCAAAAGTAATGAATAACATGTAATTTATTTTTGTGACAGATTGTTCAGTGGGTCTCTAACTGAGCATTCTCTGAACTGAAAATAATGTTTTCCTATAAAATGCAACCTGAGAATGATAACAGAGTGATTTCCTTCATTGATTCACCCTCTCCCACCAAACACACAGCCAAAGGTGTTCTGATCTGTCGAGAGGCACCCATTTGGTTTGGAGTAATGAACGTGTTTTCTAATAATTTCTTTTTAGATCTTTGCTGTTAACATTATCCCCTGTTTAGAGTACTATTTGGAGAAAAATAAATGAGTGATGAAAAAGTGACTGATCAATGTAATTAAGTACATCTTGTTACTTTTGCAGAGCTTATTTTCACGTGTGACAAACTAATGTAAATATGTATATTGACTAGTGACTCTACGTAGGTTTATCTAATTAGCAAACAATTAAGTTTGCTGTCCTGAAAGTTTAATTTCTAAATCTAAGCTTTTAAAATTCTGAAGTAGAATTGACACAGTATTAAATAAAAAAAAAATCAATGAATCCTATTAGGCACACTAACTTTTCTGTGGGAGAGAAGAAAAATCTTTTTTTAAAAGACTAAATACTGCATTTGCTATTTTAATGTTCTGGTATTTTGTAGTGCTAAGGAATAGGTCAAAATAGATCATGCATGCTATAATTGCACATATCTTGCAAAATAGCATTGTAAACATACAACTGGGAAGTGGGAACATGTTCAGAATGCAGTACGTTAGTTGTGATTCTCACTTCTGGATCTTAGCATGAGATCTTGATTTAGTAATACAGTAATAACGACAAATGCAGCTTATGGCTCTGTGTTAACCTAATTTCTTAGACTCAGCATGCTTGTTTGCAGGTTTTTCTGAGATGTTTTTAATATGTTCACCTTAAGTGTATTTTTTGAGAGCTGCAGAAGGCTTGGTGATAATAAGTGGAGGAAAGATGGAGTTCTGTGTTAGGATAGATACTGCACTGATTTCTATCTGTAGGAACCACTGCTCTAGAGACACTTGACCCACAAATACACATATGGCATAGTTTAGAGCCCAGCTTAATGAGGTCATTTGAAGTTGTACTTACTTGAGCAAGGCCAAAGCAGGGGTATCTACAGTGTGCTTTAAAAAATGAGAGTCAGGAATTGGTAACGTAGGGAGGCCTGTAGAGATGTGACTTTTTCCAGTCCATTTGTGAAGTCATTTACTTATATTTACTTCTATGTCTCAAATTATTGCATATTTTTGAAATTATACCAGCAAACTGTAACTTAGTTTTTCACATGAGAGGAAAATAATTTTCTTTAGGCTAAAGGTTTTTTCTTTGCTGTAGCTTTGTTTTCAGCCATTTTTTTCTTTGAGTCCTTCACTATTTTTTCCTCACTTGCTTCTCTTTCTGTATTTCCATTCAATCATTTGTCCACTTCTGTGGATTATCTGCAGTAGTAAAAGGTGCTGCTTTTGTGTTCCTGAGATGTTTTGTGCTAAGTACACTAACAGTCTGACAACAGCAACGTAATAAAATTCAAATGTTTCAGATGTTTATGTTGCAAAGACTGTACTTTTGAAGCTCATCAGGTATGATAACACTGATAAACAGTTCTCATTTGGATAAATGAAGAAATGATAGATGTGTAAGAAGGGAAGGGATTTCATGAGGTCAGTCCCTGCTCTGAGGCAGAAGCAAATACACTGAAATCACGTCTGACAGACATTTGTCTGATCTTTTCTTAAAAAACTCAAAAGAGGGGAATACCACACCTCTTCACTGGTCTATTTATAGCTGGTACCTAACTATCATTGTAGGTAGGAGGCTTTTCTTAATATTTAACTTAGTCTGTGTCTTGGTGCTAGTTAAGCCAGTTCTTGTCCAGCTATTACTCATGTAGGATAATGATTTCTGTACTCCTTGCATCAACTGTTTGCATATGTGAAGACTGTTCCTCTGTCTCCTTTTATTTCAGACATCCCTTTACTAAACTGTGCAAACAGGCCTTTTCTTCACAGGTCATGTTTTCTCAGGATTTTTGTTGTTGTTAACTCTCACTGGACTCTGTGTGATTTGTCTGTATCTTTTTCAGAGTTCCTCAGATAAAGTCTTACAGCAACAGAGTAATTAACTTATAGAGTAAGTTGCAGCAGACATGACAGCCTTATTAAAATGTCATTCTAGGGTGTGTGTGTGCAGGTATGGTTGGTTTTTGTTTTGGTTTTTGTTTGGTTTTTTTTTCCCAACAACATCGGGTTCTTGGCTCCTGCATTTGTTAACACAGGAGCTTGTGTTAGTGTTTGTTAAATCAGGTATCTCTTCATATATATGAATTTGAGTTGTCTCTCCAAAGAATAGAACCTTATACTGTATTGAATTCAATCTTTATTTCAGGTTAGTTTTCTTATATTAAGCATTTCTAGACTCAACAGGATCACTGTTCAATAAGTTATTTTACAGGAAATTATGCAGTTTCTGCTCTTCCACATCTATTTCCCAGCACATACAATCCCTGTGGCTTTTGAACATAAGCCTGCTCTACAACAGGAAACTTGATTGAGAACAAGTTCTCCTAGGGTTGGATGAAGCTTCTATTGGCAAAAATGTGTCCTTACCAGTCTATTTTATACATGTGCTATCTTTGAAGTAAGTCGTATTGCTAAGATAAATTCTGTCAGTGTAACTGTACCTGAACAAGCCTTTTGCCATTTTGAGATGTCATACAGTCCAATGACATAGTAGAAGAAATTTTTATCCTCTAGGCGTGCTTTATTGCAAGAATTGCAGAGCCAGCTATGAAACAGATGTGTTCAACATGTTCCCTGGCTTTACTCCATTTTATCTGACTTATGTAAATGATTTTATTCATAATTTTTGAGGCTAGATCACAGATGGGAAGAATTGTGCTTTTCTTTTAGTAGTGCTGCCTTCACAAAAAACAAAACAGACACCAATAATGATTATTAAAGAAGGCCTTTAGTTTCTTGCAGGAAGAAGTATTCAAGTAGTCAGTGTTGATTACCTCTTACCTATCCTCAAAATTATTTTAAAATAATTTAGACAAGAGAGTTCTGTAAATGCCAACAGTTTGAATGCCATGTTACCAAAATTATAACAATGGGAACTATAGTCTCACCTTTGAACAAAGATTTGAAAACTGGAAAACATCTGGATCAAGCTCTTTGAATTTAAAAAAGAAAAAGAGAACTAAAATACTGACACAAGCAGTAATTAAACTTCTGAAGAAAATAAGACATTCTATTGAACAACACGAGAATTGTTGCCTTAAATATTTTTTTGAATCTAGCTGCTGAAAACTGATTGGTAAAGCTCAACCTGTATTTAATTGTTGTTTTGTCACACTGACTGTGTATTTTTAGCAGTGCCACAATTATTGTAACTCTAGCATGAGACTTTTTTTTTTTTAAAGAAAAATCATTTGGAATGGCAAACCCCCAAACCTTCAAGCACTGTTTTGTTTCTTCCATATGGCTTGATGATAACTGAATGGCTATAAAGTAGTAGTTAGAAACGCGTTTCTTGTGCTACTGGTACCAGTAAGTGCAGTAACTTCAGGCAGGGATGAGGTGGATAGTGTAATGAATGACTTTTTAAGCTGCTGCTGCAGCAAGTTCCTTTAGAGAATATCTATTAAGGCTCTGTGACTGTGATATTGGCACTATCATGAATACCAAATGAGACTTTCAAATGAAAATTTAAATGTTATTGGTGAAGTGGCTGACAAGTTTTAGGTAAAATCTTAATCCATGATGAAATCAGACAAAAGATAATCTGGTATTCTTCCTCCAGTGATGTGCATGAATGAATGCTTACAGAAGAGAGAACAGGGCAAGCATATACAATACTTGGCTTGAATATTCTTTCAATCCCTAACTACTTTCAGTAAAGGTTTGTTCCAAATCTGATGTGGTTTTTGTGTAGCTAGTAGCCTTTGGATTTTTATCCTCAAACTTGGCCAGTCCTTTTTTTGCATGCAGCTCAATGTCTGGCATCCAAATGTCCTTTGGTAAGAAATTCTACAGGTATGCTATTTCTTATGTTAAAATGTACCTCTTTTTTTTTTTCTTTTCTTTTTTTTATTTTTTAACTTAGCTTGTACTGGTTTCATTTGGTGCCATGTTTCTTTTCGAAGAGAGTGAAAAATCCATCTCTGTCCAATATAACAATCCATCTCTCTGTTCCTCATATGATTTTGTAGCCCTTTATCGCTTTTTCCCTCCACCCAAATAGTTCTGAAACCAAAGAGTTCTAACTTAGCTATTTGTTTTCCCCTGTAGAACCCATTCTGTGCCTTCGATCATACCTTTTGCTCTTCTCTGAAACTACTGTATTCTGCTACATCCTCTTCTGGACTTGAAGGCCCCAGGACTGCTAGTGATATTCAAGATGGGCAGAGAGTGATCTGGTTTGGACTGATTTTTTTCATGATAATTCCTAACGTTGGCTTTAATTTCTGAGTGCTGGCAATATTCAGTGCAAAGCCCATTGGTTTGTTATGTGCAGAGTTAGAACTGCTTCTCTCCCTCTGCCCCCCAACTTGCATCGCTTTCATTCATCTGTGCTGGCTGTCATCTGCTTTATTGCTCAGTCCCCTAGTCTGATAAAGACCACCACCTCTACTGTAGTTGGCCCTTTCCTTGCCCTCCTGAATAACATAATATTGTTAGGCACAGTAGTGTTGGAAAACTTTTCACCTTGCTCCTGTTTCTTGGATAATTCAGAATATGTTGAACAACACAGAGTCTTGTGGAGCCCCACTGGTATCCTCCTTCCCTGTGACAACACCAACTATGTCTGTCCTATGTTTTCTGTATTTTAACCAATTTATTCATGCAAGGGTCTTTCTTCTTTCTTATGCTGTGACTGCAAGAAAGCCTTTGGCGAGACTTTTCCAGCACTGAAAATCCAAGTAGACCATGATAGTGACTGAGTTCAGCTCTTTATACGCATGTTCAGAGTGCACCAAGAGATTTGAAAGTGAGGATCTCTTTTTGGAACAGCCATATCTACTCTTCTCTGCGCTATCATAATTATCCATATGTCCATTATTTCTAGTTTATTTGTTATAGGTCACACTGGACTGTTTGTAGTTCCCTGGAATCCCTGCATTACATTTACCATCTTTTAAAAGATCTTTTTAAAAAAAGATCCAAATCTGTGCAGTGGCCAAGAGAGGTTGTTCCAGCATGAGTTCTTGCTCTTTTCTTTGTGTTGGTATTGATGCTGTAGAAGTGTGAGATCAGTTAGATAGGCTGATGGTTAATGAAAACATAAATCTCTTCAGCTGGATCATCTGTTTGCTCTGGATCTCCTGCTTGTCATTGAGGTTCAGCTGGAAAGCAGCAGTTACTGTAGACAAGCAGAACTACTCCCTTGACAGAAATGCAACCTTAGATGCGGACATGTACATAGTAATCCTTCCTCTGGAACTTTTGAGTCTGTGGTTGGTTTACCTTATTAGCTGTATTTATGGGGTTCTTACATTTTTATCACTTAAGGGAGAAGTATAATTTTGTAGCATCATAGGTGTCATTGTAATGATTTGGTATGCACCGCTAAGGGGTGTGCTATGGGAGATGCAAGAAGGAAACCTTATGAGGATACATTGTCTTTGTGTCTTCGCATTTGATTCTTGAGTGTTTTGACAAAGCTAGTTTTTTATTGTTACATTTTGGTTTAAATGTTATTATGAGGAATTTAGTTGAATTATGTTTTTTTTTTCCTGGCTTGCAGGAAGCTAAAGATTGTTACCAAAGCACAAAGAGAAAAAGAGTTTGTGTACTTGATAGCTTAGCAATATCTTAATGTGTTGGCCTATGTGGGTCATCCAGTTTAAAAACAGTGCCTACTGAATATGGATAAAAATGTACAAGTTTGTCTATTTAGACCTGCTCAGTGAGACCTGCTGGCTACAAAAATGATGCACAATCATATTATGCATGGGGTAAAAAAATCTTTGGATTTTGCATAGTATGTGTTACCTATGCATGCACACAAGGTTTTCTCAGTTTCCATTAATGTATTAAGTACACACTTGTCCATCTCCTCAGTGGTATTATTGAGCTCTCTGTACAGTTCCAAATGTGAGAGGTCTGAGCCTACCCATCCTTGTGGCTCCCTGGTTAAGTTTATTGCTTTTTGTTGTTGTCGTTGTTCAATGTTTTAATCTTGAATTGGAGATTGATTCAGGAGTGTTTTTTCTATGCTCTGTTGGAAATCTGTATGGCTCATGAATGTCTTATCCTACTTAAATATTCCATGTTAGCGTATTATGGGATTCTTTTGCATTTTATATTCTTATTATTGAGGATAGAATAATGGAAGAAATGTTTGACTGAATGTGCAGAGTTAATTTGAGTTACGATGAAGAGAGAGCACATGGGGTATTGAACTAGGAAGACTGGGGTGTGAGCGAGGAAAGGCATTTTAGGCAGAAGCTCCAGGTGATGGTGTGTTAATGGGGTGGGAAAACTTGACGGCAAGGTAGCAGAAGATGATGAGAAAAATCGTAGTTATATTACCATACTCTGGATTTCCTCATTGTATCTCTGCCGTATGTAGTGTGCAGGAAGAACTGTGCTTTGAGGAATGAGTAAGGCAGTATGTAACGAAGGCTGTTCACTGAGGAGGATTCCTCCTTGATTTGTTACAAAATTTGGAGGATGTATAGCAAATGAGACTGAGATGTCTTCACAGTGAAGACACAAAAATGTCCCTAGAGAATTAGATTCTGTCCTTGCTGGTGTCACAGCAAGATGCCAGGCAGATCATGTTAATCAGAAACGTTCATATGTATTGTTGTGTTCAGGTTTTTTGGTACTTGATTTGAAATTATGGTAGTGTGATTTGCAGCCATGATTAAAACTCACAACTGCTGCAACTGGGAAATCAGTGAGTTTTGCTCTGAATAGAAGATGCTGTCAAATGTGATGGTTATGTTGAAGAAAAACAAAGTTTCTTGGTTTTAGCACCTGAAGATAGATATTAAAACTAGCTGTAGAAATGAGGAGTGGGTTTATTTCTCTGGCTTCCTTCCCAAAATAGTTGTCTTTCAACCCATCACGGTCACAGAACTGGAAGATGAACTGAAAAGGTTAGAACTAGTTATTAGAGTTTAAGGATGTGCTTTCTTCTGTATGTTCTCGAAAGCAAAATCTGACTGATGATTTGTGTGTAATTGCTTTCATACATTAATTGAAATGCTCCACTTGTTTGCAATACTCAGTTTCTGCTGGAAGCCTGCTTTTTTCCTCATGTACTTTATTTTTGCTTAAAGAATAATGTTCATAGATTATAAGTGGTTTGTGATAGGTTTACTTTTCTAGTGAATGGTTACTCTTAAAATTCATTTGTCACCGGTTGTAGCACGGTCTTCCATTGTTAGAGTTGTGAAGATTGCAGGAATCGCCAATACCAGTAGTGCTGCTGAGATTAGGTTTGCTTACTGTGTACAATTAGTTCTTTGGCTTAACTGGTGATCTTGAATTCTGTCACAAAGAAGAGAGATATACTGTATTCTTTTAAGGTATATGCTGTGAACTGTCTGTGATACAAAAAAAAAAAAGTTTTCCTCCTGTAGGATTTTGGATAAGGGGACATGCAGTTACATTTGTAGCGGGGAATGGTTTTAATTGTAACACCTTTAGCTCTTCTTCACAAATATTTTGACTTGCTAGTCATAAGTTTGGAGTAAAACTAACATTGATGCCACTCATGACAGCTTCAGCAGAAGGCCTCCAAATGACAGCAGCAGGTGCTGAGCCAAGAGCACCACTGAGATTTTTGGAAGGAGAAACAGAACACTTAAGTCTGGTTATGACACTCGCTTGTAGTGTATGTTTCGTGGGATTGTATGGATTAAAGTTTCATACATCTGTTTTCTTTGAGAAGCCTTTTGTAGGGCTACTCAGTTCACATAAGATAGTAAGTTAGGAAAAAGTTACAAACATCACAGAAGTGTTTTACTCTGTTTATTTGTGGGCACTATAGTATTATCTTAATATACTGAATAAGCCTTAAACATTTTTATGATGTGAATAGCATTAATCAGTTTGTGTAGCATATAGCGTAGTTAATGGTAAGGAATTTTTTCTTCTTAGTGTTGTGATGCTCTGAGACTTTCCACCATGGTGGTGGTGATAAATTTCCAAGATGCCAGAGTGATTTGGAGGCAGTGATGCAGTTATTTGTAGCCCAGTGAACTGTGTCTATTACTTTTTAACATACTTTTGTGAGGAAAATCTGGTCTCGGATAAGAGTAGAGGAGTATGAGCTGTCGATTTCTAGTCAGTATGTTCTGTTGCAGAATTGGCAACACTAAAATATTTTGCAAGGTGTCACTGTGGCATCTGTCAGCAAATTTCAGCTGTTGTGGCCCTTCCTCAATTTAAAATGAGTATGTTTGTTTCATAATAGTTTTTTTTTTTTTTCCCTTGGAATCATGAACAGGTCTTAAGAAAGCATCATGACTATCAAGGCAGATTTGCTTGATGTATCAGCAAAGTCATTCTTCACTTAGGTCGAGAAATGAGCTGTCGGAGTGCTTTGGCTGCTGCTCAGGCAATAACAGATACAGAAAATGGAGAAGTTCTGTAAAACTTGAATTAGGTGAAGAAAGAGATCTTGTTGAGGAAAGTAGATGCTTTTCTGTTTGAGGCCAATTACAGTCTTATCTTTTTTTGTGTACTTGAAGTGGAGTGGGCTTATGAAGGGTTACCCAATAGAGGCTCTTGATACCATTTGGAAAGAAGAGGTTCATTCAAAGCAGGAAACTTGCGTTTAAGTGCCTTGAAACTCTCTAAATATGCTTATCTCTCCCTATCAACTGTAAAGGAAGTGTAGGGAGATTAGCTTTCCTAGACTACAGTTACTCTTTGTGAATATTGCTGTAAGTGTTAAGATATTTATCTCAAAAGCATAATTTTGCTATAAACTCATCTTGAACTAAATTATCTGCTACTTTGCATTTTTATGAGAACAATCTTTAAAAACTGTGCTCTTGCATTCTCAAACCTTCCAGCACATTTTAACTTTTTCAAGTCAAGATCATTGTTCATCAAGCTGATAAATGTTATATGAATATGTCAAATTACAGTTTACAGAACAGCAGGAACTAAAGATTTAATCTGAGTAGGATGAAGTTTTACTTTTGTCACTGGTCATGTTGGATCCTTCAGTTGATTCTGAAGTCTATTTCTCAAGTACTTCGAGAGATGAGCTGCATTTATGGTGCTAGAACTGACAGCACTGCTTTTCAAGGTTTTATCCTCCCTGTAACTGGGAAGGCACTATCCATAATTAGAAGCTATATTTTATGCAAGTTTGTTTTTTCTTTTTTCTGTTTGTTTTTTTTTGTGTGTTTGGTTGGTTGTTTTTTTTAAATTGAACCTTGGAAGGAGTACAGCTAGTAACCATTCTTTTCAGAAAATAAACAAATACCAAATCATGTCTGTAGCTGTACAGATGAGGTAAGTCTGCGTGGTCTTGTGTTCTAAATTAGACATAAAATCACTTTTTTTGCTTGCCGGGAAGATTTTAAAAGTCTTCAGTTTAAGAAATTTCAAGTCCGCACATTGTAGAGATACCTGATACATCTGTAACAGCAATAAAGGTACTGATGCTTCAGCCATCCCATGCTTGCTGTCTGCAGTCTTTCTGATATTCTGCACTGAACAGTGTATCTGTAGGTTGTGTACAGAAGCAAGATGGCTTCTGCATACACTGAATTTTTATACACACAAGGATTGCATTATCCCTCTTTAACTTTGTGTTGCACTTATGTTAGATAATTATACATTGTGATTTAATAATTCTGAATTGTCTCTTGCTAAGACTGTCCAATCTTGCAGCTGCAACTTCTTTCCAATTTCCTAAATGATTGTCTTTATGGCAAAATGCATTCAATGCGAAAACATTATTGAATAAACATAGTAAACCACAATATTTAGACTTACATAAAATATAACTTCCAATTATGGGTGGTGCCCTCCTGGTTGCAGAGAGGATAAAAGTTCAAAAAGCAGTCCTGTCAGTTTTAGCACCATAAATGCAGCTCATCTCTTAAAAAAACAATTATTAAACACAATAATAATTAATATTAAATGGGGAAAGAATCACAATAAATTATTTTATGTATTTAAAATATTTAACTGTATTTAAATACATTTTATTGGACTGGGACTGGTTTTAGACTGTGACTGTTTTTAACCATGATTCAGGTCATTTGCTTGAGTTGTAACTTGTATATCTCATTGTGCCTACCCGATCATTGCCAGTCTGTAGGGGGTTGCACTAGGAATCATGTTCATTGATGTTTTCTGCTAAATAGGAGTATGGATCTCAAAATATTTTATTTTAATTCATGAACTGAGTTTCCTGTTAGTTAATTGAGACTTTAAAGCAAATAATTAAAAAGTCATGTGATATTTAGCCAAATATGTTGGAAAAACCTAAGTAGGGTAATTGCTGTAGTTAGTTCCGTTAACTAATCTGTAATCATTTCACGAAGCCATATTTTGCTTGGCAGTACTAATAATCCTTGAAATCAAGGCATTTACTGTGTTTTTGCTTTTAATTCCATGGTAGAAACGAAGCTAATTATTACATTACTTTACTCCCAATTGATGTGGAGGTAAATAATCAGCAGCTCTTTGACTCTTTCCTTTATCCTTCTCAGTTATTTATACAATATTTACAATCCTCTAGAATCTTCTTGTTTTCCAGGTATTTCCAAATACTTGCAAGAATGGTCCAGAAAACCAAACCACTAATTTTGTGAAGAGTCTTAGGCTCTTATAAGTCCCTGGATCTTTAATTTAAAATGTTTGATCTGAAGTATATTACAAATAGTGCATTGTATCGCTTCGTTGTTGGGGATGGTGAAATTTCTATTCCAGTAACACTGTGCTGTGGTTTGGATACATCCTCTTGATTTTTTTCAAAACCAGAACAAAAAATGGATGCTGGCTATTTCTTCCTGTTTTTTTTATCACCACTTGCTATTTCACCATCTAAATTCAGTAGAACACATGTATCTGAGGGGGTTTTTTTCCCCTTAATATATTTTTATTTAAAAGTCTGTTAACTTTGAATGAGTTGGGTGCTGTTGTTTTATGAAGCCCATTATGCTGATAGAGATACTTGGCTTGTGGTACTATGTGTTTAAGGTTGCTTGGTCTCTGTACAATAGGTTAAAATAGCTTGGGGTTCTGAATTAACTGGTTTAATCACAAGAAAGTGAGAAATTTAGGGCAAAGTTTAGAAGTATACTGACTAAGCTACATACAATCAGAACAAGACTTAAAATATTTTGAAAAATAAACCCAAGTACTTTTGCTGGAAATAAACACATCAAATACTGTTTACAGAAAGAGCATTTCTGGTTTATGTTCCTTACTCTGTCAAACAGTCATTCTAGTGGTAGAAGGGTTTAGTTCAGCTGTTCAGGATAGAATTGTTGAATGACAGCAACTATGGAAAAGCAAGCAATAAGGGGAAAAATAGAGGGGAATACAGTTTCTGTCTGATGCTGTCTGAGTCCAGAACTGGTAGTCAGTCCTGAGTTACTATCCTGGTTGTGAGAGATGCTGCTCTAGATTGTGTCTCTTTTCTTTGCTCTGGGGCATCAGCTGGCAGAGCTTGATTGGTTCTGCTGTTTTGCCAGTCTTTCCTAGCACAGCAGAACTAGGTGGACCCTCTCAGTGTATCCTGTCCAGTGCAATTAATCTCACTATTTATCACTATCGGGATAAATTAAGGAGGGAAGAAAGTGCTTCAGAATAGAAGGGGGCACATGACAGAGGAAGAACTAAGGAGGAGAGTATTACTGCTCTGTGGCTCATGCCCTTACTGGCGTGCTGTTGATAGGCAAGATCCCTCCCTGCTGGCTTTCAGATGTTAAGATTCCTTGAGGTGTGCAAAGAAGGCTGGAATCAAACGTTTTTAACAGCTTTTTTCTAAGAAACTTTTATCCATTCATTCCCCTCCAATATCTTTTTATTTTAAAAGATCCCATAGTACTGTGACAGGAAGAATATTTCTGTTATTTTATTCACCAGTTAAACTTAATTTCTAATGTTCCAAATTTAACCCAGAGTCCTATTTTTTGTTTTGTTTTCCAAATGTTACCTTAATTTATCTATGTGTCATTGGCTTTTGATTTGGATTGATTTAATCTTTCTCTCCCTTTTCTACTTTCCCTGTGAACACCTTTTCTTATGTATTATTACAATATGTTGAAGATCTGAATTTTTTGAAAACTGAACTCACATCTGATGTGTTATTGTTGGGCTCCAGTTATTAACAGACCTTCTGTTACCTGCTTAAATATTTTTTTTTGTTACTGCTCTTTGCTTCTCTTTTTTCTGTTGTTCATGATTTTGTGTTACTGCTGCTGCTTTCATATTCTTTGAAAAGGGTAACTCTTTGTCCAGTGTTCATTTGTGTATATGTCCATATAAAATCCTCTCCTTTATGCTTGTTTCTGTGGAGTTACCTTCTTTTAGGTATCCACTAATGTCTTGTAACAATACTGAATTTTATTCTATGCTTGCCACACTTGTAAGTTCCTGTCATTTATGCCAACAATTACTTTAAGCTATGAAAAATTCTTCTGTGGAAGTTCAGATTTAGGTATTACTGTTTGCTGGCTTGTTCACAGACACTATTTTTATTTGATTTTAAATAAAAAACCCATGATGAGCAGTGCTGCACATTATTTTGGTTAAAGGTTAAGTAGGTGTATTTGACTAGATCACTTGAGGTTTTGTCAGCCTTGCTTACTGTGATTTATAAGAGGTTGGTTGTGTGAGACCAACCATTTGATTGTTTAAAAGTAACATTTTGGGAGTAAGACCATTTTGTCTGGCTCATTCTTCTTGCTATGAAATAAATTTTTGTAGTCTTACTTTATATTCTGATTATGCATTCTACAGTCTGAAAATTACCTGTGAATGCTCACTCTTCATGTTTACCTGGCTCTTTGTATCATCTATTTTTTTATAGACAAGTATGTCTCTGAATAGCAATGCTAGAAAATTTTCAGTTCTTGTCATTGTGGTTTAACTTGCTTATGCCTAATATAGTGTAATCTCCAATTTAATCTTTAACTGTGATTGGAATAATTATATTGCATCTTTCTTCTTTTGAGTTCACGCTGTGTCATTTTGCTTTGGTGCAAGAATGGGGAACTATGTATCCTTGGACTGATTTATTTTAGTGAAAATTTGTAGGGAATTGATATCCTTGAGATTCCTGCCCCACTATTGGAACAGGTTTGGACTCCAAAGGTGTAAGGTACCTACTATGTAGGTAAAGTGTTACTGTATAAGTCTGAATTCCTTACAAAATCAGGCTAAGATAGATTGCTTGCTTCACTGTATTTTTTTTTTTCCTTGATTTTTAACACGAGGCAGCATGAAAGCTGGCTTATGTTCTTAAGTGCTTATATACTACCTTTACTGTTCTTATATGATTAGTTTATGGCTCTCGTTGTAGCCATAGCTAATTTTACTCTTTAAAAATTGTACTTCTGTTATGAAGTTGGATGCTGTAGAAACCGTTTCATTTCTGCACACTATATATCTCCATATTCCACAGAACTAAAACACCTTTTCTAGCTCACTTAATAAATATTCACCTCATAGCATCTGCTTGCTTTCTTCCTCTACTGTGTGAGGGTAAAGCTTTTTTTTTCCTAGCCGACAAGTTTTTGAATGTGACCAAGTCAGTCATGAGAGACAATGTAATATATATGCCGGTGTTTGTGTGCTTTTATCTCAGTAACTGAGAGGCAGCTTAACCCTGTTGCGTTTACTATAGGAGAAGTGTATGCATATGGACAATTAGCACAGAGTATTTGAACAGCTAGATTATCGTCTGCATGACTTATTTGCCCTCAGGCTTTGTTTCGTTTGCCATGAGAAAGCTAAAAACAATTTCCAAGAATCACCTGGATATTTTCTTCCTTCAGCAGCTTTCTCAGATTCTGAAAGACTTCCAGGATCTGTGGAAGGTGGCTGATGGGAAGTGAATCATGAATATGAATCAGCGTCTCTCCACCCTTATATCCAAAATGCTGTTGCTAGAATATTCTTCTTTGTTTGCTACTCTTATCACATCATCACCTTGTTGAAATTCACTCTTTGTCATCCATTCTTTAATTACATTCAAATTCAAGCTGCTTGTGTTTCTCTGCAAGACCTTGACATAATCTTATTCTACCTTTGCATCTGCTCTTGTGTTTTGCTGCCTTTGCTTCTCCTGAATCTTTCTCTGAGTTCCAGTTTTCTCTGTTTCGCTTCCTTTTTGTCCTGGATTGTCATCTACTCTGTGTGTGTGTGTTTTGCTAATGCTACTTTATAACCATGGATTAGGGTATGCTTTTTTCCCTTTCTACTGACTGTATATTTTTTTGTTTAAAAAATGTTGATTTTTGTCAGCTAGTTTTTACTCTCTCCCCACCACCACCCTGTTATAGTCCATTGCAAAAATGAGCTGTTAAAAACAGAAGTGTTTTCTCAATTCACAAAGGTGAAGTCTTCATAAAGTTTGATCTGGGTCACCTGTTTAATTGAAATTTTAATGTTGTTAGCTTACTTTTGAAGTGACGCTAAATGCTAACAAAAAGATTAAGATGTTTAGTTGGTGATTAATTATACTTTATATTTGAACAGAAAGAATTTTGGTTAAAAGGGATGTCAAAGTGAGAAGTCCCTAAGTTATTCAAAGAAATTTAATTTTTCTAGGGTTTGGTTTCCTCCCCCCCCCCCCCCCCCCCCCCCCCCCCCCCCCCCCCCCCCCCCCCCCCCTTCTAAGGAATAAGAAGGAAGTGGAAGGGAAAAGAAATGGATGCTCACTCATGAGCTTATGTTCTTCTAATGAGAGATGCCACAGATTAATACTAAAGAATGAATTCTTGTAGCTGGAGGAACTTGCAGAATATGTTTCCTAAGATGTTTCTTCTTCAGCTTGCCTGCCCTATATGAGCCCTGTAGCTCAAATATCTTGAGCTTCCAAGTTTGGTTATTTCAGCTAGGTTGAGGAAGAACATCTGGGGTGTTTTTGTTTGGAGATATAACTTGTTCTTGTTTTCTTAAAGTGTGGCAGAAGATTTAAAATGCCTCACAGAACTTTTGTATTTCTTTGAAATGCTTACAAGGAAGTATTACAGAAGTACTTCATCCAAAGTCATGAAAAACATTTTTATGTTTAATATATTAAGACAGCTAATTAAATCAGACATTTTATAAAAATCACATTAGCTCTCATTTTAAAACAGTTGGATCAAATACAGAATTAAAAAAATGTTTTATAAGCACTTTAGTGAATAATTCTTTGGAATATCCCCCAAGATTACTGCTGATACAAAAAACATAGCGTAGGAAATAATTTAATATATGGTCTGTTTTGCTTTTTTTGACTCTTAGGGATGCAAAAGACACAAAGAATCAGACGTGGGGGAAAAAAGTTAGTTGTGATATTTAAGGCTATAAAGGTAATCCCAGTTCACTAAGTAAACCAGATCTCCTGGCATCTTGTGTGAGAGCAAGGTCCAAAGATTCTATCCTTATTTTGAGTGATGTTGGCTACTATCATTCAGCAAATAAATGAAAATTGAACCCCTGTTTTCCTCTCTGAAGATTAGTGCAAATCCCTTTCTTTTGTATCTTCACGGTTTTCCTTTTCTGTTATGGAGCGACAGAAGCTTTTTCTTTTTTAATTTTTTTGAAACAGATCTCCTGCTGTGGTGGCATTAAGAGGCTGGAGACCACATTAGTAGTAAAATTTGGGCTTGTGTCTTGAGACTGCGAGCAGGCCAGGCCAGATATACTTCTCACGCTCTTGCAGGCTTTAATACTTTACAAAGCATTAGATGGGAGTTTCTTTCCCACAACACTTGGAAGCTGTGTCGGGTACCGTTTTGAGGCTGTCCATAGACTTGGGAGTATGTAACTCTGAATACGCTTGAATCATATTTTCAGCTTTATTTTAGTTCTAATATGCTCTCTTGCGTGCTCTCTCAACTGAACTGATTTCTGATTGCAGAGTGGGACCTCTGGATCTTCTTTAAAAGCCTGATCTCTTCTTGGTTATTATGGAGCTTGAAATAGACAATAGTAGATGAGTAATCTGATACGTAGGTAAAAGGCAGTATACAGCAGAGACCTTTATATGGTGCTCAAGTCCAAATTTCTTTCTGAAAAATATGCCAGAAGTACTTGTAGCTTTCTAGTTCCACTGGTGAAATGAATGCTGCTTAAAAAGGCTGTTTTCATGAAATGAGTATGTAAGAGACACAATGCCAGAAATTCTTAGATGCTTAACTGAAGATGCTGAGAAATCCTTTGGAAAATTGTAATTAATTTGTTGTTAGCTAGAAGATTGGCAGAATATTCAAGCAAGGAAGCCTGACTGGCTGGTGCTGAAAGAACTGGCCCACCTCCCCTTTGTTCTCAGCCATGTGCTCCCACAGGTGGCCCTGTGCTGGCAGCAGGGGTCATTTGACACTGGTAAGGAACTAAACCATGAGAAAACAAATTCTATTTAAAAAAGAAAAAAAAATGAGTCATGTTCTGTTGATGTAGCTCCTTGAATGAACTTGCAGGGAAATCATCTGTTTTATCAGAATAAGGTAGATCTTTCGGCTCTGAGTCAGAAGGACGGATGGTCCACTGCAGCCAGGAAAAGGGAGGAGGGAATAGGCTCTCCCTACTTGGTTGCAGTGGCTGCTTAGGAAATTAGAGAGTTTTCTTCTATGATCTTGCATTAAAAATTCTGAATTCTTTCTGTGGTAGCCTCTATTAGAACAAATCTCATTGTCTATTTAGGGATACGTCTTTAGTTTTTTGCTGTTAAGCTCCATAATAGCATCTCATAGAAAGATTATTTTAATTGGTCCTTAATTATTGTTTTTTTCAATTGACTGATGTTCAAGATATTGTGATAGACAGGGTTTGTTCATAAATGTGCCCCCTATGTTTCTGCTTTTCTGGATGACTTGTATATTGTATATTAAAAGTTAATACCTGCTGTCTTCCAGAGGCATTTGCTTTCAGGGGTGTTGGGATATCTGTGTAATGTGCTTGAATTATGATGAAAAAAACTTACCAATTGAAGTTTTCTAATTTATATAATCAGTAGTCTGGTATTGATGATCAAGAGATATTGATGCCTCTTGATTTGTGCTGTGAGTTTTGTATATATTTATATATATAAACCATATATATGTAGTTCTGAACGCAGAACTTTGAACACCAGATTCAGGAACCCATAGAAAAAGAGTTGGTTCTTAATAATCTGGAGTAGTAGGTATCCCATGTAGCAGAGTGTTATGGCTAATTAAGCTACTAATCATCATTTGAAGGTGTAGATAGAGACTAAAATCAGCTTAAGTCTAGAAGAATACTTAGTTTGGGCTTTGTGTCTCGTGAAAGTCTATATATGTTGCTCAGAGCCGGGTGAGGCTTTGGGGACAGTATCTGTTTTCTCCACATGTCATATCTACATATGCAATCTTATTTGTAGTTTATATACATATTTGATATGTAGGATATTAGAAAAACTGCCCGTGAACAATGAAGAGTTGACTGTTATACATGGCTTTGACAACTTCAATAATTGTGTATTTTTGGTTTTGCATTTTAGGAAATAAAATAATGCTAATGAAGCAACCATTTCCCTGAAGTTCAAGTTTTCAGACTCACTGCCATTATGGGTAAGTCTTGTGTGTAACATACATAAAAATTTAATTTGGATACTTTTCATTTCTATTGAAGACCAAAAACATTAATGTAATACCATTCCTAGGAAATGTGTGCTTTGGCTGTGTAATTTAGTGTAATGTCTACATGAAAGGCAGTGTTCAGCTGCTTTGGTAGTGTTCAAAATGCCTTTTTTTTTTTTTTTTTTTTTTTTCTCCTCTCCATTGGAATATAGCACTTTTCCCTCACTATGTGGTAACTTAAAATTCCAAGTACAGGAAATTGAGATTCATGGTATTAGGGTACTGAGCAATATTTACTGTGCTCTAAATGATAATGGCTATTAGGGAAAAAAACCCCCACAAAGTCTATATTAAAGAATTTTATCGTATTGTCGTGTGTCATTGCAGTGCAAAGCCAGGACTGTGTAGATGGTCTAACTGTGTTTTTCTAAATATGCAGTACATTTGTATTAGTTTAAATTTGATGTAAATTTTTCAAGTTGTACATGCTTTTTAATGAGTTGACCATGTTGTTATTGTAATCACTTACTGGGGCTCAGTCTCAAAAAAATCCCAACAAACCAACCAACCAAAACACACACATTTTTGTATTGCTTTTGTTTATCTTTTATTGTTATGCTAATTTTTTCCTAACCTCATGCTTAATAATAAAGTAGCTGAATCTACGAATACAGCACTCTTTAGATTTCTGATATTCTCCAACATTTTGTGTGAGAAATGACTATTGAGTCGTATTGGATATTCAGTAAACTTTAGATGCTTTGCCACAATGCTTTGGTTTCCTTTGTATGAAATATGCTACGTAGTGTCCACTGGGAATTAAACCTCCTCTAACGAACTGCTAAAAGAACAATTTTTTTTTTTATTGCTGAGCACTAGAATAGGTTATAACACAATAAAATAATTTAACTTTTTAAATTGTGGCAAGTTTTGAAGTGTGTTTTAGTGTGAGAAAGGAATAACTGAGCTGCAAGAATGCCTTCAGTTCTGCCATTAAATATTGCTAGTAAAACTTGCTTTTATAGATTTGCATATCTTAGTAGAGTTATGAATAATGACAGTATGAGTGATGATCCAAGTTACTCATTTTCAGACCAGCTTTCTGATCTGTTAGGAGTCTGTTAAATTACAACACTGAAATCCCACAATTTCCTGATATGACAAATACATTTGGTTATATTTGAATAGAGTGTGAAGGAATTCTCATCATTGCTGAATACCTGGAATGCTTGCTTGCTGATTTTAATAGTGAGTTTTTCTCAGGTCCATGTTTGAGAAATAGTGTTCTCTGTAAATCACAGCACTTAGCAATTAATTCTTTAACAAACATATCCATTGTGAAGTAGTATGAAGGCATACAACCAACACCTTTGTAGATAAATTTTGTTATCCAGTGTTCTGGATGCATGTTGAGTATAGTACTGTTGCTGTGGCAAGGAATTAATACAAAATATTAGTGACAAATAAATTTCCCTTAGTGATGGATGTACAGGCTTCTGAGCTCCTAAGTGCTTTCCTGTCTAAAGAAGCATCCCAGTTCCAGGGCAAACCTTGTCTAGCATGGCCTCAGACCATCACAGCTGCAGCAGGTCATCAGGATTTAGGATTTTGTGTGAACTTGAAATCTAAGCTGCGTAGCACTCCTGCCCCTAAATTGTCCCCTGGGTTCAGTACTTCTGTTTCTCCTTGTTAATTACACCTGTAAGCCCTAAAACCCCCTACATTTGTAGTCCTGGAAAAGTTCTGTGGTGGGTTTTTTTGGGGGGTGGTTTTTTTTCTGGTTTTGTTTTTTAAATTACTCTGTGAGCCGTCAGCGGATGCTCAAGCAGTGGAGGTGTTCCTCTGGGAGTTTGTGTATGCTTCCTGTGTGCATGACTGTACCTGTTCAGGACAGAGGAAAAATAATTCAAAAGTACTTGCTTTTGTCTTTCTTTATTTTACTAATGGGAGAGAGGGGCGGGGGGGAAGTATAATTTCTAGTTAACATCTCATCCATGGACATTATTTGAAACAAAGTAGATAAACCTTTTTTATTCCCCACCCTTCTCTTATTAATACAGTCTGCAGTTCTGTAGAGTTGTCAATCTCTGTTATGACTTCAGTTTTTTAAACCTGCCATTTAAGTGTGTTTACTGATTAAGTTGTTTATTTCCTTAAGCACTGTTAATGATAAATAAAATAAAAATGTTTGCAACATGGCAGTAATTTTTTTTAATCTGGCTATTATGTATTGAAGTGTAATGCGGACTTTTAAATTTTAGAATAATGCCTGCCTAATTGTGAAATGAGACAGTAATGCACTTCAAATGTAACAGTCATTTACACTTCTCTTATCTGGTCTTTTTCTCTGAGCAGATGAGCAGCAAGCTTTGAATTCAATCATGCAGGATTTGGCTGTGCTTCATAAGGCCAGTCGTCCTGTATTGCCCCAGCAAGAAACAGGAAAACCAAAGTCATCTTCACCTAAAAAACAGGTAATTTTTAATATCCTTACTAACCTATTGAACACAGAATGTCCTGCTGTGACTTCTATAATTATTTTTCTTGCCAGACCAGTGAGCATACCAGAATGAGCTATTAGTCTCCCACATGTGCTGCCATTTTCTTTGTTCATGTTCTCAAATTAGCAGCAAAATGAAATGGTGGCATAGCAGACCAGATCATAGTGTATGCTTAAGTGACTCTGATACTGATAAATTGAAGATTATAGGGGTATTTTGACACTGTATCTAGGTTGATATTTTTTACTATTATTATTATTATTACTGTTATTATTATTTGATTGGTACTAGACTATTTTAAAATATCAAGGTGTGCTATTATCTCTTATTTGGAATGCTGCTTTAGAATGAATTTTATAGGTATATTCGATTGCCCAGTTGTCAGCTATATCATATTAAAGAATGTCAGTACAGCAGCAGAAACATACTTAAGCTCATTTACTGCATCTTTGGCCTCGATTTTTTTTTTTTGTTTGTTCATATGCTGGAAATGTGAGTTTTTTTCAGCTGTATTTTTTTTTTTCCTGCAGATACTGAACACAGATGGAAAAGTAGTAAATACTTAGTTGATAGATTTGAACTGCTATATGGAGAGATTAGGAGAGGAGAGAATGTAGATTTTTGCCCGAATTGTTGTAACAGCCCTATTGAGTTAACTGTATGTTTATTTGATTGGATCCTTAATTGACAGTCCAATATTTCATGAAACTTCAGTTTGTGCAGTCTTGTTTTAACCTGTTAAAGATCAAACTATTTGTATATATTTGGCTCTTAAACTGTCAAAGCCCAATGGCTACATCTTTTTCATTCTGTGCTTTAAAAGCTGTAAGAGTTCAGTATATAACACAATGGTGCTTCACTAGTGTCATATAACTCGCTTCTGAGCTGTGACTTTAGACATTGTAGTAATATGCATATATGAACGAAAATGATTTGAATATAATACATGTTTACAAAGTTAGAAGAAAAATAGTTGAGCCATTTCTGAGTTTAAATGTGGTAGTGGTGAGGGGGAAATACATGTTTGTCATTCTGTTTAAATTTGTGAATTTTGACAGTAATCACTTGTGAATCAAGTAATTCTTTTGGAAGATACAACATTGTTATTTGGATATAATCTCTGTGGTTGAATGCATTATTTTTTTTTCCAGCAATAGTTGCTAATACAATTTGATTCTTAAAATTATGATTTTGCAAAACAATTTTATTTCCATGTAACTGCAGTTATTTACAGGTATCTTTGTTATTGGGAAATTGATTGCATGAATGCTGGCTTAATTACATGTGTGGATTTCTATGGTAATGCTTATGAAAGAAGATATGTTTGTTAAGCCTGGAATGCTCAGCTCCAAAGTGTACATAAAAACCTGTTATGTTAGCTAAATCTACTTGCCTGTTCATGACAGAGAATTCTTCGGTAATCAGTTCCACACTGAACTTGAAATCATGAATCTGTTATAATATTAAAATATAATGATAGAAAATAATGTGTTTACTTACAGAAGCAGTTGTACTTCAGAATAATTTTTTGTATTTTTTTACACACTTTAAGCCTCTATCAGATACCTCAGCAGAAGTAGCTTGTTAAAATGCTTGTTATATGGGAAAGGACAGAAAATTAATATCGACTGCTTAAGGATTTTACTTCTGGTGTAGGATTATTGAATGAGGTTTCATGGCCTTCATTAAAGGAGGTAGTAACAAACTGATAGTAGTTCCTTTATTGCTTTTCTTACAGAATGATGTTAGAGTCAAATTTGAACATCGAGGTGAAAAAAGGTAAGGTGGGAACACAGGAAACAGTCTTGTCTTTTATAGAATTTTATTGGGCTCCTATCATAAAGTTTCAAATAAACTGTTCAAAGTGTTTCAGATATCTGAGTGTATTTGGTTTGAGCTTAAATTTAATTTTGATATGAACACAATTTAAGGAGAATTAATCTGTTTAAAATGTGGGCTCTAAGTATACATAAATGCAGAAGTACTTACAGTAGCTATGTCCCATGTAATATCCTTCATTTGTTTACCCTTCAGATAGATGTTTGTAGCCTAGAACAATTACTTAGATCATTAGCATAGATCTCAAATATGAGTAGACCAGAAAATAATTTTTTTGCTGCGTTGCGTGCCTAATAAATGCATGATAATATGTTGTTACTGTAACACCCAGAGGAAGAAGCCTAGATCTTAAAGCTCAATATTGGGTTGTACTTTGGAGGAACCAATCTGAGAACTGTAATAGGAAAATTTATTAGACTTTATAATTAGATTGTTTTCATTGTTAGTTTTGAATAATCAGTTAAAATTTATTTTCATTTTGCGTATGAGAGGTGAATGATGTACATGCTTAAAGTATACAAACATCTGTCTCTGTATCTCTGCTCTGATGGGTGCTCAAAAGCTTTTACAGAAGTTGATCTACAGTTCCATGCAGAACTGGTTTGTGGACAACTCATTTTGTCCGTTTGTCTCTTTCTGAAAGCATAAACCTTCATTGTACGTACAGAGAAATGGTTATAGAATAAGATCTTTGAAAATACTTAATGAAAAAGGAAATAATATCCTGGTCATGCTCTTTGTCAATAGAAATGGTAAATTCCTTAAGTAAAGATTGCTTCAGAATGAAACCTATGCTACTTCTGGGCAGTCTTTAGTGTGATGTGCAATAGATCAGTGTGTATCTATGCTGATTACAATATGTGCCCTCTCTTCACATGGGGTAGTAAAATAGCAGTAAGTTCCCTAGGTATTAACATTCTTCAGCTTCTTTCCATCACTTTTCTGAACATCACATGTAATAGTGCATTGGTAATGGTTGAGTGCTATAGGTAATTTGGAAGAAATAACTCTTTTCAAAAGCTTTGAAAATTGAAGACTCTTCTACCTAGCAATTTCTTGTGAAATAAGCAGAAGCATGAATTTAAAACAGAGAACTGTTTACTCACTGCCAGTCTGCACAGACAGTGCATTTTTGCAGTTTATCTTAATTCACTTCCACGGTGGACTAAGTTAATCAATTCAGTATGAATACAAGCATAAAGTAAGTGTGTGGAAAGATACCTTTCCCAAGCTTTTATGCTGATGGGCCTAGCTCTATTTTGGACTGTCCCAAGTAACTTGAGCCTGATTGCCCAGGGCTACTGAGCAGCCCAGGCTCATTGCTCAGCATGAGTTATACTACTTTTGTTGCCTGAGCATGTAGATCTAAAGATAAAATAATGAAATTATGCAAGAAAAATAAGTTATGCAATGGCTTTCTCACTAGTTTTTAAAAAGGGAAGTGCAAAAGAGAAGTGATTCCAGAGTTTCTTTCAGTAGTGAATGTCGCACTCTGTACCAAGGAGCGTGCAGTGTGATGGGCAGAGTTTCAGGCTTGCTAAACAAATTAACTACAGTGAGAACTGGTGTTGGGTTTTTTTTAAGATTTTATTTTTTCAAAGTAATTTTTAATTGGAAGTGGCCTGGCTTCTAGCCTCATTTCAGTGAGAAATATTGTTCCCTAACCAGTGTACCAACTGAAACACTGATAAAAGGGACAGTTACCCTTTGCTAATTTTTATGCTTCACAAAATTTGAGTGCTGTTTCTTTTTTGAATGTGAATTGAAAGTACCTCACTAGCTTAGTCGCTTCTAAAAACTTTTTGTTTAATGGTGTTGTGTCTCAAATAATACAATAGTTTTCTATAGTAAAAGGTCAGTTACAGGCATTTTGGGCTATTTGGTTTGAGGAGACATTGAGTTAAAAGAAAATCTGAGTTGTTGACCTACAACTGCACCATTCTTACAGGAGCACGCTTGAAGCACAGTTAATGATGGACTCAGCAATTTGAGCATGCAATACATTATGGTGAAGATGGTGACATTTAGTTACCTTCCTCAGATAAGGCAGTCTTTTGGATTTCCAAAAAAATGGGGACTGTACAAGTAATTCCTTTCTGATGGTTATTCTTGTCAGCCTCCATTGTCTTAGTTTTCTGAAGTAGAAAATTTTAGAAGTTTCTAAGAATTTGCCTCTGGAATGGAGGCATGCAAAGCATTAAGTTAAGAAAGAAGCCATATGCAAGTAAGTAAAATAGTCATAATGAGATCTAATTTTATGTGTGATTATCCCTTATAACTTTTTCAGTGCTTTTCTCTCTGTTTTTAATGACTCAAAATATGGAGGACAGTGAATAAAGCATAGCCTCTTATGGTCTTTTTAGTAATAAATTTAATTCTAAGATCGTTCTTAAGTAATGAGTTGCCAGGTTTTCATAAGTAATGGACAAAAATTCTTTATAACTTGAATTGTGTTTCAGGATCCTGCAATTACCAAGGCCTGTTAAACTTGAAGATCTTGCAGCTAAAGCTAAAGTTGCTTTTGGACAGACTATGGATTTACATTACAGCAATAATGAGGTAATATTCTGTGTCTTCTAAATTCTCGGTGCCTTGCACATTGATTATTTTAAGGCTGAAATTTACTCTCGTAAGCACTGAGAATCAATCCCATGACAAAATTTACTCCTGTGACAAACCCCCAGATTTCTAGTGTGGCTATTCTCAAATACGTAACCCTTGTCTAAATTAGGATAGGCAGGAGAAGCATGACATGTTTTATGAGGAGAGTCATATCTTAATGAATTATGTCTCAGACTTGATTGGGAATGGGTAAATTGTCTTCCTGCTCTGCCACAGTCCTGTTGCGTGACTTGCGTGAATGTCTTTACTTCTTAGAGCTTTGTTGTGTTTGTAAATTTGAAATAACATTTATCCTTTCTTGTACACTTTTTTTCTTTAAGGATTAATCTTGTTAGGTAATCACTAGAATGCTGCATTTAGTAATGTTTAGATTGGAGAACTAGGCTTAACTATTGCTCCTCTTAAAATGGCTGGTTCACAAAGATTTCTTGGGAACAATGCTAGTGCCATCAAGGCACTTATGCCTGATCAATATTACTGCCAGCTTTCCTTTAGAAGTAGAGATGGAATTATTAATAGGAAATATATTTACAGATGCAGGATCCATTCTTAGGAGTTACTTCTGGTTTTTGCCTTGAGTCAGCAAAGTGCATGGAGGATTATTCGTGTGCTTGGTTATGCACAATATAATTGCTGTATCTAATCTGCATCTTTGCAGAAGAAAATGCCTGTAATTGCTGTTTGTTGGTTACTCACTACCTTACCAGGCACTTCTGTGAAACTGATCCTCAAAACAAAGAATTCCAACAGAAGGCTTTTGGAGATTAGGAAGGTCAGAAGAAATGGCCATTCATGATGCTTTAGCCTCAGCTCCTTTCTCTGATAGATTTTTAGGCTTTTGAGCAGGTTTTCTGCTTGTCAACTTCTACACTAGTTGGCAAATCATCCCATCACCTTTCAGAAATGTGATGGGTAATAACCTGTCGTTAGCATTAAAACTGCGACTTAAGGGTATACTCCTTTGTTATCGAGACCTTCCTCCCTCATTCCCATTTCTTTTTTTGTATAAAAATACTGTATTTCAACTGATGTTGTATTGGAGCATCACTGACTGAGACTGTTTACAAGTAGAATAGATTTTAAAAAATCTGTATTGCATAGTTCCTTTGTTACAAGCAGAAGTTGTAATTTACACTCCTGAAACATAAGCCCAATTTTAATCGTTATAGAACTCAGATCTCAAGTGCACTTTAATGGCATTACATGTTCTGTTCTAAAGATACATGTATGCCGAGTTAATTCTAATTAATTAGATCCAAGTAAGATTCTAGTGAGGACTACAGTTGTTCCATGAGGATCACATCATGCTGGATACACTTCCCTAACAAATTCTGTTTTTCAATGGAGAAATTCTGTTAGTGATGCAACTTCAAATATGGTTGTAATATTGTGAGATACAAAAATGTGCTTTATGCTCTATAAAATAGGGCTTATTTTTATTTATCTTACAGACTTGCATTAATTTAGGCAACGGCAAATACATTGACATTGTTGCACATGTTTCCTGAAACTTGTAGGATATTAAGTTGTTGTATATATGTAAAATGGTTGCTCCTCCATTGTGAAGACTTATTCCACCATGCTGTACCTATTGAAGGCATCTGAAGGAAGAGTTAAGGTTGAACTTCAGACATTTTGGTGCTAAGTTGAGGCATTTAATAACTTTAATTTTCAAGTTGTTTGGAATGACAGGAAAGATAGCATCAGTTTATTTGTTTCTCTGCAATTGACTTCCTCATTTCTTTCTTGTCCTGTTTAAAACATCCCCCCCCTTTTTTTTTTCCCCTTTTTTGTAGCTTGTAATTCCATTAACCACACAGGATGACCTGGACAAAGCTGTTGAACTGCTTGACCGTAGTGTTCATATGAAAAGTCTCAAGATATTGCTTGTAATACATGGAAATACACAGGTATGAGTTGACATGCTAAATGTATTTTTCCTTAGTTTTCATATTGAAGTATAATTTGTATCTTTTCTTAAAGATGACATTTTTCCAATTGAAAGTATTACTGATTGCTTCTTCAGTTCACTTTAAGCATCTATTAGCATTTTGTATTGACTCAGTTTTAACTTTTTCCTAGATCCTGTTCCTCTCTCTTTGTTTGCCTTCCATACAGCGGTAGAAAAGTGTTCCTTAATAGGATGATGATGTGATACAGATTTGAGAAGCGCATAGAATTTAAGTAACTGTACTTATTTGAAACTGTTCTTTAAGTCATATGTTGGTGACACTCCTTTGTGACAAGTTAAATGTTTGTTGTAGCAAACAGTAGCAGTGGACTGTAGGCTAAATACTGAGTTATTTTGGTATTATCTAACACATCACGGCCATGATATTGGATTTGTATACTAATACACATTGAAAATTATTTTTAAATATTAAGAACGAGCTACTAAAATAGATGAATTTTGATATAAATTGGCAAGCTTCTTTTCGACTGCTTGAAAAAAGGAATGTGCTGCACAAAGTCTATAAAGTTTGCGAAGCATTTTCATTGTCAGGAGTATAAAGTAATAACTGCAGTTTGTAATATGTATGCATTTTCAGTCACCCAATGTAAATAATGTGGAACCCTTGCCCTCACTGGAAGATTTAGATAATACAGTGTTTGGTGTGACAGACAGAAAAAGGCGACTGTCTGTAATAGGTAAGCTACTTATTTCAATAGCTTTAATTGTAAAAACTTTTCTTTTGTAATATTCTCTTCATGAAGATCTTGCTCTCAACACAGACTGTTTGAATTTCTTTTACTCATCAATGACTGTATAGTAGAGTTTGCACTTGGAGGAGTGGATTTTGAATTTTAAGTCGAAGGTGGTTTAAATATATAAAATACAGAAAATTAACCAAAAGAACCCGTAAGTAAATAAATCTATGTAGAATTATTTGAGGTAACTGATGGGTATTCTAAAAAGCTGATGTTAGTACTCCCCTTTGTTTTCAGATACAGGAATGAGTTACTGAAAAATCTGTTTGTTTATATGGCAATGTGTTTCCTTGCTCAGTTTAGGACTCCCATATTTTTTTGATCTTAACGTGTGAGCATTTGTTTAAGATACCCTTTCGGCATTGATACAACCTTTTTGCTTATTCATGTTTAAAGTTGGTGTGATGTTAACTTTCAAATTTAATTATGAAACTAGAGAGTTTAATTGAATAATTTTTCAGACCATGTAATTAATTTATGCATTTACTATGGATAGAGGTATTTGTGTTCTTGCAGACATAATATTCTACAAAGGAAAATATAAATTCTCAAGAGTTGGAAAGGGTTAGTTGACATGGGTGGAAGGGTTTGGATTTTTATTTTGTTTCAAAAGAAGAAATTTGCTCAGCTAGATGTGCGAGCAAATTATATTTCTGTTCCTACATAATGAAAATTCTTTTTAATGCCATTGAGGCAACCCTGCCCCAAATTTTTCATAATTCCTGGATTACAGATTTTAAATGCTGTACGTAAGTCTTGTATTGCATAGGCATTTGGGAAATTTCTAAAGCAAGACGTGATCCAGGCAGGCTCAGTGCCTATGAAGCATTTGAATAAAGCCCCTGGATTCTGGGTTAGTGAAGAGACTCTGAGTAGCCCTTTTCTTTCAAAAGGTTCTAATACTCGTGATAGGAGTTCACCTCCCCCAGGATACATTCCAGATGAGCTGCATCAGGTGGCCCGAAATGGGTCCTTCACCAGTATCAACAGTGAAGGTGAATTCATTCCAGAAGGTATGGATCAGGTACGTGTGTGATTTACTAAAATTAAAGTTTTTGCTAGGTTGATTTATGAAATCAACTGCTGTTCAAGAAGGATATGGAATTGTTAGAAAGAACAGCTAAAAAATGACGAAAACCCTAGAAAACATGATCTGAGAGAGACGGTTAAAATAATTGTGATTGTTTAGTCTTGTAGAACCTGTTTTTTTTCTCTGTAAGTCTCTTCAATTATTTAAATATATTGCTACAAGGAGAAAGATAATATTCTTAATTTCCATGATAGTAGAGTGAGGTAGTGATAGTTATAAATTACAGCAAGAGATGTCTACATTAGAAAGCACAAACCCCTTTATTTTAATGAGAAGGATATGTAAGCAAGACCAGTTTTACAGCTTTCCCGGGTACTTAAAGGAGGTTTTAAAGAAGAGTTTGGATCTGTCAGAATTATTTGGACTCAGTTGATACTGTGTTGGGGTAGAGGCAAGGGGATGGTGATGGGCGTGGTATAAATAAGCTCTGAAATACTTTCCACAGTCACATTTTCGTGTGAGGATCAGATATGTATGCTATTTTTTTCTCTTTATTCACCTGCATTATTGGCGTGGGATATCAGCACACTTAGCATGAATAAAAATCCTGCTCTCTGAATATCAAAATTGCCCTTAAAAACAGCAGGAAAAGATGGAGGAATGTAGCGGCTTACAGAATTGGCAATAGAGAAAGAGATATTTTAAGGAGGGAAAAAAAAAAAAAAAATAATGCTGCGTACCCAAATCACTTCAAGTTCTTGTTGATGTTGGCACTGTATTCACAAATGGCAAGAGGCAGTGGTTTTTATGAGCTGACAAAATGAGAGACAGATGATAGAATAAAATTAGAGGCAAAGAGATTGTGCAATTTGTTGCACAATTTTAATGAGTGAGATGGGAATAAAGACTGAATCTCCTAATTTCCAGACCAGGGTGCTATTCATTATCATAGCCACGTGGTCAGATCCAGCCCAGGCCTGAATTCAGTGAAATGATTACTTTTGGCCTGGGCAAAGTCATTTTTGGTCACTGACTGGTGCCAAAAGGGCATCTCTGGGGCCTAGGATGCCCTTTCACTCCAGAGTATTCGAGAAACGTGTAACCTGTCATGTACGCATTGCTGTGTAAGCTGTCAGCAGGGTTTAAATACAGGTATTTTACTTTCATAGGAAGCCAGGTTATTTCAACCTAAGCAGCCTCAAGGGCCAGATTGGGGTGCTGGGAACTCACAAACTCTGTTTGCTCCCTTCTCCCTAATTTGCCACATCACCTTGGCAAGTGTTAACCATGCTGCCTGCATCTGTCACAGCCTGCCCCACAAAAACAAGAAGGGAATTTGGGAGTGGAGGGCTTTGCTCTGCTCTCCTGTGATCTGCCTGAGCATAGCTCTTCACACTCTGACAGCAGACCCCACCCTTTCTCTACAGAAGAGATGATGGAATAGATGATGGATAGAAGTGGGCTGTGGTCTGCCAGTTGGACCATACTGCATTAAGTTATAGAGGTAATTAATATGGCAGCACATGTGCTTTTTCCCTTTCAGGACCCACTGTTCAGCATGAGAAAAGAGGAATATAATTGCTGAACCTATGGTAAATGTTGTCCTCCCCGATACAGAGTTCGTTTAAGTGTCTGCACTCTGCAAACTCACTTTCTGGACACTATTTCTTTAGTAAGTCCTTGATTGGTGCTTGGCAAAGTATGTGCCCAGGACCTTTAAGATACAGCACAGACCATAAAAATTGGAGGGTAACTACTTAATTTACAGCAAAAGACTGGTGTCCAATTCATAGAAAGTAATAGATGTTATATAATATACCAAAACAGCCTTTATTTTAGGAAGGAGCTCATTTTAAGACAACAGATGAGCTTTCCACTCTGTTTTTGAGAGGCAGGCTGGTAAAATTGTCACATTCAATAATTCAAAATTTAGATCCTGTTTCCACTTCTTCTGAAAAATAAATCTGTAAAACATTTCAGATTGTTTTACTGCAAAAGAGAAGGGAGTGATGTTTGCCCGTCATTAAACTTAGAACTTTAAGGGTGGTAGTGCGAGATAAACAAAATGAGTGTTCAGCCAGTAGACATAGCTAGTAATCAAGAGGATGCTGTTAATTATCAATCCATTTCTTTTTCTCTGGATTAGAATTTGAGAAACAGAGAAAGTGTTGATGATTGTTTTCATTATGTAATAGATCTGGCATAGATAGTCAGTTTTATGACTTCTTCAGACTAAGACATGGCAGATTTCACACAGCTCATGAGCATTGATTACTACGTTGTCAGAAGTGTTTTGGGGGGGGGAATCTGTCTTTGGTGTTTTTGTAAACTCTGGTTTCACATGAAAGTTTATTTTATTTGAAAGAGGATTTTGGTTTCGGTGAAAAGGGAGAGTGTTTATAAATTTTATGCATTCTCCTTCTTTCTCCTTCCATTTTCTCTTCAGTTTTATTTAAAAATCTGCATAACTGGCTTGGAGTCCTAACTAGAGATAAATGTTTAAAAGCTTTTTACAGTATTTGATTTCAGCTGTTTTCTGTGACTGCTAGTTGGCCAAGCTTAAGCCACTACAGAGATTATATAAATTGTATTCATCACAATCACGTCATATTTGAGATTTTTTTTCTTTGGTGATGGCAACAAAATCCACATTTCTTTTAAACTGTCTCAGCTTTTTATCCTGTAGAGGCCTTATTTTTGTTACTCTGTTAAGCTACTCTCATGCAGATATTGCTAGAATATTAAGAGACAATGGCGTATACAGGAAGAATGTAGCAGTACAACTTGTTGTGTACAAAGCATGATAGAGGATTATATTCTAGTTAGATGTGAGAAAAATGACGGAGTCCTTTCAGGATTGCAGAATGCAATGCAGGTTTGACTATGGCAGCTAACTTTTTCTCTAGTAATTAATATTTCTGGTTTGTTTTTGTTTTTTATTAGGCGTTTCAAAGCAGAAACCTTCAAGTATTTAAAAAAAAAAAAACAACAAAAAATTGAACTTGTTGGTCTTTCTCTGTTTGTTATTTATTAGATGCTGGATCCATTGTCTTTGAGCAGTCCTGAAAACTCTGGCTCGGGAAGCTGTCCCTCACTTGACAGCCCTTTAGATGGGTAAAAATTACTTGCATTCATTATTTATCTTTATTAGATTGCATAATGTATCAGTTGTAACATATAATAACTCTCCAGCGACAGTTATCACTGAACGTCTTCCAGAAATTCCTCTAAGTTATAGAACATTTATAAAAGCTTATTGATACTTAGTTGCTTACTAATGCACGGAAAATAGAAGTAGCATTTTTTTTTTTTTTAATAATTTGCATTTGAAACACAAAAATTTAGACTTCAGATCCTACAAAAATGTACTGAAGATTTTTAGTAAATTTTGCCGGTCTTGCATATATGTGAAGCATATTCCCTGGCAGTGAGCTACCCCATCAAATTTACATTTCTTAGGTACTGCTATATGAAGTAAGCTTCCCTTTTCCAAGGTAAAGGGTACCCAATTCAAGAAAGAGGGTAGAATCATTTCAAGACTTCAACAATCCCCTCCTTTTCTTTGCAATTACTGTCCATTTCTCTCCCCTTGTTCCCATTGCAGACTTTCCACTTATTTTTCTTTGTTTAAACCTGTCAGTTAGCAAGAGGCAGTGTGTACTGTGGTGGGTCTGGAGATCTGTTTTGATTGACCTGTTAGGAGATTCATCTGTTTTGAGTGGGTCACTGTCCACAGTTTCTCAGCCACCAGGTAAGCCAAACAGAACATACTCCTGTTTGGCTTATTGTTGGTCAGGCAAATAGCCTTGGGTCTTATGTTGGGCAGATTGGCTACTCGTTTATTTGGAACTGCTACACGAATAATACTGCTAATTAAATATTTTAATTGATAGAAAGGTAAAAAGTTGGAAATCATTGCCTGTGGCAATTAATCAGAGCTCTAGTATTCCATAGTACTATTTCATTTGAGAATATGTGATTTGAGGACAAAAATACATTTGGTATAACAAATAAATTTTTGAACGAAATAATGAGTCTCCATTTCACAAGCAAGAAAACAATAGACATGAAAAGTGTTTTGTGGTTGGAGTGTGATAGGTTATACACACACAGTGTTCAATGTAGCTACATAAAATAGAAATTCTACCAAATTGCCAAATTTTTAGTTTTTTGTGGGGTAGAGGTGAGTGGAAGAACAGGAAACAAAGCAATCTTAATTTGACTCATGTTTCTTCTTCAAAACTTCCTTTGGTTGTTTTTTTATTTACTTCGTCACCTCTACTTAGTTTGTTTTCCTTTTTTTTTTTTTTTCATTCAAATATTTCCTACAAAGATGTAGGTTTTGTGTCTCCGTTTAGCTTCTGTTATCCATTAGAGAAATTCTTACCAGAAAAAGGAGGACATTGTTTTGGTATGTTTATGGAAATATGCTGTAATCGGTTGCTCTGACTGGCAATCCCATCCACTCGTTTTGGTGGCTGGGAGTTACATACCAACTGTAGGTAAGGAACAATGTGATCATGTAAGAACCAAAAAATTCTTCATCATTCTGTAACTCAATAAAATTACTCTCTTAATCCTATGACTCTCATGGAGAGAAGTGGAAATATTTTGAGACATTAAAAGGTTCTACATTTCTTTGGTTAAATTTCCTCAAGAGTTTTTGTAGGCTGTTTGAGAGATTTTGCCAGTCTATAAACCTTTGTGATTAGCCATAAAGGTGTTAAACGTAATAGTGCTCCTTTGTGGCTTTACTTATGATAATTCATATTTTTACTAATATCATTGCTCATTAACAGTCTGTTGCTTTCTTACTACATTAAGCTCAATAAGCAAGCTTTTCCATTGTTACTGATCTTGAATTGTTATTGATGCCTATTAGATTTGATTTTCAAAATTGGGTTCCACATTTGTAAACTGGTGCAGCAACTTGTATAGCAATAACTTTTCATCAGTTATGAAGAATTGTGAGACAGTAAGATTAAATGTTTAAGTACTAGATTAACAGCAGTTTTTAGATGCTGTATGTTTTTACACTTCCAGAGACAACTATCCCAAATCTCGGATGCCAAGAGCACAGAGCTATCCAGATAATCATCAGGAATTCTCAGGTGGGCAAAAATCACTGGCCATACTAGCTTTCCAGAACTCTTCCTCTTGCAAATAATAGGGCTTAGAAGGGAAGTTCACATTGAGACATATTGTATTACACAAACTTAATATGGTAGGAGAAAACAAAGCAACAAAATCCAATCCAAATGCACACAGTAAAAGATACAGTGAAACATAAGATCTTCCAAATATTTTCTTCAAGATTATCATGTATAACACCACTGTTAGTGTGCATAGTATACGTCTCTGCTTCTCTGAAAAGAACAAATGATGCAGTGGATAGGGGCACGCAACAGTTTCTTAAACTGGACTGTAATATCCATCTCTAAGTTGGTGCATAACCTTGGTTAATTTTTTTTTAATTTTGGAGTGTTGTGGTTTAACCCCAGTAGGCAGCGAAGTACCACACAGCCGCTCACTCACTCCCCTGCAGTGGGATGGGTGAGAGAATCGGAAGGGTAAAAGTGAGAAAAATTGTGAGTTGAGATAAAGACAGTTTAGTAGGTAAAGCAAAAGCTGCACATGCAAGCAAATCAAAATAAGAATTCATTCACTGCTTCCCATCAGCAGGCAGATGTTTAGCCATTTCTAGGAAAGCAGGACTTCATCACACCTAATGGTTACCTGGGAACACAAATGCCATAACTCCAAAAGTCCTCCCTTTCTCCTTCTTTCTCCCAGCTTTTATTGCTGAGCACAACCTCATATGGTATGGAATATTCCTTTGGTCAGCTGCCCCAGCTGTGTCCCTTCCCAACTTCTTGTGCACCCCCAGCCTACTAGCTGGCGGGGCAGTGTGAGAAACAAAAAAAGCCTTGATGCTGTGTAAACACGGTTCAGCAATAACTAAAACATCCCTATGTTATCAACACTGTTTTGGTCACAAATCCAAAACATAGCCCCATACTAGCTACTATGAAGAAAATTAACTCTATCCCAGCCAAACCCAGTACATGGAGCCTTCATTTTCTCCTGTGTGAAATGAGGATCACTTTGAAGTGCTCATGACTTCTGTAATTGAAAGCACTGCAAAGTGAAAGGATGGAGAACTGTGTGCTGTGCCTATAAATTAGTCATCACCACTAATGTTGTTTTCATATGATACTCTGGCTTGAATCCAAGTTGTTGTGTATGGTTCAGAATACAAAGTGCAATGGGTAACCTTGAAAGTGCTTTGAAGTGTCTCTCATGGACATGGACTCGCTACAGAATTTTGCTGTTGAACAATAATTAGCTTCCAGTGAATCTGGGGTGTTTTGTTGGTTTTGGTCTATTATAGACTTTAAGGCTTCTTTTTATTTTGTTTATGAAGCTTTATCCAGATAACTGTGTGATGATGTGTTTTTTCTTTTAAGGATTCTAGAGTGCTTAACAGATTGCACCTCTTTTAAATGAAAATAAAACTAAAGCTAGGTCTAAGAAGCATTTAGGTGGCAGAGATAAATACCAAAAAAGTTGGAAATGTCGGAAATTAGTTTGCCTTTGGTAATCTTAATCTAGTTTACTTGTGTGTTTATTATGGTTACTTTTCTAATGAGATGATCTTGCAATATTTTTTTTCTGTTTTTTTTCCTGTGGGATGCTCTGGTATTTTAACAATGGGATAGACAGCAATCATTAATTCCATATTCAATACTTATTCTCATGATTTGATGTGTGACGAAACCAGAATAGTATATAGAGTCAGAAGAAATGTCCATCAGGTCTTTCATCCTGCCACAACTAGTACCACGCTTCTATAGAGGAGCGTGTAGTATTTCTTCCTCAGAATATATTCCTAGTCATGTCTGGCTTAAGGGTTCTGCAAATGCAAGATGCTTTTCTGTGATTTGATGGATTTTTTTTTTTTCCTTCCACAAATTTTTCCAGTCCCTATTTCAACTTGTATAAACTTTTTCAGTATCAACAGTATGTTGTGACAAGAAGTTGTGCAACTTACTGTGTTTTATGAAGAAGTATGCCCTTTGTGATTTTTTTTTTTTAATAGACCTCTTTGTCTCCCTTTGAGCTGTTGTTTTTCTAGTCTATAGAGGCCTACATTCCTTATAGAGAAGCAATTTTGTATCTTTGATCATCTCTGTACTTCTAAATCTTTTCCAGTGTTACTAAATCCTTGGAAATGGAGTAGACCAAAACTTTGTTCAATATATCTTAATGATTTATAGCATTTAATTTGCTTCTTAGCCAATATAGAGAGTTCAGCTGCTGCTTTATTGGAACTCTCTATCACAAACCCTTACAGTAGCCTACATTGAATTTCATCTGCTGTTTTAACATCCAGTCACGTAGACTCTTAAGGGCTTTCTGTAATTCTTCTGTTGGCTTTATTTCTCAAAATGATTTTGTCACCTCACTATTCATTGTTCTGTCCAGAGAATTCATGCATAATTAAACTGCATGAGTTGTAGCCCAGATTCCTGTGGAACTGTTGACCATTTACTCCCATCTTATGTACTTATCTTCTAACCAATTATTTATGCATGAGGGACTTTTCCCTTTATCTTATGAATACTTTTCTCCTTCAATACTTTTTAAAAGAGGACCTATTGAATATGTTTTAGTAATTCAAACTGTGTTGACTCATTCACCAGTTTTTGGTATTTATGCATCTTTAAATTTTATTCTTTGTAATAGTTTCTGCCAATTTTCCTCTAGAAACTATTTTTAAAACTGGAGTAATTAGGCATGCTGCAGTCCTCTGACATTCTTTTAAGCAAGAAGTTACAAACCACTTGAGCTATTGAATTCTTGATCCTTTGGAACTTTTGGCTGACTATCCTTTTAGTTCTTGTGATTTGTTAGATTTGTGGCTTTTGTTCTTAATCTTTTTTGCTCTGATGCTTCACCTTGAAGCATGTCCTCTGATATGTTCCCCCATGTTTAAGTTTATAATACCAAACTGATTAATTTAATATGCTTTTGTCACATTCTAAACTTTGAAATGTGTCTTTATTTTCTAGTAGAGTATGATATCCCAATATTTGAGAAATTTGGAAAGGGGGGGACTTATCCCCGAAGATACCATATTTCATATCATCAACAAGACTACAATGACGGTAAGTGTGAATATTGCAAGAGTTATACTTTATTTATCGGTTTTTCTGTTCTTAAAAAGTGAAGAAGAAAAGTTAGATTGTAAAATCTTAATGAATTAAAATATTGAAGAAATTGAAAGCTTAACTTCTTTCCCCAAACTCACTTGCTAAACTTCTAATGATTGATAGAGCTGCTGAGCAGTCTTACCTCTGGTAAATTTATGGATTACAGAATTCATGACTCATACGCACAACTATGAAAATGTTCTCTAACTTTGGCCATGCACGAGTCATCCAGTATAAGCTTTTCACCTTTGTGACTCTTTTCTATCCAAAGTAGGTATGTGAGTTAGTTTGTAATTTCTTTTTTTGCTTAAAAAAGACCCAAATACAGTGGAGTTCCTATTAACAGTTTCTCGGGTTAAAAGAGTAAATAAAATTTAAGAGCAGTGATTTAAACCAAGAATTAACAATTAGGTGGTGAAATCAATTGTTGGAATGCAAGACAGCACCTGCTGATGTGGCCACAAAACTGATTTGGACAGTAATAACACTGATGTAAATTTAACACATTTTAAATTTAGGAAGGAAGGAAAGAGGAGCAGCTGAAAGATTGTCTGAGGTGTGTCAAGCACTAGTTGAGAAGTGTTAAAAAGAAATTTCTCCAAAGACCAGATGGTTTCATTTGCAGTATGGAATGAACACAGTAATAAATGGAATTCTGTTACAGAAATCGGAGAAATACCAAATTGAAGGACTGCAAGACAGCTTTGGTCCAGTCCCTTGTGCTAAGGCAAGATTAAAGAGGCAAAGATCTGTCATACTGACTTTTAAGTAAACTCTAAATTGACTTTAGAAGAAGAGATGCTAATTTTCTTTACGTAACTAACTTCAAAGATAGCTTATCTTATAACTTACCTTTCTCTGTCTTCTAAATCATTTTTCCTGCAAATGAAACTAGTAACTAGTTACTCCATTTTAACACAGTGAAAAATTGGTCACTGCCCATATATAACACTACATCACACACACATCTGTTTTCTCTCCTTAGTTTTCTTCTTTCAAGCCTTAAGCCTTACCTCAGACATTTTTGCAAGCCTCGTTTTTTTTTTTTTTTTTCTTCTGGTTTCTTCTCCATTCTTGTAGTGGCCAAAACTTGATAGAGTACTCTAGCTGAGGCTTTTCTCATGGCCATTGTATGTATAACATAGGATATAACCATAACTTGGTATGTAACAGTCATGCTAATACATTCCAGACTGACACTTCACAGTCACTGTACTGACTGCTGTTCACTCTGTGGTCTTATAGTTCCTATATCCTTTTCTACATGGCTTTTAGCCAACCAATTACTTTACACTTTGTGGTTTCTGCATTTGATTTCTCTTTAAGTATGTATGTTGTACTTCCTTATTGAACTCTATCTTGTTGATTTCTGAATCTTCTCCAACTTACTAATATCATTGTGAATTTTGATTTTTATTTTTAAATGGACTTCCAGCCACACTTAACTTGATGTCATCTGCAATATTTCAGTGTATTATGTTCCATGATATATACATCATCAGTTAAAATAGTGTATGGAAGTGGACTGAAGGTACTGCTCTGGGTGTCCACTTAAATTAGCCTCCCCTTTGATGAGAAATCACTGATAACTGCTCTGAATGTGTCTTGGGCATACTCTACATAGTAAGTTGGTCTATGCAACACTTCACTAGTTAGCTTATAAGAATGTCCTGATGAAATGGGGAAATTGGATTAGCTATATGTGACAAACCAATTATGACTGGTTTATCACCTTATCTTCTCAGTGGTTTATAAAACTGCTTAATAATTTGTTTGCATATCTTTCTTGGAATTTAAATTGGCCAGATTAGTATATAAATCTGAGTCTATTTTTTCAAAGATATTTTATCTGCCTTCTTCAGTCCCCTGGGAACTCCTTCTCCAGTGTAATACCTAATGAATCAGAGACTCCTTCAGCTATTTCTATGAGTTCTGTAGGATGAAACTTCATCAAACTATGCTGACCTAAAAATGTTCATGTTATCAAAATATATTAACATGAATTGTGTTAGTCATCTGGTTGTAATTAATCTTTTTGAAGATCAGTGCCCTTTTTATTCTAATGCTATAGCCATCTCTGAATTGGGCGTTGTTTGTGATTATTTTTTAATTTTTTTCAATAGTTTTTTGTGGTCTTCCTGTTGATTCCATGTCTAGGTCTTTCTCTGCATTCAATTCTTGTTAGTTTACAGGATGAAGATGCCAGACTGAGCACCACTGGAATGTAAACATATCTCTCACTCTCCTATTTATCAGAAATTTGGTATTTACACCTTAATAGAGCAGTAAAAGTAAAGGCGGGGCATTTTCCTTTCTCCTCTTACAGCCCTCCAGGCTTCTGAAGCATGTCGATTACATTTCAGAACAGTTCCAGAATTTGGTCTCAATTTCGGTCACTTAAATGTAAAGCAGTTTTTGATTCAGTCTAATCCTTACATACATCTGTGGTGAATGTTTTCTTCTAGATGGAAAGTTAAACCAGTAAATTTCATGATCATTACATCATATCATACGCTGTGGAAGATTTGAACTACGTTATGTGGAATTCATAAAGTATTTGCATACACACATTGCACAGCAGTATTTTTTGTAGTGTAACATTAGTATTCTTTGGATATCGTTGAAGGTCGTAAAACTTTTCCAAGAGCCAGAAGGACTCAGGGGAACAGCTTCCGATCACCAGTTAGTTTCAGTCCCACTGATCACTCGCTGAGCACCAGTAGCGGAAGCAGTGTCTTTACGCCGGAATATGAAGATAACCGAATGAGGAGGAGGGGAAGTGACATAGACAATCCTACCTTGTCAGTCATGGACATCAGCCCACCTAGTCGCTGTAAGTTAAGGCATTTTGTGAACTCCACTGTAAAACTCTCTTACCTTTCAAGTATATCATGTCAAAACTAAGTGTCTCATCAAAATACATGCAATTGAATAATATGTTTTTATCTCTCTAATAGGGAAAAAGTCAAGACCGTACGCTCATCAGTTTTTTCATTGCTTACTGTGCCAACCTTCATGTAGATTTTCACATGGAATTTGCATCTGTGATAACAAAACACTGTAAAAATATTTTTGATTATTTGTTAGACTCTTGAGGACCTGAGAAGGGTTATGTAGGTTGCAGTTACTATTTATTTTTTGCAGATGTTGGTCAAGTTTTCTGATAACTTGTAGACCTTAAGTAGTACTGTTTTATATCTGTGGTGGCATTTCAGCAGCAAATATACTTTGTGATGACTTCAGTAGCTGGTACATTTTAATCATGACTCGATTTAAAAAAAAAAAATGTTACTAACTTTGTTTAACATGCTTTTTCTGTCTTTCAGATTAGTTGTTGCTAGTTGTTTTAAGTATTTCTCTCTCTGCCATAAATTATTTTGTGAATAAATTTAAGTAGCTCATGTTTTCCATCTTACAGGAAGTTTTATTGATCTTTGTAACTTATATGGGGAGGTTTAGGACGCATAGTCTCTGTTGTTGAAAAACATAGCCTTCTAAAAAATTATTTTCTGTGTATTCCAGTTTTTCTTGATCAGCTGAATAACAAGCTCATTTGAAAACCAAAACATACTTATATTTTCAGCACCACGAGCTCCAACTAACTGGAGACGTGGTAAACTGCTGGGTCAAGGTGCATTTGGCAGAGTATATCTGTGTTATGATGCTGATACCGGAAGAGAACTGGCTGTTAAACAAGTTCAGTTTGATCCTGATAGTCCAGAAACCAGCAAGGTAAGTGATACCAAAGAGAGAGTTTGTAAAGGGCTTCCGCTGAAGTGTGTTCTAGACTAGACTGATGTTCCTTTCCTTGAACAGGGTGATGTTTTAAAACATGTTGTGTTTTCATGTCCTTGTTAGGAATCCTGTTTTGTTAGTACCTCAGAGAACTAGTTTGGTTACCTGATTTTAATGTTACATCCCTTTTTTAATTTTCAGACATATCCTTATGCAGTGAACATACATAACTTAATTTGATGTGGTCTCAGTCTCTAAAATTAAACAATCCATTATGAAGTGTGCTCTGAAATAGACAATTATTTATACTTAAAGGAATTAGAACAAGTTCCATTTATAAAAAGAAAAATCTGTACTAATTTAAGTGTTCCTGAGAATAAATTCTCGAGGATATTTTGTTTGGCTATGAAGACAGTTTGAGATTCTTACCTTTTTTTATCTTTTGGGGGGATTTGGTTGTTTTGGGGTTTTTTTGTTTGGGTTTTTTTTGGTTTTTTTTTTTAAACTTTGGGCATCAGGGCTAGCTACTGTTATTTGCTGTATTTCTCTCTGAAGAGCAAAAGTTTTGTTGTCAGTTTATTCTCTCTCTAAAATTGAACTTGTCCTTCTTTAAATACGGGACACTTGAGGAGAGAAACTATTTAACAGTAGCACCAATCTTCTATTTCTTTTTTCCCAAACCATACTTGCTGCTTTTTACAGGATGGAAAAAGAATTATTACTTTTCCTGCATTAGGACTGCGTTCTGCACTGTGGGGAGCAAGGCCGGGGAGACAATGGGTGTAAACATGATTGCAGAACTGAGTGACTACCAATTATAGTTGCAGCTACTAGTGATGTAGGATCAAGGAAAAAAGCCAAGAATCATTTGTGCTGTAGATTTCTAGTGTAGTTATTGTTGCTACTTCTTTAACAGAACAACTGATTATGCTTTGGAAATGTTAAATATAAAATACTGTAGTCTCTCCTGTAGCAACAGTTTTGTGACCTCACTTGCCATAGCATTTTGTCACGTGTGCGCCTCTGTCAAAAACTCTATTTTCCTTCTAACCTCAGAAGTGTGAGGGTATCAGTAATAACCTGTGATGGATAAAAAGTTTTGATGAAAGACTTCTAGGTGAAATTTGGAATCCAGTCAACTTTGAATTTGTGGGTTAGTATTTTTCCAGCATCTTACTGTACAGTCTGTTTCAAAATATCTTACTTCCCGTTTGCAAAATTTTTAGTATTTCAGATAGCTCTAGAGAAAGCACCATATACGCTAATGTTTTTCTTTGTTGTATTTCATTAGTACAATATTAAGTGGTTCTCAAAGGCATTTTTAAAGTATAGTCTGTCATCCTGGAAAAGTTAAGAATTAATGCTAATTATTCCACTACAAAGATTTAAAGATTTTTTTATTTACTTTTTTTTACCCAGTTGGAGGCTTGTGACATGTCGCCTAATGATCACTGACTTCATACACATACTGATATCTGCTGTGCTCTGAAACAAACATAACTTCAAAATTAGAGAAACAATGAAATAACAGCAAAATCATCCCAAAGTCAATTTATAGAAAAGCCATAGGTTTTTTTACTTCCCTCAATCTAATGGTGATATTTTCTTGTTATAAAATGTATAAGCTTTACGTAAGCTACAAGAGTATTTTGTTACTTAGTTTGCATAACCCTTCAATATGTACATACTGTCCTGCTTTAAAAAAATCCAAATCCAAAACATTATTATTACTACATCAAGCATGGTAAATCTTGTCTGTTTTTTCCTTTTAGGAAGTAAATGCACTTGAATGTGAGATTCAGTTGCTGAAAAATCTGCTGCATGAAAGAATTGTTCAGTATTATGGCTTCTTGAGAGATCCACCAGAAAGAACACTCTCTATATTCATGGAATATATGCCTGGGGTAAGCAAGAGAGCCAGTCCACTTCAGCCATCATTTCTACGTAGTGTGACTTTTGCAGAAGTGCACACAGATATTAAAGAAATGTCCAAGTTAAAAACAGTAGCCAGAGACGGGTACTGACAAGTGCTTACAGCAGCCTATCTTCTCCATTGCTTGTTTGGGTTTTCAGAATTACAGTGGTTTGTACAAAAGTTCTTTGCATTTGATTTTGGCATAAGAAATGCCTGGCAATGTCTTTGAAAAGACAATATTATCATTAGTAAACTCTTGAATCTTCCTGAATTTTAATGTTTCTTTTTTGCCGTGCTTCAGCTTGTGCTGTTGTGTAGTCACCATCTCAAGTGCTCAATTATTTCAGGAAAACAAAAAGGAGCTAAGATGGGTGTGGGAATAAGTGCATACAGAAAATAATCTTGGTGCTTGGTTTTTTGTGTGGCACCTAGGTACATGCTGAACTGTTCTTCTACTGTTTTATTAAGAAATATTATAAGGTCAGAAAACTGTATATTTTTCATTTTCTCACCAAGTGGTGTCAGCAGAACTAAATAAAATGTGCTCGTATAAAAACATAGGCTCTGTATTTCTGAATAGTTACAGGATTCTACTTTACTGTGAGACTCCACAGAAGAAAAGTGGTGCGCGGGGTTTTTTTTGTTTGTTTCTTTGTTTGTTTTTTTTTTAGGTGAGTTCTGGGCTTTGTTTTGGGGGGCTTCTTGAATTTTTCTGAGATTTGGAGGACAGTGTCAGAAGTAATCTTAGCAGTTTGTGTGACAAAGACAGGTTATACAAAAATAGTTACAAAACCATGAATTTTTGATTTAATGTTATTTTAAGCCACGACTTGCTTACCTCTTAATTTTTACATAAAGCACTATCCTCCAGCATGTGGTGGTTTTTTATTGACAACCTTTTTTTTTTTTTTTTCCTGAGTATAAACTAACCACAGTAAATGGCATGTGTTTTGTCCAACTTGAGTATCACCATTTAAGCATCAAAAAAGCTGAGTGGCGTTTGAGTGAAAGTACTGCTGTTCTCTTTTTCTGTACCTCACACTGGAACTATTCAGCTGCTTGACAGTTTTAAGGTTAATAGCTTAATATTTCAGTATATAACTTCTCTGTCCAGCCTCTTCTTTGTCAAAGTTTGTATTTTTCTCAGTGGAGGTAAAACTATATCTGTGCTTTTATGTTGATCTAGAGACGTATTGCAACTTTAAATGCCTACATTTCAGGCATAAATTTCATTGAAGTTCAACTGTAGTATTAGCCCACTTGTGACTCTAGAAATGTTAGTGTTTTATACTTCTTGTTTGACATAGGGTTCCATCAAAGACCAACTGAAATCATATGGAGCACTCACAGAGAATGTGACTCGTAAATATACGCGGCAGATTTTGGAAGGAGTTCACTATTTGCACAGTAATATGATTGTCCATCGAGATATTAAAGGTAATGATAGTTCTGTGCACAGTTCAGTGCTCTTTACTACAGATTCTTTTCCAGTCTTGCGTGAAACGCTAAAATTAAGTTTGAAATGCCAAAATACTGACTTAAAATCAATGAGATTGCTTTCCATCATTTATTCTTGTCACTGTTGTAACTTGAGGGTGAAAAAATAAGCATCTTTGTGATGTTCTAGCAGACTTCTGAAAATGTTTCTGTAGTCTCTGTCTGCAAAACAATCATGATAAATTTCTTTCTGATTTTATTTTAGTATTTAATGGTTTTGAATATATCAAAGGATGATGTCATTACAAATAGATAGAATGCGCAGAGGAAAAGATCATGACTTGAAAGTTTATTTTTACAGAGTTTTGTTTTATCAATTATATAGAAATTACTCAGCACTTCCCTGCTACAAGAAATGACTGGCAGAGGTGACTTGCCTGATCAAATGACTCGGGCTTCTTCCATTCTGCTGCCAGGAAACCTGAGGAAACAGACATACTTAGTTTTTGCAGATAGATACAGGTGACTTGCAAGTGCTGCATAAGCAAGTTATGAATACGTAGGAAGATGGTAATGTGCAAAATAGGTGTGTTGAACATAGTGCTGTTGTATTCCCTAAAACTTTTACAATTTTCCTGTTGCTTTGTATCAATAGTGTTTTGTTCCAAAAAAGGTTGAGATACCACGGTCAATTTGTACATGCTTATGCAGATAAGTGTTTTGAAAAATCTGTAACACAGTTTGAGATTTTGCTTTAATATAGTATGAAGACATTTTCAGTTGCATGGAAACTTCTTTCCCATTTCTTTTTATTTCCCTTGTATGGTACGTTCCTTATTTTGTCAGGAAGGCTTTACAAAGTGACTGGCACTTCCCGGAAAAGGATGCAAACTAATGTGTACAATTCATTATTTTCTGAACCTCAGAACAGAGTAACAGGAATGAGCAGAGAAAGTAAATTCTCTGGCTTGAAATACTAGGCTGATCTTGCATTGTATCACTGAATCCAAACTCTTGTTACTGTTTTCAACACCAAAACGTTAACGGGCCTTTCATGAATGTAATGTTGTATTCCCTTCCTTCCAGGAGCAAATATTCTGCGAGATTCAGCAGGCAACGTGAAGCTCGGTGACTTTGGTGCCAGCAAACGACTGCAGACTATCTGTCTCTCTGGTACAGGAATGAAGTCTGTCACAGGAACTCCATACTGGATGAGTCCAGAAGTTATTAGTGGAGAAGGGTACGGCAGAAAAGCAGATATCTGGTATGTTAAAAAAAACTTCTCTACTGAAAAGGTGTTGTGTCAGAATGGGCTCTTTTTCAACAGAGTGTAAGTGTTCGTTATCTGAAGTTGGAGTGTTTCATTCTGGGTTTTAAGTCGGAGAACATGGCAAGTGTGAGCACTGACAGTCGTATTTGGAGAGTGTAACACTGAAATTTGGGAATCTTTCACTTGGCAATTCCTCAACCCATTGATGTAGGGGTCATAAAAGAATCCTTTGAACTGACCTTGCATGTAGTTAGGATTACCAGATTGTTTGTAAATCCTGGAGAGGTACTGGGTGAAAGCAACATGGGATGCTTTGAAGCATCAGTTAAGTCAATGTCCTGTAATGAAACTATCACTGAAATACCTTTGATGCAAGGCAGAAAATGAAATGCTGGTCCTTTAAAAGATGAGCACATAAGAATGAATTAGCCAGATTTAAACGGGAGGTATCAAAAAATAATTTGGTTTAAGTTGTTTTTAAATATTTAAGAATTAAGAGAGAAAGGTAAATTTCAAAAATGAATGTTTGTGATACATTGTGTAATATGACATAGCCTAACATAGCTCCAGCCCAATGGACAGATGATTTTAGCGATTAGACTCCTTGCACTGCAGGTGATCTGTGAACACACAGAGTAATAGGTAGGCAACAGCAGATATGCAGGAGTAGTAACACTTTGTGTATTTAAAAAGGAACCACATCATATCCAACCAATGGCAATACTTCTGATGTCAGGGAAATTAATTTAGCCTACTTCAGATCACTTAGTAATTATTCTGCTATGCTTGAATAATAGAACAGCCTTATAGATTTCAGGCAGTTGACTTGTTCAGCTTTTGAAGTATTTGTAGGTGTAATACAGATGTAATACATCTGTTTTGATGGAGAAAATCCTGGTTAAAACTAAGAAAAAATACTGAAGTTTGACTTCTGTCAGTCAGTAAATCCTTATTGTGTAAAGAAATGTACCTCTGTCTAACCATAAAACTTCTTGCAAGCATCTTGAAAAACTGTAACGCTTTCTGAAAATCGGGAAATTATTCCAGCCTATCCATTTTTCAGTATCATTTGCTTGTTATTGGAAGAGGCTGATCCTGCAGGACTTTATGGAACAAAGTTTTTCTGGTCATATGCATGCCCTTCTGCCTTCCTAAATCCTTTAAACGTAAGCTTTGTATACAAAGATTGTTTAGGATCTTAAAATTTTGTTTGGCAATCTAAGTATATTTTTAGTATCCTTAACTAAAAGAGGAAGATACCACTGCAGTATGGTTTTAAACTTTTCAACTGCCACGTTATGTTTGCACATTATTCATTGGTGATAACTTGTGCATTTCTAATGAGCTAGCAATATACGCAGTATACTCAAAGCATTCCTGTTGCTTTGCATTTCTGTTAGGCCTTAATGAGCAAGAAAGCTTTCAAGGGCGTTCAAATCCTGCAGGTGTCTGAAGGGCTGGGGTACAAGGGTTGTGCAGCGCTCGTGGCTTGTATCAGCCTGCTGAGCACTGAATAGTGGCAGTGCCATAACGCACTTGGTATCGCCTAGAGAAATATCTAATGATCTCTTCACTGAGGTGGTAGCTTTTGGCCCGGTGAAGTAATAGAGTGAAGATGTAGGTAGTGATTTGTGTAACTTTGAGGTAAAGTGTGTAGCTGTGCATGCAATTTTTGTAAACACCTGTTTTCCGTTGAAGTTGCTCTGTAGAGTTAAGTGGACACTACTTATTTGTGGTATTTTAGTAGCTCTGCTATTTCTTGTTTTCCTAGAAGGGCATGACTCTGTTGTAACCTGCTGTTTCACTTCTGCCTCTGTTTCAGGAGCGTAGGTTGTACAGTGGTAGAAATGCTCACTGAGAAGCCCCCGTGGGCAGAGTTCGAAGCAATGGCTGCCATCTTTAAAATTGCCACTCAGCCAACCAACCCCCAGCTACCACCTCATGTCTCCGACCATGCTCGGGATTTCTTGAAACGGATTTTTATCGAGGCCAAGCTGCGACCGTTTGCAGATGAACTGCTAAGACACACGTTTGCACACTATCACTAACAGCCTGCCTCAACTCAGCTTGCATCTACTGCATTTATTTTCTATTTGACTGCACTTTTATTTTTATTTTTTACAAAAAAAGGAGAAAAAAGACAAGAGAGAGAATATTCTCTTGAATCTTTGTTTCACTTAGATTGTAAACAATCTAAATTTTGTATCTAAAATGAGAATCTTCTCTCCCCCGCTCCCACCAGGACTAGAATTTTTTGTTTCTATAATGTACTGATGTGGTTCTTGTAGATAAAGCACTTTAGTACATATTTGTTCCTTATTTAAAGGGAAAAAAAAAAAGACAAATGCTTGGACAGTCAGGAACTGTGTGACTTTTTCTGACACCGCTGACTGACTCAGGGTGCAGGGAAAAATAGACATGCAGCTTAAGGACAAGAAGGTTACCTCTCTGTGATTCTTCTTTATATTGTAGGTACTTGCGGCAGAGAGTTCTAAGTTCGTATTATATTTTAGCATTTTAAATCAGTTTCTGGATTTTACAGTTTAAGCTGGAACACGCGGTTCTGAGAGTTAATGATAAAGCTGGAAGAACTTGGAACTCTTTGTACAGCAGCATGTCTAACCGGTACTTCTATGCGACCAAAAGAAATTAACAAAAAAGAACTCAACACTGATGTACTAGTTAGAGGTTTTGGTGTAGAACTATTGTATTATCTTAATAGGAAAATAATTACAGGTAAAGAGATTATGGACCCAGACTCCTAGGAACTACTATACTGCAAGGGGAAAATTTCCATAATAGACAAGGGTCAGCTGTTGGATGTAAGTAGTTAGGAGAATGCCTCCTGCTGTATCTGCCAAAGAGAACCTCTGTTGCATAAGCTTGGAGGGAGACAGTTACCTTAGAGAAGAAAAAAATAGTGATGTTGAGAGGCAGTGCTCCTCCACAATCCCATGAATGGCTGGGGGGGAAGGGGAGTGACTAATCCTTGTGCAGTATATGAGTTACTTAATTCAGAATGAGCTATAAGAAATAACGTTTTCAAAGCTGTCGAGAGGCGCTAGGATGGAATGTATGTCAACATCAAGTGCCTGAATAATATAAAATTCTTCCCGTTATGCACTAAAAAAATTCTTTTAGTAACACAGTTCAGTCATCTAGGATGTGTTGAAAATTCCTGCAATAAACATCTTTTAACACCAGGAATAAGTCACTGAGAAAGATAAGACTCCAGTTGTATTTTTAATAAGGTAGCGGTGATGAATCCACATGAACAAGGAGGCGCAGCACGAAAGATTGTACGAAGAATAGGCCAAAAGCGCAAAGAGAGTCAGCAATTAAATAACATGGGCGTGATTACTCCAGCCTGATAATCCAGATGATTAGTGTTTGTCAGATTTTGAACTGTTATAAAACGTACGTTAATCACTTTTTCCATTTCTGAAAGAGTATAATAAAAGAACAAAAGTAAAACTCTGAAATACTGCTTCTCAATCGAGAAGCCCAGGTACTGATCAGGTATAGTGAATAACTGACTTTTCACGACAGAAAAGTCAAACTCTCATAGTTTTGTAGAAGAACACAACCTAAATAATTTAAAAGGGCATTTGGAAATAAACTATTGGACTACAGAACTGAAATAATATATACTGTTTTGGATGATTCATTGCTTCCTTTTCTTGTTTTGTAAAGGCAGAGTGGGCTGGTACTGTGAACCTTGTCCACTCTGACAAGGCTCTACCTGTTTTGCATCTTTAGAGGACTATCAGAATTATGAAGTGCATGGAGATAGAACAATAAGCTTACCCATTCCCATGGTAGTTCACTCATGAGATTTCTGAATTTATTCTGCTAACTTCCAAATTTTGTACCAAAGCATAAGCAGGAGTATGGCTCTATCTTCATCACCTTACCTGTAGTGGAGTGAGAATGATATTTTTTTTTGACGCCATCTCTCCTGAGACTGAGAGTGGTGGCTTCTTCGGTTTATGTGAGTATTTTACCCAGCTTATAATTTTCTCAGTCAGGGTACACAACTGTGCAAGGCTTTCTGAGCATAGGAAGAACTAGTCAGACCAGGGAAAGTTTAGAAGGCTGAAAGGAAAGTCAGCTTGTACTGACTTTTTTTTTTCCCTTCTCTGTCACTAGATAAAAGCTATGAAAGCAGCCTTTAAGAAGAATTGGTATGTACTCTGCTGTAAAGGACCTTTGCTTTATAAGCAAAATTTAGTGACAGCAGGGATGGGAAGTTTAATGTAGAGCCTAATAGTTTATGTAAGTAATTTAAAGATCATATAATTGAAATGATTGATTTCAAACAGAGTGAGAAGGTACCAAAACCAAGGTGAAAATGTATATAAAAATCAGTAGTGGACAGTGATATCTGAAAAGGTAAGGAAATTTTATATTACCAAAAAAGGACATTAAAGGGAAAATGTAACCAGGTTTATCTGTAGCATTCATAACATTTAAATATACTATTCTAAAAAGAAACTGCACTCTCTGAAACTTGAAAAGTTTCAGAATCTTGTTTTCTTATAATGTGTCCTTTTTGTGAGACAGTACTGGCTCATGTATATTGCAATATCACTTCCTCATTGTGATTTTTAATTACTGAATAATCGAGTTTGCTGCTTTTGTGCCTTTTCTAAAAAACGGCATTCAGTCATGACAATGGTAAGCGTTTTGGAGCCAGGAAAAAAAGAATTTGCAGAATGCATTTCCCTTAATTTCTTTGACATATCAGAAAGCTGCCAATGTAAAGACAGTGCTTCTTAAATGAAGATGACATTTGCCACTTCCGGTGATTCTAGTAAAATTTTATGAATTTAATGAAGATTAGGCTTGAGCTGTTCTTTTTTTTCACCCTATGGAGAATTTGTCTACTGACTTAAGCAACTTAGAGTAAATTAGATAGTTATTAACATAAATGTTTTGAGCTAGAAATCATTATGAAGGTAAATCAGACTTTTGCCAAAAGGTTAGCTAATATTTATCCCCTATTTGGGTAATGTAGTAAAACAAGCTGCATTAAATAACACAGTACCTCTGTATACAATTTCTGTAAAACACTTACATTGACTACTGGTGTGATAATGAACAAACCCTAGTTCTAGAATTTGAGAGGGTGCATGGAATCACATGCTTAAAACTCCATTGGAGGAGGATTGCAGAGCCAAGATCCCTGCTCACAGCTTCTAATGTCTTACTAACAAAGATATCAGCATTTTAGAATCATGAATTATTCTTAGTTGTTGAATCCAATTACTAGAAAATGCCAATGAAAACAATATTGTTGCAGGGTTGTTTTGCTTTTCTGTAAATGCCACGATGAAGCTATGGTCTCAAAAAATAAGGATCGAGGCTCAGAGTGAGTATGCATATTTTCAAAGGACTTATCTGCTAATGAATCTTATTATTCTATTTGTTGCACGCATTAACTAACAAAAGTCAAGCTACTTCTGTAGTATGGTTTTAATGGTGTAACAGTCCTGTTAGTGCGACTGAAAGTTTCAGTCGTGTTAGAGCAAGTTTCTTATTTTTAATTTGGGTGACAGAAATATCCATCCAAGGACTTAAAAGGGTATGGATCTAATAACTGCAAAGTTAAATCTACATAAGACTTTTTTCCTTGACAGTTTATAGTCTTCAAATTTTAATTTGATTTGCAATTCGATTTGTAGCTAAACAGTCTTTTCAATATAACAAAACAAAAAGTTACTTTTTTTTAGCTAGTGCCTTTTTATCTGTATGCCTTAATTTTGTTCATATTTGAACACCATATTGAAATATGTCATACAATTCCGTGTCACCAAAGCAGTCTTAGAGTATGAGTTTTTTCAAAGTGCCCCAACCAGAATTCACCTAACTGCATTGAAAAGTGTACTTTAGTTATAATCTGTGGCAAATATTTAAATTCAGAATTTTAAAAAGTGATTTTTGGAGCACTTCCTGAAGGCTTCCTGTGCTAATACAGGTTTTGTGTTTGCGTTTTGGACGTTGTACGCTGATGTGCATACCAGAAAAAGGGACTTTTCTGCACTCACAGAAGTACTATTAGAGTCAAGATTTAGCTTCCTAGCTCTGGGTACTAGACTCTGGGTTTACTGTAGAGACCGCAGCAGAGTTCTTAATGGACTTGAAATTATAGTTGGTACATTTGTAAACATGGTACTGTATTAAAAGCTGTTTACTTTCAATACACAGGAATACGATGTGTCTAAGCAAATCAACAGATTTCTCAGTGAAGCTAACATCGTGCCCATGAAATTCTTTCCTGTGCCTTTTGGATAATCCTAATCCTGCCGTTGTCTTGACTGAAAGCCTTGTAGCACACGTAGGTACAGCGCAGTACAGCAAGCCATTCTTTCAGACAACATAGAGCAATGTCTAACTGCAGCTTCAGAGACTTGAGCGAATTGGCCAGATCTACAGTTATTTGTAACCAATTTCTTACTTTTTTAATCTTGAAAGTCTATGTCACGCATATAGAAAAGCATAATTTGTGTGCTTGAATGTAAGTCCCTATGGTGTTTCTGGAAAAGCAAAAGTATTACCGCCAGTATCATTTCTTCTTGCTGGTAACTTGCTGTCTTGTGTTAATGACAAGTCTGCAGTGTAAAATCACATACGATTACCAAAGCTTTTCTATCCCCATATACATATAGCCAAAAGTGATGTTTCATGGATTAGTACTGTTACTTATAGATACATATATATCCATCAGTAAGCTATTGCTAACTGAGTAAAGCAGCTACTAGTAAAAAGTGATAGACACTGCCCATATTTCAGAGGTTTGGGTGTTTATAGTTGCTGTTTTGATGTGCAAAATTCATGCCAGCATTAAAATGAAGAGTTTGCTTTTTAAAACTCTAACTTAATCTTATTGTTGTCATTCGAAAGTTAGTGCATAAGCTTGTGACTAAACCTGGTGACTTTTATAGCCAGGTTTGAGCTTTGGGACATTTAAGGAATGCCATGAAGACAGGCAGATTTGTGACCTGAACTGCTCTGTGTGCCATAGCGAGAACATTTCAAAGCTGCTGGGAAGCAGTCTGCTTGATGTGACAGCCGAGCGTCACCCGCAGTTACAGGGGTGTCGATGCTGCCTTCAGGAGGAGCCACAAACGCACACCAAAGGGGGCAGGCAGAATTGCTACCAACCTGGGGTTTCTGAATCAAAATCCTTGATGAGAAACAAGGGAGCTCCTTTCTCTTTTTATTTCCCCCACTTGGCCTGCACAGTTTATTTTTCTTTCTAGTTGGCATGACTTAAAAACTGCATCGGTGGTGGCCACTGATAGCTCCTGAATAAGGTGCGAGTTCCCGTACAGCTTTGTACCAGGGCCCTGTCACTTGAACCCAGGACACTGCAGCTCTCTGCTTGCTAGAGCAACCCTTGGGTTTTCCCTAGCGACATATACACATACATATTTGAGGAGTAGATGGGATGGAGGAAATGAAATCTCTCATGTTTCGAAGCACCGATGCTAGCAGTCACGCTTTGGCTAGGTCTTAGTTTTCATAAACTTACTTTAAAGGGAGAGGAACTGGATTAAAACACATTAAAATCGTATCTCATGGTTCAGCCCTTACGTTGAGTCCACCGATGAGGATTGGAGGTCAGGGTCTGTTGTCGAGAGAGAAGGAAAAGGATGCTCTAACTCCACAGTGGATATTGATGGGAAATATTTCAGAGGTTTTTCATGTCTCTTACTCCAAAACTAGACGAGGCTTTCCCCCAGCGGTTATATAATACGGATTGAAGAACAAGGATTGCATTTTCTTTTCTGAGCAGGCATTAGATTGTCGGTTCCCTAGTGTTTGTTTCTTGTTAATACCAGTAAAAAAGGTGGTGTCATCCTAAAATTGGAACGGTTTATTAAAGCATAGTGTCTGTCATCTCAGACCTCGCAGGAGTCGTACAATGGAATATCACTGTAAATACGTGGAGGAGACTTAGATGAATTGGAACGTAGGCTTTTAGTTTTCATGAAGCTATGAATAAAAATTTGTAAATTTACTCTTGATCTAATGTACATTTTTATGTAGCCATTAAATTCTCTATTTAATCTATCAGTTTCTCACTGTAAATGTTTTTACTCTCAGTTGAATGCTGGGCACAGTTTGTAATGTATGTACACAAAGGTGTTTTTTTCTATCAACGTTGACTTTTTTGCACATTTTGGAAATATTTAATTTGTACACTGATTTAATACTCTGACCAATTGTTGATGGGTGTATGAGAATCACGTGTGTGTGCAATGTACTACTGTCTGGATGTATGGGGGTTTTTTATTACTTTTGAGATGTTGCTACCAGTAACTGCATTGCTGTTGCTGCTTTACATGGAATATCTTGTGTATAAAAAAAGATAAAAACAATTAAAAAATTAGCCTATGGTTATCTTGGTTGAGGAACTCAGGAGTTGAGCATTGCTTACTAGTTCCGTTTGTCTAACAACCTTCCAAGCTTAACAAGCAAACAAAAACCCCTTGTAATTCTGTGTATGCATTGAATGTGTGTGTGTATATATATCTCCCAGTAATCTTATTCCACAATTTCATTTCTACATTTTTATGAACTTGTTTTTTAAGGGTACTATGTTTAGTTAGAATAATTAAATATATAAGAGCTTTGAGAGATGATTTACTAGATAAATATATTTTCAGCTGGCTGATGTTCAAAATATTTTTTTAATTTTTGTTTTTAACCATTCGAAATGTATTTGTATTTCCAAAATCAGACACGAATTGTACTTAGAAATATATTAAAACACTCTGTAGGGACAACAGTGTGATTTCTCTTTTACGAATTTTGTACTTTAGAACAATGCGGAATGTCAGTCTCGTACCTGAATTTCCCATTGGCTTTTTTTTTTTTTTTTTTTTTTAAATTTCAAATGTGCTTTGCGGAAGCCTGTGCTTTTAATTATTCTTTTCGTAGAAGACCAGTGTCTCTGCCGCGGCCCGTTCTCTTTCCCCGCTGGTACGTGGCCGTTTCGGGGTCACCGAGGCCCCGCTCCCCTGCCCGCCCGCGCGTCCCCCCGCGCCGGGGGCGGCCCCGGGAACATAAAACCGACGGCGCTCGGCGTGGGCCGCCCGCTCCGTGCCGCCTCCCCTCCCGCGCGGCGGAAGTGACGCGCCGGCCGGGCGCTGGCGTGCGGCGGGCGCTGCGCGGCGGCCATGGGCAGGAAGGAGCGGGGTGAGCGGCCCGGGGCGGGGAGCGGCCCGGCGGCGCGGGGCCGGGGCCGGGGCCGGGGCCGAGCGGGGCGGGGAGGCCCGCTCTGGGGTGCCGCGGGCCCGGGTGGCGGCCGTGCCGCCTCGTCACAGCTCCGGCTTTGCTCCCAGATAAGAAGAAGTCCAAGAAGCGCCATTACGACGACGACGAAGACGATGAAGACGAAGCTCCCGGCAAGGAGTCGCAGGAGGCGGTGCCGTCCGCGGCGGGGAAGCAGGTGGAGGACAGCGGCACCAAAGTGGACGAGTACGGGGCGAAGGACTACAGGCAGCAGATGCCCCTGAAGGCCGACCACTCCTCGCGTCCCCTCTGGGTGGTACGTGCGGCCGGGCGCCCCCAGGGCGGCCGCGGGGCCTCGCTGCGCCCCGCCTCGGGCCGCCGCTTCCCCGGGGGGTCGGAGAACGAGCCTCCTTGCAGCGCTAGCGGTTCCTGGAAACTGCGGTTTGTCATAGAGCAGAACGCGCTGCAGGCCCGGGCAGGTGACCGGGCTGCTGTAAGTCTGTCCCTTGTCGGTAGGGTTTGTAAGGGACACTGACGGGGACGCGTTTGCGGGGTTTCCCCCCCGTAAAGAAGCCGGCGCCGTGCCGCAGAGCGTCCAGCAAAGCCGGCTCCCTTCTCCTGAATCAAGCGGGGACACCAAGGAAAAGGGTTGTGCGTGTGCGGGTGGCGGGAGCGCGCTCCTGGGGTTGGCCTTGGCACCTCGCTCAGGGCGAGAGTTGCTGTGGTTCTGGTGGGGTGGGCGGGCGCGGTGCCTGCAGCGCCCGTGCGGGGACGCTCGGGCTGTCAGCAGCGTGAGGCCGCCCGAGGCGAGGCCGCCAGCCCCGGCCTGGGGGCCTCTCGCAAAGCCCAGGTGAATTGCTCCCATCCCAGCGGCCTCCTCGCAAGTCCCCTCTCAGTCGGGCGTCCCTTGCTGTGGGTGTGCCGTTGACTGGACAGGGCAGTGGAGCACCTGAAGCTAGGTGTTTCTGGGAGGGAGGGAGGGAGAATGGCTTGTGGAAGTGACTGCGTTGGCTAATGGCACAAGTGGGATCTGTAGTTGCAGTGACACAGGAACGGGGCTTGTATGTTGGAATGAAACAGCCTTAAGGCAGGCGGGTCCCATCTTCTGTAACTGGTAGTGTTTGTTTTCTCTGCCCTGAAAGGGACGTCAATAAACCTGTCCAAGGTTTGGCCAGTGGTACAAGCATGTAGAGGAGAGGTGGTTGCTCTGCCAGTGTCAGCAGGGCACCTGTTAGTGAATGCTGTGACACACAAGTGCCATCTTTCCTCCTCTGTTTGTTCTGTGTAAAATGAGTGAGGAGTTTTGTTTTGTTTCAGGGAAATAGGCCTGGAAGCTTGCCTCTGCTCGAGCAATTTACTTAGCATTAAAAAAGAAAAAATACCTTAACATGTCAGTCTGGAAAAGCTAATCGATCTGGGTGTGGTTTATTCTGAGTGCCATAGAAGGGACACGGACAAATCAATGTCTGGACCCTTTCAGAAGACAAAAGTTGTATGTTCCTGTGTCTCCTTTTTCTTGTAACTTCGTTGTTAGGGCAAACGCTCTTTTTGAAACCCTATGATGCATTAGTACCTAAATAGTGGTCGGTCTGTCTCTATATCATAATGGCTGCTTTATAGGAAGTTCCTGAGTCTGTTCCACTAACGCTATTGTGCCTTCAGCATTTCTTTTTATTTCTATAGGCTCCTGATGGCCATATTTTTCTGGAAGCCTTTTCTCCAGTTTATAAATACGCACAGGATTTTTTGGTTGCCATTGCTGAGCCTGTGTGCAGACCAACCCACGTTCACGAGTACAAGCTGACTGCTTACTCACTGTATGCTGCTGTTAGTGTTGGCTTACAAACAAGCGACATCACAGAGTATTTACAAAAACTGAGCAAGACTGGTGTCCCAGATGGAATAATTCAGTTTATCAAGGTAGGACTATTTTATTGGCATTGGGAATATATCTGCTGCTACTGGTGAAATCCTTTCCTGCTGCCTCTGCTTAATTGATTTACTTCTTTTAATCTTTTATTGTTTTTACTGTCTTACTCTATTCTGTCACTGTTTCAAGAGAGCAGAGGCTTTATCTTATTTTTTGTCTTTTTCTATAGTATATTGCTGCACACATACTATTTTCACAAAATATCCTGTGTGGGGTTTATACCTTTTTAAAAAAAAAAAGTGTACCCAAGCGTCCGTGTGCACACTTTCAGCCAGTAGGAATTGTACGTGGGGAAAGTTACCTCAGATGTGCTCTGGAAGAAGACTATGAATGTGAGAAATAGTCTGGAATAGCCGGGCACTATAAAACATAGCCTGCCTTATCCTGCAAGTATGTTCTTGCAGTCTAGGAAGCAGATTGAAATTAGGTCTGAAAACTGAATATCTGTGACTGATTTCCTGCGTAAGATGATGTGTGCATCTTCTGAAAATACCTTTCCAGGTTTGTTCCGTAAGCATAACAACATTGCAAGTAAATGTTTTATGATACCATGCTTCCCCACAAAGACCTAAACTGCATTGCAGCATTTGGTCCCAAACGTAGCATCGCTCTTTTGCGTATTCCTAACGACTGCTCTTGTTCGTTTGTAGCTGTGTACTGTCAGCTATGGGAAGGTGAAGCTGGTGCTGAAACATAACAGGTAAGCGGCTTCTTCCTTAACTAGTGTGGCAGAGGAAGTCCTCCAAATGCACAGCTGTGCGTAAGTGAGTGCTCTCACCACCTGTTGAGTCTTACAGCTCCCAGCTGAGCTGGAGCTGTAGCGTCTGTCAATACAAGATCACTTTTTCAATTGTTGAAAGTATTTGATACGTTAGTCAATGAATTCAGTTTGGCTGTCTTGAGCTACTACTGGTTGTCATTGCATTTTTAAAAGCAGGTTGCGAATTTGATATTCTAGTTTGTTTCTTTATTGCTTGGACTTGCAATATATCCTTAAGCTTTTCAGATAATTGTTTCATTCATTCCTTCCTAATTTATATGAGCCTGGTTAGACAGGTTTTTCTACAGCTGTCCTTCAGTCTTCTGTATTCTGACTTGTCCGTTATTCAGGAAGGATAGGCAAATCCATTGGCAAGAGGTGTGTGCTTGTTGCTGGGTTGAATCTGATTTGTTTTAAACCTAGAAGGTAATGTTGGAAGGGACCTTGAGAGGTCAGCTAGTTTAGAGCTGACCAGTTTTATCTAAATCTGTGATTCTGCGATAGCGAGAGGGAGGGGAAGGAGACAGCAGAAACCTGAAGCCTATGTCTGTACCTTCCCTGTGCTTTCTCTTTCTCCTTTTATTTCTTTTGCAAAGTTCTCTGTTGTCTGACAGCCACAGATAAGCCCTGGGACTATCATCTAATGCTCTGCTTGTGCTGCTGCTTTTTTGAACCTGCTGCTTTGGGTAGAACTAACACTAGTATTACTAGCAGGTTTTTGTTCTCTTCCTAGGTGTTTCTGAGAAAAAGACTTCTCCCATGTCGCTTAAGACTGAAGTCTCTCTTGGCTCATATTTTAACTGTGATCTCCAACCAGCATCATTATTGATGAATCTCCAGGGAGAGAAACAATTTCAGGATGCACTAATGTAAATTTCTAGATGGTCTGTGTTTTGAAGGTCTTGGATTTTTGTCTTTTGGGCTTTTTTGATCCTGGTGGCAGGACTTTAAAACACCGCGTCCAGTGTTTTCACAGACTCATCTCAGTTCAGTCTCAAAAAAATTGACTTGTGTCACATGTCACAAATAAGACATGTATGTGAGAGCTCTTTCTAGGCAGTTCTGCTGGAGTTTTCCCACTCGTGTTATGTCAGAGAACATTTGAGCAAGATGGGTAACTGCAAAGTACATGATGCTTTTGGTATGAGGCATCTTTTAAAAGTTTTGATTGCCATAATTTCTTTATTTTTAAATTATCACTGCTAAGATTGGATACTTGAGAGTGCATCTGGGATAGCTATATATTTAAGCATCTATGCCACTCTTCCTGTAAGTTACTCAGTTGATTAGTTCATAAAAATGTTCTTCTTTGTTCTTTAATTTTAGATATTTTGTGGAAAGTACCCACCCTGATGTCATTCAGCAGCTTCTGCAAGACCATGTAATTAGAGACTGTCGCCTGAGAAATGCTGAGGGTGAAGAAACAGAGCTCATTACAGAGACATTCACAAGTAAATCAGCGGTATGTTTGGGCATGTTTTAAAATGATTGAATTAACAGTAGATAAACTGTTGAGTAGTTTGGAGTGGTTATTGTTTGTTTGTTGTATCAGTGGTTGCTTTCGGTTCTGTCAGCAATGATCTGTGCCTCCTCAATGAGCCCAAATTGGGGGGGTCAGAGCGTGTCTCTAATGAAACCCTTGGTGAAAATTCCTGTCCATCTATTTCAGATTTCCAAATCCAGTGAAGGTGGCTTTGGTCCGTCAACGTCACAGGGAGCAGATGCTCAGAATAAGCTGGATGTCCCAGCTGACTTATTTGAGTTTTATGAACAGATGGACAAAGATGAGGAGGAGGAGGAGGAAACACAGACAGTGTCTTTTGAAGTCAAGCAGGTAAGAGTATTTTAGTCTCTGTATTTGTACCTTTGGGGAATGTGCCCAGGACTTGCAAATAAGCATGAGAACTTAATGTGAAGTAGTGTGGCTCTTTGTTTGATAGGGGAGATCACTGGAAGTCATTAACATTTCTTTCCTTCTACCTTCCAAAATCTTAGAGTCTTCGTCTTCTGTACAGAGGGCGGCAGACTGGGTATGGTTCCTTCCCTGCCCGCAACGCATAGTGCTCACAGGCCAGAGAAAGGCTCCAGAGACTAAGGGAGGTTCCCGTCACGTGCGGCTTAGTGTTGCTTTGTGCAAGACAAGTGAGAATTCAGTGGAGGGCAAATCTGCTGTGGGTTTCAGAGCTGCTTTTTCTGCCTCCCCCCCCCCCCCCCCCCTTTTTTTTCCTGTTTTGCTTTGTGATTCATGTTTGTAGAAGGACCTCTTGATGGTTCTGATTTCATAGCTTGAGAAGGGTAGCTGGAGGTTGGAGCACAGTCCTGGCTTAACCTTCAGAGAGCTTTTGTAGAATTTCTCAAGTTGTTTTTGGACTTGGTGATTCTAATAATGCCTTACTGGGCAAAACAGGAATTTTTAAAAAAGATAACTTAGTAGGTATTTTGTTTATTTTAAAAAACCCAAACCAAACCAACAACCTCTTGTTGATTGAATCAACCTGTCATGTGGTGGAATAACTGCATTACCAGGGTATGGCGATTTTCCAGATAACAGATGTGCAGCTGTGATGGGTTCTTCTGTGTAACACACAGAACCTTTTGTGTCTGTTACTGAGCTCTTTGTTGCAGGACTTCAGGGTGTAGTTTAGTCACTGCCGGATAAACAACACATCTGAGATTAATGCGTCATGTTCTTCATCTGTCTAAATAGCCCTCTCTAATATCAACTGTTACTTAAAATGTTTGAGGGGAGCAGGGGTGATCACGAATAAAGTTTTTGGAATAAACTTTAACTCTTGCAGACTTCATAAGCATAAAAAATAAATGTAACTTCACATGGTACTATATAATCTGGTTGGTTGTAAAAAAAAAAAAAGAATTAATTCAGATGTGGAGAATTTACCATCTGAAGATTGTTTCCTCTTCAGGAGATGATTGAAGAACTTCAGAAGCGTTGTATCCATTTGGAGTACCCCTTGCTGGCAGAATATGATTTCAGAAATGATTCCGTGAATCCCGATATTAATATAGATCTGAAACCTACAGCTGTCCTCAGGCCCTATCAAGAGAAAAGCCTAAGGAAGATGTTTGGAAATGGGCGAGCCAGATCTGGTGTTATTGTCTTGCCATGTGGTAAGTTTCTGGGTTGGTATTTAGGGCTTCTGTTCTTTATTCACCCGTAATAAAGTAACTTCCAAATATGACAGCTGCCTAGATTTCGAACAGTAGTAGGGACTGTTCTAGGTACCAATATGCAGGGTTCTGTTGGTTTTTAGCAAGTGGGTGGCGAGGCTGTGGTGAGGGAGAGCCCAGTTTATGGATCTGTCAGGCATCTGCTTAACAGTGCTGTCGGTATCCCTGTAGTGACTGAAGAACTGATTTGTGGTTGTGGTAGCTTCAGATTACCGTTCGTGTTTTCGCTGTTCCCTCTAGGTCAGCTCTGCTGATCTCCAGTGAAATGTAAAGCTGCTGGCATTGGGATCATTTGTTCCTTGGTGGGGAATAGGGAGACTGGGGGGAACTGGGAATACAAATATGGCATAAGGCAGGTGCAAGGAAGAAGAGAGCTTGTGTGCACAAGTTCTGGGCAGGGGAGCTCGAGAAAGAAATGAGGAATGTGGAGATTGGGACAACCTATGGGAAGCAATGGAAAAAGGAGAGAAGAGTAGACTGCATGCCAGTGCCCTTGGTATTGGGGGTGGAGGAGGCACATGGGAGATACGGTGAGGGCCTGAGAGAGTGTGTAAGGGATGCTGGAAGAAGTGTGAAGGAGGAATGGAAAGATTTAAGGACTTGCTGTGTGGGGGAACAAACATAGCTGGTGGGGGCAGTGGGATAGATCACCTCTAGGGGAAGCTTTCTGTAGCCACCTGGAATTTAACATGCTTTTGAAATTAAGAAAGCATTAAAATGATTGCTTATAATTGGCAAAGCCATTGTCTACAATTATTTTCTTGAGAAAATACAGTTACATGTCCAGTAGACAATCCAGCTGTTTTTTTAGAAGTGAATACTCCATTTTTTTAAGACTATTATAGTAAAGAAACAACGAAGAATTTGCCCTTACATGATTTCATATCCTCTCACAGTTTTCCTGTTTTCCTTTGCTCTTTTTTTTTTTAATCCTCCTACTCAGTGATATCTGAGAGATGACTAATGAATGTCACTCTTCTTCCCCTGCAGGTGCTGGCAAGTCTCTAGTTGGAGTGACAGCTGCGTGTACTGTCCGCAAGCGGTGCCTGGTTCTTGGTAATTCTGCAGTGTCTGTAGAGCAGTGGAAAGCCCAATTCAAGATGTGGTCCACCATCGATGACAGTCAGATATGTCGGTTCACTTCTGATGCCAAAGACAAGCCCATTGGCTGCTCTATTGCTATCAGCACATATTCCATGTTGGGACACACGACGAAAAGATCCTGGGAAGCAGAGAGAGTAATGGAGTGGCTTAAAAGTCAAGAGTGGGGCCTTATGATACTTGATGAAGTACATACTATCCCTGGTAAGGAAATGGTGTGCAAACCTTTCATGTTACATACACCGTTAATGTTACTCTGCTCTTTAAGAAGTGGTGTTTTTTTGCTGTCTTTCTCATGATTAATATAGTGAGTAAACCCGTGGCTTAGGGTTTTGAGACAAGTAAACTGCCTTGTTCTACTTTCTTTTTTTCTTCCCCCCCCCGATACAGCAGAGTTTAGCTGACCATTGGTTTTCTGAAACCTGTCAAATTAGACACTGTGTTTTCTATAATGGCAGCGTAAAATACAAGTGCCTTCTGCGTAGGTTGATAAAGTGCTCTTAAGATACCTGAATTACATTTGTATAATTTTGCTGTAGACAAATTTGAACAGGAGAGGAGTTCATCTGCCTTCTGTTCTTTTGAGATGTAGTGGCACTGTAAGCTAGCTTTTAATATCTGTTTCTACTCAATAAAATATGAGTAACCATAGTGATTACTGTCCAGAAATAGCCGTTGTATTTGAAATTACTATGTAATTGAGATCTATACTATTGGAAAGCAATAATGTAGTGTTAAAGTGACTGTGGAATAATCCTGGCTAAAAATACCACCCAGGATTCTGTTAGCTGCTCTACCTTGTTCTCATGATTTCATTTGAATATAATTTGGTGTCTACAGAAATGATGGATTTCAGAAGTAGACCTTAATGATTAACTGCCATGTTATCAAAATAGCATGTTGCTGCCACCATTCTTTCACTCTTGTTCTTTCTTGATTTCATAAAAATTAAGGTATAGAATATCCTCTGTGGTCTCTAGCAATACTAAAGATGAGTAATTCTGCCATATACTAGAAGTCCTGAATGTGGCAGTCAGCCAAGAGTCCTTGTGTCATAGTTCCTTCTATGAAATACTATATGACCTAAAACAACCCATGTAACATCTGAATGTATTAATTTTCTCTCAGGAAATGGGAAATAATAAAGATGCCAGAAGGTTTACTGGGATTTTCAGAGTACACTGAAGATGTAAACTAAGGCTGCAATCAGTGTGAAGTTTTGCTGTAACACAGATTTGTTAGAAGTGTATGTGAAATGGGGTAAAATTCCCCAATGCTGTGCTTGTTTTGTGTTCAGGAGTTGATGAAAGTGTTTTTTTAAGTTGCAGTATTTGTCTTCTAAATCCATTCAGGAAAGTAAACAGAAAATTTGTCTTGCATTTTTTAGCAAAAATGTTCAGACGTGTGCTCACTATTGTACAAGCTCATTGTAAACTGGGGCTAACTGCTACCCTGGTCAGAGAAGATGATAAAATTGTTGACCTGAACTTCCTGATCGGACCAAAGCTCTATGAAGCCAACTGGATGGAGCTGCAGAACAGTGGCTACATTGCTAAAGTCCAGTGTGCTGAGGTGATGCTCCGCTTTTTGGTACTACTAGTGTTTATTTAGTATGCTCGTAACTTTTTTTTTTTTTAAGGAAGATATATAAAATTGTAAGTATTTAACTGGGAAAAACAGATGCCCTTATGACTTTTCATTTACTTTGTAGCTTAGGCAAAGCTGTCACTGGTCAATATGAACATGTGGCAAATCCAGTAGCCACATGTTCTTCAGAGTGACTTCAGCACTCTTTCTCTTTGCAGGGATTGTGGTGCTTGATCGGCTGTCTCCAAGTCAGCATTCGGAAATGTGAACAGTGGTTGCAATATTGTAGACCTAGTTCGATGCAGTTGACATCCGTGCTGTCTGACTTGACTTCGTATCTTAAACTCAGTTCTCTGTGGTAGCGTAACATTGTGTTACGAAGAGCGTAACATCAGGTGGTATGCTGGAAGCTGCTTTTTAGAGACTTCAACTGGTAGACAGCCTGTAGTTGTTTGAGGAAGGTTCTTGTAACTCTTAAAACAAGGAAGGATAATATAAAGTTTAAAAAACGTAAGAAAACACCTGCTTATTTCAAGCCTGAATGTATAAGGGTGAAAACTGAAAACATAGGACTGGATCTTACGATTTGTTTCCAATATAGTGGTGTGACCTCTGCTCTTTCCAGCATATAGATGAGAGAAAAATCTGGTATCAGAGAAGGGGAAACCTTTCACACAAGCACATTAGAATGTTAAAGTAACCTTTCTGGGTCAGACTAAAGGTCTAACTTAATATATTGTCTCTGATAATTGTCAAGGAAGATACTTAGGGAAGAGTGTAAAACCAGGGCAAACATATCTGTTACTTCTGCTGATATTTCTCCAAGCCTTCCATCATTTATGAGCTATATGTGGTTTCTGTGTAACCATCAGTGGGTTTCTTTTTCATAAACTTGTCCGGACTCCCATTGAATGGAAGTAAAGTTTTAGTAGCTACAACATGCTGTGGTAGCGTTTCATAACTGAACTGTCTCTTGGGTTTTTCCTGGGTTTGTTTTGCTTGCCTTTTCTGGTGGTGGTGGTGGTGGTGGTGGTGGTGGTGGTGTGTGTGTGGGTTTTTGTGTTGGTGTTTTGTTGGTTGTTGTTGGTTTGTTTGTTTTTTTTTTAAACCTGTCTTGCTAGTTTCATGCAATTCTTCCTAGCTCTGGTACTGACATAAAAGATGCAGCTGCAGGTCAGCTGTTATCCTTTTGAACTTTGTGCAGACTGGAGGTTGTAGAAGGAAAAAAACCGCACAACTATTTTTAAGTAATAGAATGCAAGTGAAGAGCATCTAGAAAATAACTAGGTTGAAGGGAGAGTAACCAGTCTGCAAATTCGAATTTGACTGTTTAGGCACTTTGGTTAATTCTGCCTTGGGAGCATGGTTCTTCTCAGTCCCTGAACTGCCCTTTAGACATTTAAAAGTGAAGCATGGGCTACCTTTGTTCTGAATGATGTGAAAATTCTGCAAGTTTATGTTCTTTAGGCCAATGTTTTGAAATAACATTTGTTGGGACTACCAAAAGCAAAGAATCAAAAAAAGCAATGTTGATGGCAATAAATAACAAGTCTCATCCATGCACAACTGCGTTGCATATTTGTTTGGATTTTCTTGATGTGTTGTTGAGAAGTAGCATCTTTAATCAACTTGGCTTATTCCCCATAGCCAAGAAAGATGTCTGGTTTGCTCTTTAAGTGCGGTTCTTTCCAGGTGGCAAGAGAGGGCAGTGCTGCTCTCTGATAAGGCAGGTCATGGTCATTGCAGGTACTACTCTTTCACTGCTCTAAAAGAGAACAAGCAGCACAGTTAAAAAAAGTTAAAAGAAGTTTAAAAAAGAGAACAAGCCTGTTGTTTAACTATATTTTCAGAGTTTTGTAATTTACAAATAATCGCTTTCCCAGCTGCCATACTAAGTTTTTGGCTTGGAGTGTACGTCTTGCAAAATGTAAAAACAAAAAGATCTTTGGGGTGAGAAGTAGATTTTATCCATTTCCAAATCCAGAAGAGAGTGCAAGTACAAATCGAAATATATTCAATTTGCCATGTAGTCAGAGGCATTGAACAATAGATGAATTATTTTACTACAATGAAATGTTCAGTATTCATATCTCATTCTCACTTTGAAATATTCTCTTCTGATTTAGGAATTTTAAATCTTTCATATAGACAGCATACAATAATAACAGTGCCTATTCAGTGCATAAATTTATTGTTAATGTAGTCAAGGGATGAAAAAAGCCTCCTCTAGCATTTAACTCACTGGAAAAAATGTTTTGAAGCAAAAAAGTAATTCTTAACAGTACAGAACAATTGAGGTTGTTTAAATAAACTCCTGTAAATTGTCATAACTTCCTTAGCTGAACAATGGTTATGAAAGAGGCTTTTCTTTGCAGTGTTCTGTTAATTTGTACTGTGCAATGAATATGCGGGAATAACCCATGTACAGCAGAATGAATGTCTTCTAAATTATATGCACTATAGGTAGTGTCATTGCATTGGCATAAACTTTTAAACTTCGTAATTTCTTTGATTTTCATGCTACAGTAGAAAAAATATCTCAGTAAGCCTAGACTTGTGCAGTACTGTGATATGTATTTACATAATAAAATAATTGCTTAGGGAAACCTATTGAAAACATCTAATCAGTCCTACTGTTTTGAAAGTTGGAGACTCAATAGCTGTTAAAATAAAGGTCACTCCTTTGTGGATATATGAAAAAAGATTGGTAAATTTGTTCCGTAATGAAGACTAAATGTGTCTCTGAGCTTTCAGAATATGGATGAAAATTAATTTTTATGGAAAAAGCTTTGACTGCTGTGACAGGGCGATTACACAGACAGTTCATTCCCTTAATTATTGCTCTGTAAAAAGTAGTAGCATTCAGTAAAATTATTAAGTATGAAACATAAAGGAAATATCTTCCAGTTCTGTTCCAATCCTGCTGCCTATTTCTGTCGTGGATCTTGCTGCCAAAGCATTTTGGAAGGCCAGAATATTAATGAGGTTAAACAGAGTTTGGCAGTGCTGGAGACTACACCAACCGGTAGCTTTCAGTTTAGTACAGAAATTACTGTGTTAAAATTTGTGGCCTGTGCTTTACAGAAAGTTATATGCATTATCATCCCCCCCGATATCTTCAATTCCCATGGGAATAAAGTAAATAAATAACGGAGGGTTACTTTCTGTGTGCATGTGTGTGTGTTTTTTAATTCTAGGTTTGGTGCCCAATGTCACCTGAATTTTATAGAGAATACGTAGCTATCAAAACAAAGAAACGGATACTGTTGTACACCATGAACCCAAATAAATTCAGAGCCTGCCAGTTCCTGATTAAGTTTCATGAGCGACGGAATGATAAAATCATCGTATTTGCTGACAATGTGTTTGCACTGAAGGAGTATGCAATCAGACTTGGGAAGTAAGTGTTCACAACCAGCAATGGCACTATTGTTTTCCTCCTTCCTGGAAAATTGCCTTGTAATCTCGCAGCTTTCAGTAGTCTTTAGATATTTCTGGTAATACTTTGATTTAACTCCAATCCTCCTGTAGAAAAAGGAGCTCGGGAGGGTATTTTTTTGGATGAATTTTATTGGCACTGCAACATTATTTCGGTGTAGAACTGTTTGAAAAGAATCTCTGTTTAGCACTTGCCTCAGAGGAGTTTCCATCCAAGATTTCTGTGAAAGACCGTTATTTCTCCATCCATTTTATTATTATTAAAAGCCAGTGGAAAAATGAGGGGCTTTTAAAAATATCACTAGAACTATTTCTTTAACAGACAGTAGCTTCCCCTGTCTCTCTGAGACAAAGGTTTTCAAATATACACTCTCTGGATCTTTCAGGATCTTTTGGGACCCAGGGCATTCCTCTTCAGGTTCTCAAACGGTCTTAACCTTGTTTAATAAACTTAAGACAAACTGTTTGGGGATCTGTGCTGTACCAATGCACTGCCTAGAACTACTGTAATCGTTTAGTAAATGAAAGGATATTGCTCCCATGAGTTCCTCAGCTGCCTTAAATGACTCTAACGTGAGTGGAGTTACAGAAGGTTGTACAAATAGAGTTTAATGAGGGGTTAGCATCAGTGTGTTTGTAGGGTTTGGGGAGGGATGATCAGGGAGAGTGTTTGCCAGGATCAGGCATAGAGCAATTATTGGGGAAAATAAGCATAGAAGCTGGCCTCATCCTTTCTTTGACGAGCCCAAATAACGCCTTGCTTGCTGGGAGCTGTGGGACATTTTGACTGCGTATGATTTCATGTCTAGGAATTTCAGCAGTACTTCTTAGCAAAACTACAAACAAGCCTTACACTTTCCAAAATTCATGATCAGTTTTGACTGTAGCTTAACAGCCGTGTTGTGCTGGCTTGCTATGACATCAAATAGTAAGCAGAGCTAACGGTGCTAGATGAATTCCAACACCTGTGGTCTCTTTCATCATTTTTTTTTAATCTGTCTGGACAGAGATTAGCTGTAATGATGCCTCTGGAATGTCTCTAGCAGTGTTCAGTGCACCACAGAAAAAGCCTTTAGCAAAGGCGATGCTGGGAGGGGGTGCTTGCTAAGTAGCACAACAGTTGTTAAGTGGGGTAGATGCTGAAGAAATATTAGGTGCTTACTTTTCGTGTTCTTGAGTGAATTCTCCATTCCTTGCATCATTTGTGGAGCTCCAGGTTATACGGCTGTCGGTGTTAGAAAGAAAGGAGGTTTGCAGTGCTGGATAAAGGTGAGGGAGTCTTTATTTTAACGAGAGAATTTTCTATCGTAGTTTCCTGTGAGCATGCTGAAACAAAGGGAGCTGTTGGTTTGGGTGAGGCAGGAATTACATGTGTAAGGAGGAGAGAGCAGCCCAGCGGGTACGGCAGCAGTGGCCGAGGCTGTCTGCCCGGCCTGTGCCGGCCCAGCAGGAAGGGCAGTTCCCACTGCACTTCTCATGATCTGATTCAAGCACGTAGGGTGGGTGGGCTCCCGGATGGAGGGAGAGATGGCCATCGTCTGGCTGTCCCTGCCGGCTCCTCCCTTATCCCCCCTTTCCCTTGGTACTGGCAGAGAAAGACCATGCACATGACAGGAATTATTTTGACTATAATTTTTGGGACTACAGAATTCAAATTTGCTTAGCCAGCTTTTACTCTGTCATGAGTCTGTCATCCAGTGTCATATAGCTCATGTGCTGACTGTTTTGTACTGGTGTTATTAATATGTTTAAATCACTGTTTCTGAAGGACTGTGCCTCTATGGTTTTGACAGTTATGTCAACTAATGGGAGAGGGACCTATCTTTGCAAATCCCTCAAATGTCTTTTTGCAGTGAGGAAAAGGAGTCATTTAAAAAAAAAAAAAAGGTTAATCTAGCATTAGAAGTTCTAGGTTCAGGAAGGTACTCAGATATGTGTTGATGAATCATTGTCAAGTAGGATCTAGGGGGATTAAAATGGAGGATTGATAGCCAGGCGTTCTAAGTTATTATGTTCTTAATAACAAATGTGTTTGAACCCCTTCCTGGTAGCTTTAAGAAACAGAAGGCTCACAAATGCTTTAGTTTCAGTTTAAATCTTCTATTTAAGTTTTGTTGGGGATTAAAATCACAATTTAAATATTAAATGAAATTTCAAATAAGGCTTAAAATATTACTGAATGCTACTAATTGAATAGTAACAGTATTGTTTCAGAGCTGAATCATTTGCCACTTTCATTTTTTAGCTGTGTTTTTCTAAAAATCTAGTTAAATACGCTAAACAGAAGAATTAGATTAGAGGTGACTAGGATTGTTTGGTAAAAGAAAAACTAGAATAAAGTTTGTAGTAAAGAAAGCAAGGGGAGCCAATGCAGAGGAATTAGTTGAATATTAGTCTCCTATAAGAATAGGAGACCTTAGTACTGTGCACTGAATGTTTATGTTCAGCTACCAGCCATGTATGTGCAATATTAAAAGTTAAATGAAACATCTGAAGTTGGTTCCTTGTGTTAGAAATAATGTATGGAAGTGTGAACAAAATAGAAATTGTAGAACTTGATTCCTGGTATTTGGAGATGCTTGTTAACGAGCATTTGGAAGAGTAGCGCAACAGATGAAAAAGGAGTGGCTATGCACTCCTGCATGCCTCTCATTTTTTATGTGGGCTTTGCCGTTTCTAGCTGCCTCTTTTTTTTTTTTTAAATCTGCTTAGGCAGGAAGGAAACAGCCAGACTCTAGAGAGAATCCTGGAAAATTCATAGTAGCCCGAGTTACTCATGAAGTCTGTGGGTGACTGAGAGTTTGTGTGAGCCTTCTGGATTGAGATATTAAATGTTCCAGGTGATTCATCGTCAAACGTTAGAAACCTTAGGTGAAATGCCACTGTGAGCTGCTTGTGGCCATGGAATGTTTGGGACCTTGTTCTCATTTCAGTAGGTCCAGAAGGTATTAGGAGGGGCAAGAGGTTAGATTCAAAAGCAAAAATAATTTTCCCAGAACAACATCCAGCAGCCAGTTTGTGACACTCAGCATATCATTGATAGAGAATTTTCAAGTGTTTAAATAGGAAGCAAAGGTTGCAGCTGTCAGTGTGCTAACTCAGTAGATTTGAGGGAAAAAATCTCTTATTTTAACAGCTGTCTTCAGTCTTTCATGTGGGCTTAGCAAATGTATTCAGTCTGTTGATATACAGCTTTATTGGTGCACGTAATTGCAAAACATTTATAACTGTCAGAATGTTTCTGGCAGACTGGGTTGCTGCAGAGGGTTCCACAAACGACTGGGTAGCTGCCATAAAGAGCCAGACAAGCTAAAAGTAAACTGTAAGCTGTACCAAAACCTGTTTTGTTTTTATATCAGTTCAAATGTGTACTGCGCTCCCTGCCATGGTATCTTCGTACCTCATAAGAAATGATTGAGAAATCTTGAATTGATTGAATTTGCATATGTTCTGCTGTTTGCAGACCCTATATATATGGTCCTACTGCACAAGGAGAAAGAATGCAAATTCTACAAAACTTCAAGCACAATCCAAAAATCAACACTATTTTCATTTCCAAGGTAAGTGGGGACATTGTCCTTGTACCTATCTTCAGAGTGAACTTTATTTAAGAGTTATACATGCGTGTTGTGTATTTGACATCTTTGTATCGCAGCTCACAAAGGTGTACTTTGTATTAAGTCTTTGTTGATGATATATGGAAATAAGATACTGCTCAGAGGCTGCTTCTCTGTTATAGGTAGGTGACACATCCTTCGATCTGCCAGAAGCCAATGTTCTGATTCAGATTTCGTCCCATGGTGGGTCTCGAAGACAGGAGGCTCAAAGACTAGGACGAGTGCTGAGAGCCAAAAAAGGTAAATGAGGTGGTTGTTGGGCTCTGGGCCTTGGATCATAGTATCATAGAACTGCAGAGAAACTGGATGTTCATGATGCTTCTTTACATTGTCCTTGGATTATGTTTTAGTCAAAGAGAATATGCTTATATATCAGTGAATGAAAATGAAGCAGTTTCTGGGTCAGTAAAGCTTTGTGTTGGGAAAACTTCCAAAGGACAAAAAAAACTGAAGGAAAATTAACTTTTTCTTCTTTGGTGGTTCTTTCACTTTTTCATTCCTTGATAATTTCCTCAACATGAAATAATTTTTTAAAAAATCATAGTATTACTCTAAAAAGCAAATCTCTAGTAAGCACATTTTTGATACTGCAGATTACTTTCTTTTAAAAATGGGATTTGGTTTCCAACTAGTTGTGTTTTTGCAAAACATAACCAAGGAGCTTTTTGTTTAGAAAAATGCTTCTTAAAACACTTTCTACTTGCACTTAAGATCTGCATACACTTTTTTAATGTGCAGTTTGTGCTTGTTACAGCTGAGGCTTTGTTTGAAAATGCATACAAAACTCATCTTAGTGAATTAACAAAGTCTTAGTGAAACCTTGGGTTTTAAAAGAGATCCCAATGCTGTTTGAGTAATAGATATTAAGGACTAAGTTTAAAAAAATAAATTATGCACAGCCTGGTATATCCTGGGCTTCAAATAGCCCTATGAATTCTTAGCTAAATATCTTTGTCTCGCCTTTTTTAATGCAAAACCACTGCAAACTCTGGTTTACATTGATAAAACTTTTCTGTTGTCTTTTTCTATTGAACTTTTTTGACGTGTATTGCAATCCTTGGTCTTGACTTTTTGCTTCTTCTTTACATAATAGACTTAAAAATAATTTTATCTTTTACCTTGCCTAGCATAATAAAGAAGCAGGTTCTTCTCAGAGCACCAGTGTAGTTGTGTTAGTCTACATTTCCTTATCCGTTTTTTCCTTTTCACCCATTCTCAAGAACAAGAGTAGGAATTTCCATGCTGTGTACTTTGTCAATCAGTTTATGTAAGGTCAGGTGGCAGATAAACTTTGCAAATTGTTTTTGTGGAGAGACAACTTATTTAGACACCTGTTTTCAGTATTCAGTCCTTTTCTGTTCTTTGTTGCAGTGTTGCAAATGGAACTAATCACTCAGTGTCTTTGTCTCCTAGGCATGGTTGCAGAGGAATACAATGCCTTTTTTTATTCTCTTGTATCCCAAGACACTCAGGAAATGGCGTATTCAACGAAGCGACAACGGTTTCTTGTAGATCAAGGTTATAGCTTCAAGGTGACTTGTCCTTCTATTTATTATACTTGTGGTCTAAGAATATAACTTTCATATTCTTTCATGTTAGTGTTAGGTCAAATACTTGAGAATTCCGGTCGTGGAATGTATTATCGAAGGTTTTGCTTTCAAGCAAGAACTGTTCCAGTATTGTTTTATCATCTGTATTACTGTGAGGGTAGATACAAGTAGCTTAGTACAGCTTCTAGAAAGGTAACTTCAAACCAAGCACCCACTGGGCAGTGAAGCAGAACATTACTTGTATGGTTGGTTTATATTTATGCTGTTCAGTTGTCCATCTGTGCAGGCCTCCTATTATACATTATCATACAGGTTGTGCGTAAAGCATTGTTGATAGGTGTTCATGTCGTAGTGGCCAGCAGCAATTCAGAAAACTTCCAAAACATCACAAGTCACAAATAACTTCCAAAGAACCCCAGTCTCAGACCAATATTTCACTGTAGGGAGAAAATCTTTTTGCTTCTGGCTAAAGACAGCATACAACAGGCAGGATTCATCTGTGCTACATTCATAGATCTGACTCCGGGAATCATAAAGTTAGGTGTCTGAAGTGTCTAACAACCCATTCCAAAACAAATACCTTTCAGGGATCTTTGTCCGCACACTAATCTTGTGCACCATTTCCCCAGTGCTGTCCAAAGCCTGCAGTGGTACACAAAATCAGTCAGGATGCAGACGTGTTGATATGGTGGCTCTGTGTTAGCAGAAGCTATTCTGGCTAATGGAGGTCTTCAGACTGTGCTTATTTAGCTTCCACGAACAGTTTGACCTTCCTCTTGTAATTTTCTCTGCATGGAATGAAGTGTATCACCAAAATCACTGGGTTGAATGTTAATTGATTAAGAAACGACAGAATTTACTGCAGGAAAAGACTGTTACTGCAGAGTAGAAATCTTCCTACCTACAACTAAAACATACTCCTCAAAATAGAGAACATTTTTCAGTGTTGACAATGTAACAGAGCCATGACTTGCAAGTCAGAAGTTTCCACTAAAGTCCCTTTTGTAAAGGACTGAATGCTTTCTCATTTCTCCAGACATACTTGAAAATCGATCACCCCTTGTACTTCAGTTTATTATGTACCTCTATATGTCGTCTTCTTCCAAATATAAAATCTCATTCCACTAAAGCTCCTCTATTTTATAGATTTCACAGTGTATCTCATTTCTTCTAATCCACGGGCTGCCCGCTATGCTCATCTATTGGGTTGTTAAAGGCAACAGAGTGTCATAATAGCTCTTGCTTTTAGGTAAACTATTCCTTTACAAAACTGGAGTTTACTGCTCTGATTAGAAGCCTTCCCAATAAGAAACATTGCTGAGAAGAATAAAAGATAAGGCTCCCATATCTGCCTTTAGGAAGCAAGCTCAAGCATATGGTGTTGACAGAACCATGCAAGGATTGCACGTAGTGCAAGGGCAAGCAGCCTCTGCTGGATTGCACTTGAGCCTCGCTATTTAAGAACTGTTCCTCATGAGGCATACATGCAGTACGGGACATCCCTATGGGTAAAACCTCTCTGAACTGCAGCTATGCTGAAGTAAATAATTGCTGTGTAATCAGTGGCCCATTAAAGAGAGCTTTAAGGGGGTCCTTACACAGAAACAGACATGTCACAGTCTTTAGATAAAAACCTTGTTTTGCTTTGTAGTGAATGCATTTTGACAAAATTATAGATCAGTACTAAGCTGCAACTAATTACAGCAAATGCATCTATGTAGCTATAGCCAAGAAGATTAGAGAAAACCCTTTACTTATATTTGAATGCCTTGGATTTTAGAACTAAGAAAGAGGCTAAAATAGAGGGATTTTGTTTTGCAAGGGAGACCTAGTCCTAGGACCTTTGGTGTAATACGGGAGAAAAAGCAGTGCAAGTGGCAGCTGAGTATCTGGAGCAACATTTTAGCTGGCCAGTACTGGAATGTTCTTTATTTGCAGTTTAGGAACAACATGTTAGAATACCTATTTTCTTCTCTTTGCCAAACTTTGAGCCTTGGTCATAGCTGGCATCAAAGAATAATAGGACTGGAAGAAACTTCCAAGAAACCATTTATTGTGTTTCTTCATTCCAAGCCAGGATCAACTATGTGTATGTCATTCCCAGCAGATCTTATTCTTCCAAATAGGGAGACTCTACCTCATCTTTAGGTTATTATTTCAGTGCTGATGTCCTCTCCTTCAGAATATTTTTTTCCTAAATTACTAAAAATCCATTACTCCTTTAAAAGGGTAACAGTTTTAACTTTTTTCCTAGGACTTACTTTCTTCTCGCCATCTCTCAATAGCTCCATTCTCTGCCTTTCATCAAAAAGAGGACTGGAATAATAATATTTTTTTGCTAAATCACATATTTTGTCTTTGTTTCTTAAATAGGAGCCTTGTCATCACAATTTGCTGCTTGGAGTTTACTGCTAGTGGGTTTTTTTGGTTAGTTAACCATAGGTTAGTTATTTACTGTATTGTGTTTTTATTTAGAGGCTGAATGTAGGATATGTTAAATTTTAAACCAATAGCAGAAGAACTCACTGTATCAAAGAATTGGGGATAACTTTAAACTTAGCATCTGTTGAACAGCTTAAAAAAATGATGATGCAGTGGGAATTCTTTAATTTTGAGATGATCATAGCACATGCCCTTCTAAATAAACAAGAAGGGGGACCATAGTGTTGCTTTAGCCAAATAGTAGGACAGGTTGCTTCCCTGAATGGATTCTTAAAGCTAGGACATTTCTCAGAAAGACATCCTTTTTTGAATTAGAAATTGCCATTGACAGCAGCCTACAACACTGGTTATTCATTCTAGTGTTTCACTACTCTGTTTTTCAAAAACAGTACTTTGAGTCTAATGTGGATTTGTTTTACCTTAAGCTGTATTTATATTTTTTTTATCAGTCTTTGTGATCAGATCCAGCCCAGATTACTGAGGTAATTAGTTTCTAATTGTATTGACTCAAGAGAGAAGCTGAAAAAGGAAGATGGGGAGGGGAAACACTACGTATTCAAGGGAAAAGGCTGAATTAGAATGTCTTTCTCAAAACCTCTTCAAGTTGGAAACATAGTGGGAAAACTGAGATTCTCATGTATAAACATATGTTTACCAGAATGCATTTAACTGCAGGAAGAATTCTTGTGAAATTTTCAAAATACCTCTAATGAAGAAAGCAAGCTGCCTATTGCAAAGCTTTATAACAGAAGCTTGAGAGCTTTTCAGCTCTTCAGAAGAGGAGGTTTTTCAGCTAACGGAGTATATGGCACTATATTGCCGGTAGGTGGCATGTGCCCTGCATCCATGGTTATCAAATGAGTTACTAAGAATTTCAAGGAGAAGAAACATAACAGCTAAGTTATCTTGTGTCTAAGTACACAAACGTTGAAAGAGCCCTTTTGCTCTGCTGCTGATGCTTTGTTGCAGGTTGCTGCAGTGTCTCTCAACAACTGATCGTACGTCTCAATGTTAGGGGTTTTTTTCCCATATTCCTCAATGTTTATTGCTAAAATTCTCAGTGTCTGGAAAGCTAGTGGATTATTTTTGTTAAATAAAAAGTACTGGTTCTTAAACTAGACAAATCTAGAGCCCACAGCATGAAGCTAACCTTGCAGTAAGTTGAATATACATCTGAGCTATATGTGCTTTGGTCAGGTTCTTGGTCAAGCCGGTATGAACAGTATTTGGCTGACATCCTCTGTCCAGAGCTTTTCTTTTTTCTTTTCTTTTTTTCCCCAAAGGTTTGTATTTTGCATTTCCAGCTAGAATATAACAAAGGATGCGTGTGTGTGTATGTATGTACACCACTTAGCAAGATTTTGTATGTATCTGTGCTATCTGTAGTGTTAAGCTGTTCAGACCATTAGTAAAAGTTGAAGGCAGTTCCAACAGGATATGGAATCAGAAATCCTTGTCTTGGTTTTGAATAGCTAGCACTGAGGAGGAAGAGCCCTCACCTTGTACTGTGCTCTGTTTCTTAGGTAATAACAAAGCTTGCAGGCATGGAAGAAGAAGAACTTTCATTTTCATCCAAAGAAGAACAGCAGCAGCTTCTCCAGAAAGTCCTGCAAGCATCTGACCTGGATGCTGAGGAGGAAGTAGTTGCTGGAGAATATGGTTCAAAGTCAGCTCAGGTAATGAAGAATGCTTTGAAAACGATGACCACAAATGTGACACAACTGGACCATTTCATTTTAATTGTAAATGTGATGCCATCATTGATGCGCTAGTGTCTTTGTGAAACATTGGAGAACAGATTTATTTTTTTAAGATGCATTAGCACTTAGCTACTTGAGTAATTCACTTGTTGGGCACTAGAAAGAAGTTAGACATGGAATTCATGTCCTTCTCCATCATATTTGAGGGAGAAGATGACATATCTATTGTTACAGATTTTGAAGTAGATCTTCTGTCACAAGCAATGATAATATTTTAAAACATGTTTAAGATACACATGTGTCACAGCACATACTCTTTTGTGGTGGCACTGTGCTCCTTGAATCGTGCCCTAATTTCCTCGTGCTCAGAGGGCAGAAGCAGAAGGACCACTAACTTTGAAGGCTTTGTGGCATTAAAGTCATGAAATGAACAGTACTGCCCAGTAGCCAGTGGGCATCAGTAGGTTAGAGTTGGTCTATCTAATCACACACTAAGCATGTATTTTTTCTCCCCTTACTTGCAGGTGTCACGTCGTACGGGCACAATGAGCTCTATGTCAGGAGCAGATGATACGGTTTACATGGAATACCACTCTTCACGGAGTAAGGCATCTTCAAATAAACACATCCATCCACTATTTAAACGCTTCCGGAAATGATGTCCTTCATGTGTGCATTTTGTTAAAACTGTGGATCCATGTACTTGTTTCCATAACTAAAAATATGGAGTTGAAATTTCTGACAGGTCCTTTAAAAGACTTTTTTTATATGCATCTATATAGCCACATATTTACTTAGCAATATATATGCTTTCATGGGTGAATGTGAAAGGAAAAAACGAACTAAATCTTACCACAGGAAAGATACTATCCAGTGACTGGATCCTGGTTATACCTGTCTGGTTTTCAGGGTAATTAATAGAATTTATTTTTATCAGCTGAAGACCCTTTTTCAGAAGAATTCTGGAAAGGTTTTGTAAATTAAGTTTGTACTGATGTTTGAAATATTATTTATCTGATAATTGTGTCTGCTCAACAAAATACTGTTTTTTAAAATGCTTAAATAAAAATCATTCATTAGGCTGAACAAATCCTGATAGGAGCACATTACATAGTATTTTTAAACTGGGAGCTAATTTATACTTAACCTGTCTTAACATTCTAACAGATTGTTTGGAAATATTTTGAATTTTGAAGACAAGGAGAAAGAGGGACTCTGTCTCCAAAGTAAACTCAAGGAAACCGTTAGTAAATACAAACAAATTCTGTGCTCCATTTTCCTCATTTTTCTTGCTACTGTTGAGAAGTTGCTGAAATAAAAGCTGTTTCCCTTGTCATTTATATTCTATTTATTAACCATGCAATAAAACCATCGTAACTGCTAAACCATGCAGTGTCACTGCAGAAGTTGTTATTGAATCAGAAAGTGTGTTGACTTGTCATAAGGTGAGTTGGAAGCAGAGGTGTGAAGGAAAGATTCCTGAGTTTGGGGCGTTTTTCATAACGAAGACTGCAGGACTTTTCTAGAAAATTTGAGGAGAGGTGGGGGTGGTTTGTGGCAGAACAGCATTTTTTAAATAACATCTGCTTAATATTGTAACAGTTCTGCTACTTGGTATTGTATTATGAAGTGGGTTTTTTGCTGAGAGCTTGTGGAGCTTTAGGAACAACCTATGAAATAACATTGATCTTGATCTGTTGGTTCAAAATAGGTTAGTATAAATCCTTACCATACTGGAAGGAGTATGTACGGTAGAGCTATCCTGATTATACAACAAACGTGCTTCAGAAAAATATTGATTCTGTTTCTTATTAGCATAAATTCACAAATTGAGAATATAGAAATATTGGAAGTGTAATTCAGAACACGTGGTGCTTTTTTTCGGTCTCTGTATCAGAGTCAGGTAATTTTGAAAATGGAACTGATCTGGTTCAGTTTAAACTTCGTTTAGTCTCTGAGCCCTGCCCCATAATGCCTGGTTCTTTCTCTTGTTCTGAGTCCTCTGCCTCACAAACTGGGACCAGCCATGACAGTGCTGGAGTGGCTTATATGGAAGAGATTAATGTGCAGTATTCTGGTGCTGATTTCCTCTCCCCAGTTTTAAAGCATTATTTACTTCTACTAGTACTTTGGACCAGCTCTTGTGGCAACAATTAGTAGAAAAATGGTAATTTAGTATAATGGGAGGGGTCTGTGACAATGGGATAGCTGAGCAAGTCAGCCAGTGTCCCTCTGCATAATTCTCTCTAACATGCTTTATGAATTGCTTTGGAACTATTCTCCACTCGTCATAAACTTTAAAAAAGCCTCCTACTAAATGTGGAAATGGCTTAATAGTAGTACTGATTTTTGTAATTGTGGCACTAGTAGTAGCTGGATTTAGGACAGCGCTCTAGTTCTTATGTAGTAAATCTTGGCTATGATGACTAATGATCTTACTCTTCTAAGTACTGGGTCTGTGTGGGATGCAGTACTTTCAGCATCAAGTAAAGCATAATAATTTTACGAGGTGAGAATGACTCCATGCTTCAGTAATAGTGTGTTGGTATTCAAACTTTAGATTTAATTACTTTGATATGATTACTGCAGTAATTACTACCTGCTATTACTCCAGACTGTAGCTGCAAGTGGCAGACTGGTATGCATTTATGTACTAAAACCAGTTGCTGCTGCGCATGGTAGCATCTGTACTGGAATATGGTCAGTCAATTCTGCTTTCCAGACAGGGGTCGGTCGCTGAGAAACACTGCTGGTTCCTGGGGCTTTTGTTGTAGTGGACCCTCACTACTCCTGCAGTCCAGCAGTGCTCAAAGGTGCTCCCGCAGGCCAGCAGTGCTCCTCACCCAACGGCTGCAATAGACTGCTCCAGAATTAGTCTGTAATCCCAGCCCTCTAGGAAACTGAATTGTCTTGTTCAGTCACAAAACCCAGCACTGCATTTTGTCAGGCGGGTGTCTTGATTTGAAGCAGTACTGTAGACTGCAATCGTAACGTTCACCGTGACCAGCCAGCGCGGGGTGGGCTCTCGCTGCCCTGTAGCCTGCATCCAAAGAATCTGGGACCCAGCTCTCTCGGAGCGCATTAAGGTCCTCACATGCTTTATCAGATGCTCGTGTTGGCCAATGCTTCTCTTGCACAAATGGATAGCGAGATCCCTTGCTAAGTAGACTGTGGAAACAACATGGCTGAGCGCTCCATGTTTGCCTTGAAAATGGTGCACGTGAGGAAAATCTTGCTTTCTGCTGTATACATAACCTTTCTGAGATGCTGCCTTTATCCGTACGGGAGTATGCTTGCACAACACTGCGTGTTTCCTAGCAGCAGCAAGCTGCAATACAGTTCATGGATCCAGATGACTTGCAAATGAAGAGTGATAGCTAAATGATTACCCAGAAAGGATTTGTTTGCTGTACGGCTCTTGCTGAACTGGGGGCAAAATAACAAAATAACAGGCAAAACTGTGTTTCAGACTGTGAGTGATGGCAGAGGCAGGTGAACTTTGGGGTAAGTACATTATTTCTTGGAAGCCTGTGGACAGACGAGGTGTGATCTTCTTGGACATAATTCAGGTTTCCTTGCTGAAATAAAAGCTTTTACTCTGCTTCCTGGCCACCTCCTTAGTTAGGCTGAATTCCATACTGAGGCAACTTAATCTTCTTGAGGAACTGTAATTTTTTAATAGTTCTTTTCTTTGTGTTTCTGATAGGCTACAATACTGAAACTTGTGTTTGTGTGCTCTTCATCCTCGTGGCAAACCAGCAAGTGTCTGTCTGTGAAGGGATTAATGCTTGAACGATATGGTTATTCATGAAGATGACCACCTAGACTAAAAGGGCACAGTGACATTGGGGTGGCAGTTTCAGCAGCATTACAGCTCAGCAAAGCACTAAACTACACCCAGTTTCTGTTGCTCTGGTTCCTTATGCCCTCCTGATGGTCATAATTTTTAGTAGCGCCTTACTTTTTTCTCCTGTGTTTAAAAACTTGGGACTTCAAGGCAAGTGGTTCTCAGGGTAACTTAATGTGGTACACAATAAGAAGCATAGGATAAGGATCTAAACCTGCTACAGCAAGTCTACAAGTAGAGCTGAATTCATTTGTTGCAGTCAATTCATGGGGTTTTTGTTAACCACTGAACAGTAAATCATGCACAGTGCTGTCACCACCGGGGATTGGCTAGCTTGCTCTGATTTACGTATCTTCCTTTTGTACAATATTCAATTAGGATTTTAATTGTTTTCAGATGAAACCAAAGATTGAGAGAAGCGGTTTTCATTTTTCTTTTAAACTAAAGCTGCTTCAGTAGTGAATTAGCTATAAGCTCTGTTCTCACGTCATAGCCTGTTAAGTTCAAATTTGTCCCTTTTTCAGGAAGAAGCACGGGAATTTAGAAAGCATTTAAAATTCCAAAGAAGTAACTTCACGACTTGAAAAGATCTTTCAGAAGATGGGTTTGAGGACAGTCAGAAAAGGCAAAAATAATGACTAACTGTATGGCTTTTTCAGTGAAGAGATGTTTCAAACTACACTGAAAATTTTTGCTTACATTTCTGACATTTCGACACTTTTTCAGCTTTTCTTCCTTGCAAATGTTCTGAAGAGCCTATCTGTACAGTCTTAGCTGAAGGTGTTACTTGGGCAAAGTTAAATGCCTCCGATCAAATCTTTTACTTCCATAAATTATAGTTGTAGATGCATTAGCTATTTAAACAGTTATGTAAAACATACAGTACAATATTTATTATACTGTATATCATAAAATAATGTTCCAATAATTACAAGCCAGATATAACCAAGCCTGTTAAAAAGTGAGAATAATTCTAAGAAAACAGAATTCCTGGTAAGATGATAATGTAACCATTGACTCTGAATACCGCTGTTATTAGGACACAAAGAAAGCTTCAGCTGAACTTTGTCAGAGTTCATGCAAAGTGGAGGGCAAGTTTAAATTGGATTTAGAAATAGCTAAGTGAAGGTAACAAAGTACAATTAATATGACCCCACTAGGGGGTGTAGACTGAGAGAACAGTATGACTGGATTTGGAGACATTATCATCCAAAAATAATATATAATTAAATTATCGATAGTCAAGTTTAGTTTATACTGTGATCCCATTACATACCAAAAGTTAACTAAAATTGAAGCACTTCTACTGTGAAGAGGCATGTGGTCCAACTTGTTTGAAATAACAAAAGTCCAAACTAACTAGTTACATAAAACAATTTTTCAAACTCAACAGACCAACAGGCTAGGACAAACGTCATTGTTTCAATTTAAAGAACTGTGAGTGTGTTTTCGAGTCAGTGTTAAGACGTCTGATAAATATATGTACTGGAAGATTGTAGAAGTAGGAGAAAATATTTATCTTCCAAGTCACATAAATGCGTTTTGGTTGGCTACTGCTGATGGTATAACTTCTCCCTTCTTTACGGTTTGGTGGTTTATGTGGATTGGAAGGAGGTTTTAGATCATGGCTACGACACTCACCATTATTCCTAGGAACTCTGTGGCAATACTACTGGACTTCTGTTACCGGAAACAAGTCTGTGATCATATTTGGGAAGAAAATGGGATCAGGCAATGCCAATTCCTCCACCGGTTTAGGTTACAGCCTAAACCTTTCACTATGTAAAACCCTCTGCTGTTCTTCCAAGTGTTTGTTGGTCTCTTTCCTTCACTCCTCCTTTCTCTTTTTCAAGTGTACTCTAGGAAACTGTTATTTCAGCTTCATCTATCTCTTGTAGCATAAATTTTGGGGTTTACTCATAATGTTGATTATTTAACGTGCTGCAGTTTGTGAGTTTGACCTCCAACTCAGATTCTGCAGTAGTAAGGATGCTAAGTGTGTCAGTGAAGCAGTAACCTTAGTGGCACATACATACATTAATAACTCTAATTCGAAAGTCAGATAGAACCACACAATTATGATCTGGCACAGCAAAGAAAAGCAAATAGTTTAATTACACATTCCATGCTGTGGTAGCCCATGTATTCATTCACATTCATAAATATTCCCTTCCTGTATTTGGCTATTTAACCACCATACAATTTGGCTATTGTTATCTGGAGTATTCTTTTTCTATAGTTTACCTAGAAAAACAAACTTGTATCTGCACTGGTGGGTTACTGTAGTATTATTGATAATTATTGTGTAGTAGTGTTGTAATAGTGTACCTGAGCCTGCATCTGTTAGTGGCTCTGCGTTTCTCCTCCATCTAACAAACCTCCTAGAAATATCTATTATTTACAAATATTTTTGAACATTAAAACAGGGTTATTTGATAACCTATTTTGTGACCCTTTGTGGTGGGCTGACCCTGGCGATACACCCAATACACCCTTCTGTCATCTGTTACTTATGACAAACTACAGTATGTAGGCCTGTTAGGCCCACTGGTCCTCAGACCTACTACTGGTCCACCACCTGCACTGTGTAAAAATTATGTTTCTGTGGCTGTCAATCCACTCATATCTCCTTTTGTACAAGGAAGGCACTTTTTATACAGATTTGCAGAGCAGCATCCTTATTCCCCTTTAAATCCTTCTTCTGTTATATCTAAGAAATTTGACAATTTTCATCATTAATGCATTGCTACTTTGTGCTTTCTTCATTTATTTCTTTCTGTTATACTCAGCTGTTGCCTCTAACCTACTCTGGAAATTCTTCAGGATGGAGTGGTTTTGGTTTTGTTTGTAAAATACTAATAGCAGTTTCTAATAAAAATACAAGATAGTAAGTAGTAATGGAGGTGTCTTATAGGCGCTCCCTAGTTAGGACTCTTCTTCTCAAATGGCACATACATTCCACCTTTTCTTTAAAACCACAGAGTAAGTATAAAATCTTATTCGCAGTTAATTATGTACTTTGAGGTTTTCCTGTAATTTTTTTCTTTTTTTACATTAATAAATATTTGCATGTGAATAATGGGAGAAACTGTCTTAGACTTTCAATTATTGAGTGCTATCTTAAAAACCAGCACCAACAACAAAGTCTATCCAGACAGCAGAGAGAGCATCAAATTCCTCAGGAGACTTAGCACAATGGATAGCTAGAATTTTTTCCTGAAATTGGCTTTACTGTGATTGTATAAGCTGCACATATAAACTTGATAGCTGGTAGTCATAGAATGTTTGACTAACATTAAAGATTTGCTGAGGATTGCCAATGATGAGATCTGAATGTCTGCAGCTGTTTTACGTGCCGCACCAGGCGAGCTAGTAAATACAGAATATACATAAATGTATACAGGTAGCCGTTACATGAGGATACATTAGTGAGCAAGGTAACTATTTAAGAACAGCTTGGCAAGGTAGAAATTATGTAATTAATAATCCTCCAGAGACACTACAGATGTGAAGGAGCATAGCTGCCTTGGCTGCAATTAAAGAAAAGACAGCTCTACTTTATAATATTAAAATCATAACACAGCACTCTCTCTGTCCTGTATTGCTGCCTTGCACATTGTACGCAAGTTCTATGGTTTAGCATCTCCTGAAGTGAATGGCATATGGATGATTAGTGCTGCCTTCAGCTCCCTGTTTTACTGAAATTGCATATTCTCTGAGTGTTTACCTGTTTATTTTAAATGAGATCTGTGTTTCAGACCATTTTAGTGCAAACAAACAAACAAAAATCTAACAATAAGTAAACTGCCTAGAAGACTGAGTGAAAGTGGGGTTATACAACACAGTTCCTATGCTGGGACTACTGCCACCTCCAGAAATTCCTCAGAGGGAAAACAGGTACTGTTCTGGTGAAGTACTTACAAGGCAAAACTTCTGAAACTCTTTTTCAAGTAGCTTGGCTAGAAACTATCCTACAATGATTTTCATGGAAAAGAGGTAATGGTGGGAAAAGAGTGAATGTCCAAATATAGAATTAACTGCAAAAATGTACAACCAGAGAAAGCTACTGCCAGTTGCAAAACTGTAGCCTTTACAGCATAATGTATCTGAGTTTATCTCACTAGTACATTAATAGAAGCAGATGCAGATGCTTTACACTATCTGAATGGTGTATGACTTCAAAATAATAAAAAAAATACCTACCATACAGATAGCTGTGAGCAGCAGTTTTTAGGAAGGGTGCATATTTTCCATCCCTCAATCTAGAAATTACAATATTAATATAATTTTTAAAGCTGGAAGACCACTGCATAAATTTGAAAAAAAAAAATTCATTTTCAAAGTATTAGTAGTGAGATTAAGAACTTCTTTAATTCTGATATAACCTTTAATATGTATAGCTAAGGGATTATACCGGTGTTCATTACAAAGTGAATTCCTATTCTTTCCATTCTATTTGTTGACTTACAATCTACGGACATCTGTTGTTCGATACCTTTAAATTTTTGTGGTTATTGTTCATAGAATATGGCAAATGTAATTTAGATAGTGCGGATAATTTAGTTTAGATTGTTCTTTGCATATGCTGGGACTTGTGTCCATCTTTCCTGTCAAATAAATAAATGTTCTGTTTTTAAATCCTCCTGCAGACATCTCATAGTGCACCTACTTGCTCTGGGAGATGCTCCTTGTTGTTCTTGTCCTCCACTGTCCCTAAGGGAGACATGGAATTAGCCTTTCATTTACTTACGATGATAAACTTGTTCTGAATTTCACACTCACCAGCTGGTTTTAATATTTTTCCCCATAAGTATTTATTTTATGAGTAACTGTGTCTCTCAAAGCATCTTTAGGTAAATATTAAAGAAATAATGTAGCTACACCATGTAGAACTGTAGGAGGAGAAGGGAAACTCCAGAGGTAACCTAGACCATGTATACCCAGATGTGCCTGACAGATGTTTCTCAAACTTGTTCTTACAAAGTTCAGTGATAGCAATTACATAACCTCCTGAGATACCTCGGCTGTCTGAAATATCTGAGATATCCCAAAAATATCTGAGATAGCAAGGCTACCTGAAAATCTAACCAAGAAATCTGTAGCTGCAAATAAGCCCATTATTTTCTGTCTTCTCTCTCTGACATGCATCTTTTTTAACAAAAGATGTACACATCTGTAGGCTGTTGTCATGCTCCTGGTAGTCATCTTTCCTAGATGAAATAATTCTCTCAACATCCTCCCTATGTAATTTTAAAAAAACTTCTAGTATTTTCTGTTGCTGTTCTCTGGACCCTTTCAAGTATGATGAAGCCCATTTTAAGGACACTGTTTTAGCTTAAACCAATATGTACTTTATAGATTTTAAGACTGTTTACCATCTGCCTTTTATTCCTGTAATGTTTACTGCTGTATCTTCAAAGACTGATGCACATGTCTAGCTTCAGAGGTAGATTTATTTCAGTGGAGTTATCAGTGGTAAAATTAAGCATGTACACAAATCTTAATCAGATTGCAGCCTCAAAAATATAAATGTAGAAAAAGAAACAGAAGGAAAACAAAGGCAAATAACTTTGAAGCTCACTAGACTTACTTTTCCAGCAGTTTATTCATAACTAAGTTCTGGAAATGTGGATCTTCCTTGAGACTTTCCTCTGTCCTCAAGTTTTACATGAGCTTCTGATTCAGTTATAACCAAAGTGGTTTCTTCCACGTAATTTCTGAAACTAATCAACATTTTACAGATTATTACTAACACCTTCAGAATTATACAGAAATGCATATGAAGCAGCACAAACACTTGAAACTGTGCAAAACAAACTGATATACAGGTTGGAGCTCAAGTTCTCTGTGTGTGATTATAGATCTATGCAGCTGAACTGAGCAAAAACTGTGGTAGAATGCTACGCAGTTACAGGGCACTGGTTATTTTCTACAAAAGTTGACAGAAGCTGCTTATGGAGTATATCCTGTCCAAAAGATAAATCACTCTGCAATACAAATAACATCCCTGGATATTGTAATTTACAGGAACTGTTTGTAAGGTTACTGTGTAAAACCATTGCTATTTGTATATGGATGCAGAAAAGTTTTCCATGTATGTTACAGGGTGATGAATGGTACTAAGAGAACTTCTCGCAGAAAATACAGTATTTTCTAACATATGGGAATGAATTAATGCCACAGAAAAAATAGCCCTAAACCCACCTTTTTAATGAAGGAGAAAGATGGGATAATCCTTATGTGAGCTTTTTGCCAAACCAATGAGGGAAACAGGGAAAAACTAAACTTTGGCTGCATGCTTAATGGGTAAATTTATCTGATTTGAATTATACAAAATAATAGGTTCGTTCTATTCAAGTCTCATCCCAGACCCACCCCCCTTTTCCAGCCCTAGGGGAGGGAGCGTTAAATAATGGTCTGTGTAAACTGATGCTCATGCAGTAAGAGTTTGGAGAAGTGCTGCTTGTACAAGTTAAAGCAGGCAGTGAAGAAAGAACAACCAAATAAAAAGCAGCTGCAGGAGCAAAGTGGACCTTTCTGAAATTAAAAGACATGTCTGTCTTCACGAGAGTTTTGACAATGAAATGCAAGCAGACGCTTGAATCTGAGAGAACTTACTTTTATCATGCGATTTTTGTCAGCAGGTTTCACCAACTGCCCAAACTTTCCAGCAGCCAGTCTCTGGAGGTACAGAATAACTCACCAGCAGCGGCAGAGAACAAAGGCGAGGAGATGGTGGCAGATTCAGGGCGCGCAGGGGAGCTGCTGAAGCCCACCCCGCACCAGCTTGGCAGGGTGAAGAGCCTGCAAGAAATGCCTGGACCCAACACCCTCTACAATCTCTACGAGTTCTTCTGGAAGGACGGCTTCGGCCGCATTCATGAAATCCAGGTACAGCTTACTCGGCTATTTAATGTTTTATTCACGCCAGGATTACTTAAAACTTTCCTTTTCTGCCCTCACAAAACATTGCTTAATCACCGGGTTACCAGCACCGCAGCTAGTCACCGCCGCACCGCGTTCCCGCTGTTACGAAAGAGTCGGGATTCAGAGGATCCCCCCCCTCAACCTCCGTCTCCCGCAGCGCTTGGAGGTTTTAGCATTTTTGTTTCGGTGAGGAGCCTACGAGTACGTGGCTTGCGAGCCCTGCCGACCCCCTGCTCCCGGGTTCCCTCCTTTCCCTCGTACGTGGGGTGACTGCCTCGCCGGCACCCCCAGTCTTTCAGCTCTCCCCTTTTTCATCTTTATGCGTATTTTGAACTTTTAGGTAGGTGCCTTGGACTAAAAAAACCCAACCAACCGAACAAAAAAACCCATCTTTTTGAACTGGGTTGTTCCACAAACTCGCAGAGGGCTTGTTTTTGGCGGGCGGAGCTGGGAAATGTGGGCTTTCCTCGAATCTCGGACGGCAGCACCCACCCTGAAGGTGAGGCCGTGCCGGCACCCTGGGCTGTTTCCACCCGGGACCGCCTCAGTCATGCTGCGGCTTGCGGCTGAGGCGCTACCGCCAGGGCGCTGCGCGGTGGACTCCCGCCGCTTTCCTTCCTTCAGCTCAGCCCGGCGCTCCCCCGCTGGGGCCAGAGACCATTTTGTCTCTCCAACCCTCACTTCTACCCTGGCCTCCCCTTACATAAATATACTTCGCATATATAGGTCCCCTGAGGGGGCGGTAGATGCGCCTGGCCCCGCTGCCGTCAGCGCTGGCCGGCCCACGGCTGCCGCCCCCCCTCCCCTCAGCAGGAGGCGGGCGGTTTGAAACCTTCCCGGGGGGGGGACGGGGACGGGACGGGGGGGCAACGGTGGCGGCTGGCGCTGCCCGCCGCCCGCCCGCCGGCTCTGCCGCCCCCTCCCCTGGCGGCCCCATTGGCTCGCGGGCGGGCGGTGCGGCGAGGGGGAGGGGAGGCGGGTGGCGGGAAGCGGGGCCTGATGGCGGAGGGAGCTTGATGGCGGGGTGAGAGGAGGGAGGGCGGGCGGAGAGCGGCTCCTGTCACCTGGCGTATGGCAGCTCTGGAGTACGCGGTGGGGCGGGAGAGGGGAAAACAGCTCTGAACCCGGGTGGGGGTTGAGAACTGTCCTCTGTGGTCTGGGCACCTCCACTTCTGTGGTGGCCCGCTGGCCGCGGCGTGTCCCCTTCCTCAGGCGCAGCCGGTGGAGGCGGGTGAAGTACGGTTATCCGTGCTTGGGACAGCAGGAGTTGGGTGAACGAGTGTCCTTCCTCTGTACAGCGTTTCTTGGATGTTGGCATGGGCAACTGTCTTACTGTAAGGCTGTCTCTATCCAAAGATGAATTTGGTTGGTTGGTTGGCCAAACATGTGGGTTTCATTCCTAAAAAGTCACAGTGCATCTCCCGGGGCCCCTTCCCCACGTGGTGCGAATGATTCTAAAGTGAGCACTTGTGTTTGAGGCAGTAAAGCAGTGGTTTTCACCCTTTTGCAGTTGTGGATCCATAACACTTTCCACTGGCACTGCAGATCTCTTTGGGAATACCTCAAGTATGGCATTTATTTTGCTTTTCTTAGTGACCTTTCCCAGATCCCTAGGAAGAGATTCACAGACAACCCCAAGAGGTTCACTGCCTGAAAATCACTGAAATTAAAAAAAAAAAAGAGGGAAGTAAAAACAGAAAAGGGAAACCAAAGAGAACAGGACAGAACTTTAAATGGTTTGAGGCTCAAAACTCGAAAGTTAGGATTTACAAAGGGCCTAAAAACACCAGAAAGAGTCAGGAAACAGAAAAAAAAAGTAATCACATAAGTTGCTTGGTTTTGTCTGGCTTTGTTGTATTTACCATTTAGATTTCTAAAAAGAAGTGTTAGGCTCCTCAGTGTATGCCGTGTTTGATGGCAGCCAAACTGGATTGCTAATGATGAATTGCTCAACTTAATTGCTTGCTAACCAAGACACATGAAGATGAAACTTCATGATAGCTAAAGCTTTTTGTTGCATTATATTTCTTTTTTTCTCTACCTCTGTGGTGGTGTACAGAATTTGAGAGGCACTCACCATAGTCTCATAACACTAAAAAAAATACTGCCATTGAATTCAAGTTCTTTCACTGTCAAAACAGTGAAAATTATTAAAAATATTAGAAGGAATATAAGACAACCTAAATAGTATATGCTTTTCATTATCACTAGCTGATAGGGATATTTTCTTCTTTAATGAATGTTATTCATAGAAAGGAAAGAGGGAGGAAGGATAAGGAGGAGTTGTAATATGATACTAGTTTTTATTCTGTTTAGAGTCTCAAAACTCACTTTAAAAGTCATGGATGCCTGTTTGCATACACGCTGGATGCAAGTAGGCATTAACTGGATTAATAACAGTCTGTTAAATTTAACAATACAGTGAACATCAGGAATGAATTAATCTGAAACCCTTTGGTAACCAGCACAGCTACTTAAACGATGTCCTTCGGCGCACACAAATATTTGTACGCTATATGCAGAAGGGGTGGGGAAGCTGAGCGCTTTTTCACAAAGGAGGTTCTGTTCTCAGTAACATGATTCCAGTTAGTCCTGGCCAAAGCAGTAATGCCTACAGCAATTATGACAAAGGGAAAGTATTTTTAATTTGATGAGGTTAGCTCTCTTTTGTCTCATCAGTGCTATGCAAGTATAAAGGAAAGAAAGGTGAGGGGGGAGGGTTAGGATGCTGGCAGTTTGAATTTATGATGTGTGAAAGAATGTCTGGTGTGAGAGTGGTATGTGAGACATTAAAAAGTAATATTTTTAAGGTTTGGAACAAGGGAAAGAAAACCTATGTTGTGACAGAAAATATGGAAGAGAAATTCCGGGCATTTCTTTAAACATGAAGTTGATACACTGAACATCATTCTGTTGAAAGCAGGAGATGTCCAAATACCTTGTCCTTGTCTGTTTCTGGTTTAAAACTAATGTTTCATTTATTTGATTGGATGGCTTGACAATTTATTTTCTGTTGCTTATCCTCCCATGTAAACCTCACCATCAGTTGAAAAAACAAGCTGCTCCATAAATAGCAAAATTTGTTGAACCTGTTTTTCTGTGACTGGTGACCTGTATTGCCCTCACTCCACTGCCTTTTCTGTGCAGCACTTATCTCCCAACTCATGCTTTCCTTTAAAAACTCATGCTTTCAATTCTCTCCAAGTTCAGTTTCAATATCCCTAAAATATCTCCAAGGCAAGAGATACTTTGGGTTTTGAGAGTGCTTGTTCATACATTGGTCTGCATGTGGTGTTTGGTTGGCAGCAGACCAAGCAGAAACAGTAACAGCCGAGTTCCTACTGTAGCATTTCTCTCATCAGGGTGACTAATATGCATGTCTCATTTGAATCCAGATGCTGATTTTTGAAAATGGTAAGAATATAGTTGTAGGAGACCTTTAACTCTCTGTTAAACTTGACTGAAATTGGCCATTGTGTTCCAAAAGTAGTTAGGAGGAGACTGGCAGAGACCACAATTGTACAACTCTTGTTTTATTTAGAAACTAGGCAAAAAGAGTTAGATTTTTTATAAGCACTTGGTACCATACGCTGAAGAGTGATTCAGGTGTCTTAACTTATGGTTGGCAATTAAACAATGCATCTCTGTAACCAAGGCTGACTAAAAAAATATTTCTCATAAGTTAATCATGGGTCAACACTAGACTTTCACTAGTGTAGTTGTATCAAACATCTTCGATTTATAATCAACATCAAGCAGATGTCTTTGGATTAGATGCAGGTAACGTGTCAAAGTTAAACTTTGGTCAGTTTAACTTGTCTTGCTACTTTAACCTGAAATAAAGGCTTTAAAATTTAAAGCTTTCTTAAGTCTAAAGTCCTAATAATATCTCTTTAACAACTCCTTTGCAGTTTTGGTTTTTTTCCCCCTAAAATGATGATGTACCTCTACTCCAAGTGAATTCGTGGGAGCTGGGTGTTTCATTTCATGACCATGTCAGAATGAAATTTGTTTGAAATAATCAGTAAGATATGATGGGACAACGATAGCGCAATCTTACTGGAAAATTTCTGGGGATTTTTTTATACATAATTTAATGTTTTCCAGTCCTCTTTCTTAATTGCCTGTTGCTTGCCTCCAGCTTGAATCATAAAACTTGTGGATCAGCCACTAAATAAACCTCACTGCAGGAATAAGACCTCAACTTTTCCTTCCTTTTGCAGAATTAACATATGTCTTTCTAAAGTTCACTGCTGATGAAGCTGTCCCAAAATGCAGTTTTTCACCAGGCTGCTATGCAATCATCGTCCTCAGTTAGGTGTGAGAAACTTCTAAGTAGTTTTTTATAAAGAATAAAATGGTAAAGTAAGTCTTTATTTACAAAAGACTTTAAAAGTAAATTATTATATCTTTGTATTACACTGTTAATTTCACCCTATCTACCTCCATGTTTTTCATTTTTTCAGACATTCTTTCTAACTTGTTTGATCTGAAGAGATGTGTTTTTAAGTGCCCGAAGTCCTTTCATCTTCTCAGTATTTGGTTTCACTCATGCTTTGTGCCTTAGAGCTTTGGGTCTTTTCAGTCAGAGGCCCTGAACAGTGTGACCTCTCTGTTTTCCTTGTGAATATTTCACAGTAATGCTTACATGCTTTTTCCTGACATTTCAAACCATTCCTTGACTGGAAGGCTGGAGATCAAGTTCTAGATGTGATAGATTGATTCATTGACAAATTGTCAGTTTCATTTTGTGATGTTTTTCCTTAGTAATACTTTACTTCTGTTTCTCTTTGTTGGTGATATTGTAGCAAAAACACACTCAGGAATATGGAAAGATCTTCAAGTCTCACTTTGGTCCCCAGTTTGTTGTATCCATTGCAGATCGAGATATGGTTGCTCAAGTTCTCCGAGCAGAAGGTAGAGCACCACAAAGAGCTAACATGGAATCCTGGCAGGAATATAGAGACTTACGAGGGAGAGCCACAGGACTTATTTCTGCGTAAGTGTTGTTACTCCTTCATTTTCTTTGTTTTCTTGTAAAAGTTTAGTGATTTTTCTGAAGGCCTGTACAGGTCATCTGGGAATTCAGGCTTTTCTGTGTGGGGAAATTTGTGTGTCTACTGGGGGGAAGAGGGTAGGAATTTATGGTGAGTTGTCTGTTCTGCTGTAAATTTTCAAAGGGATGGTAATGATGCATAGTTTGAATGTGGAGTAAGCTACCTTGCATAAAAACATTCTTGGGGAATGTGTATCAACTATAGTTGTCTGAGCTGACTCACTTACCTGGAATCAGTATTACAGAATAGGGCTTACTAAGTTTGGCATAGCACTGCGCAAATGTGGTTTTATTGCTTCAGATTTAGACTGTTGCATCCAGTTGGCAGTGTGCTGTGTGGACTTGTTAGCTCAGGTTGGCTTTAGTTTTATTGTTCACCAAAGTGCCCCCTCAGTAGATTAATGCAGGGAAGTCACTGTATGGTAAATTCACACTGTAGTGCATCCCCATGCAGATATTTTTGTACGTGGCTGATTCTAGAAGAGTGATCTATCTTTAAAGCTTGCATAAACTGGCAATGCGTGTGGGTGTGGTTAATTGCCACTGGGAACTGCTCAGAGTCCCCACTGACATAGGGTGTTTATTTAGAGGGAAAATAATGTCCTGAGTCATGGACAGTCTGTTTCTTTCATGGTGGCAAAAGGCATTATGTATTGCACTGCAGACTCAAATCTTAAGTTGCAGTTCAGAATTAAACTAACAGTTCCTTGATATTTTGTGAAATGAAATCTTAAATCAAGACATAGTCAGAAAATGTCTGTTAAAGAGATTAAATTCTTTTGCTGGCCAGTAAGTTTCTGTACCTTGCAGCAGCATTGCTGCTGGTGAAAAAATTTAATGGGAAATACATAGCAATTTAAAATAATTGCATAAAAAACAATTGCCTGTCTTCATAAGGAATTGAAAGATATCCCTGGAACCACTGTTCCGAAATACTCTGCTCATATGAAGCATGCAGAAGCTACAATTCAGATTTTTAGTCATCAGCACATGATTTCAATGCATAGCTCAGCTAAAGGAAATTCTAGCTGTAAATTGTTTCTCTATAGCTAGGTCTGCTATCCTATTACTTCATAGGTTTAAAATTAGAGTAACTGAAAGTAATGTATCAGTAATGGAATTTATGGTACTAGCTCAAATCGTTGATTTGTCAGATCTGAATGTGGTACCTTTCTTTGGTGATTAAGCACCAATTCTAAGTAAAAGCAATTTTGCAGACTATCCGTTCAAGTATTTATTTAAAGTAGTTTTAATAAGAAAATTTTGCTAATTTCTTGTGTTAGCTACTACTAAGATACTGATATAGAGACATTTGTCAAATTCAGAACACTGAGTGGACAAGTTCTGTCACTCAAACAAGAGATTGACTTACACATGTACGTACATGTTGCAACACTGAAATTTAATGAGGATGTGCAATAAATACAGAATAAAAATGTAGGAACATGATACCAAATGTACATTATCATCATTTTCATTTCACCACTTGCTTCCATTTGACATGAAAAATCATAAACAGTTTCATTGCGGAGCTCAGCCACCTGATGATTGTTAAGGAAAATTGTGTATAGACATTATTAATAATTTCTTCTAGGGAGGGGGAACAGTGGCTAAAAATGAGAAGTGTACTGAGGCAAAAAATTCTGAAACCCAAAGATGTGGCTGTTTACTCTGAAGGAGTCAATGAAGTTATCACAGACTTAATTAAAAGAATCCACACCCTTAGAAGTCAAGAGGACGATGGGGAAACAGTGACCAATGTTAACAACCTTTTCTTCAAATATTCAATGGAAGGTAAGCCCAGACTGTATAACATCTGTAAAGAAAATGGATGTAAAACAGTGTGCTTATGGTTAAGCATTTTTGTCAAATGGCTAGTGCCCCATTGTGATTAATCTGAAAAGGGAAGCTTGATATTCTACATTCAGGTGTCTTCCTACTTAGTGCAGCAGATACCAGTAGAATTCCTTTGTAGAGTCCAAAGAGATGATATCGTGTATTAAGGGACAATTCCTGTGGAAATGCTGGTATATAGGTAAAATGTACAATCAAGGCCCTGAGCAGTTTCAGTACTCTGTATTTCTGTGTTAATTTCTCAAGAATAAAGGTGTTGACCTTCTAACAGTGTCACTTCTAAGACATGTTAATTTAACAACATACTGGCTACGTTCCAGGTGGGGAATCACTGTGTGATGTATCTAAATTCTGTTCATAGCTTAATGTGGGAAAAGATACTGCTTTCCCCTGCCTACACATGCCAAGTGTGGGACTGTTATGCTTGCCTTAAAATCATCTGCCACTGGCTACCATTAATGAGGGAACACTAAATGGAACTCCAGCCTGAACTAGTATGGCATTTCCTGTGTTCTTATAGAAATGTAATGGTGATTCATATTTCACATGTTCCTTTAACTGACTGCATATAACCTGATCTTGTTATATGTAGTGCCTTTTAAACACATTGGTACTCTTTGCTGACAGACAGCTGAATAGTTTGACATTTGCAAGAACTTCCAAATTGCTCACCTATGAAGACGCTGTATCAAATTGCTGGCTGCCTGTTTGGTAAACTCACCTGAGTCTGTTCTACATTAATAGCGTCTACAAATGGCATTAAACTAAGAGTTATCAATTTTATGGAATTTTAAACTCTGAGCTTACAGGTTCACTTTAACTGATGGGTTAGTTTAAATTCTTCACATTCTTTTAGCTTTTCATTTATAACTTGTGCCTGGCACACACTTATTTCCTATATGAATTGCAGTTTTAATTAACTTACACTGTCCACTGTTCAGGGAACCAATGTATAAGATTTTTTTGAAAGGACTATGTAAAGAGCAAAAGAATGCATAAGATCTAGCAGTTGTTGAAGGAGGCACAAGAGAATAAAAGGCACAGAAAAATATCTTCCCAGGGGGGAAAATTAGGGAAGGAAGAGTGAGTTGAAAATAGCCAGACTTTAAAATTATTTTTGTCAATAAAAAAGAAATACAAAGCAAAGAACAGGGAAAAAGAAAAGTTTCTTAAAATATCTATATATATATACACTTGAGAATTTATGGAGAGTTTGATGGAGAGCAAGATCAAGGTTAAACATCATTATCTATTGTATCTGTTTTTAATAGGAAAAACAGAGGAAAAAAGAGACTAGAGTGTTAATAGACCAGTTACTTTAATTATATAGTTAACAGTTATTCTAATATTTCCTGGAAAGATGTAGACAAACTATTAACTAATGAATTTAAAAGCACAAAATTAATTTAAAAACATTCGATTTGATGCAAATGGCTTTGAGAAATTATCTAAATGCCTTTTAAAATTACCTAATTGCCCCACTGGATTTTAGAAAAATCATTAAATAAGATTATTTTGATAATAGGAATGCTTTTTATACTGTACCATGTGAAATTTTCATAAATAAACTCGGTAATATGATCTAGGTTTTACAAGTTGGGAGGAAAAACTGCTAGAAACCTGTGTTCAGGAAGTAATTAAAAAATGGTTTGCTGTCAAACTGAGAGAACATTTTGGCTAACTCCAGTAGGGCAGTTTCTGGCTGAGTTCTGTCTAGTATTTAATAATTCCGGTATGTTTATAAAAACTGAGCTGAGAGATTGCAGGGACACTAATGGACGGGTAAGAATTAACTTGATAAATGGAAGAAATGGTCCAGAGTTGAGGAGAAGAAGAAGAAGAAGAAGAAGAATTTAATGAAAATATATATAAAGTACTGTTATTTGGCAGGGGGAAATGGTATTTCTAGTAGGGATCAGTGCAATACTGCAGAAAAACATCTGAGGAAATTATAGCAAGTCAGGAAAAAGAGATGAGTCAATACTTGCAACAGTGTCACACACTTGCTGTTTTTCAGGGCCACATTCTGTATACTGTGTGCAGTAAAATCACTGTCTAGAGTGCAAGCTCTTTATCCATTTATGCATACTTATTATTCATTTACTACCAGCTTATGACGAAGAAAGGCACAGCCACTGCTAGAAACTCCTGCGTTATCACCAGTTACCAGAAATGTCTTTGGACTTGTATGTCCCTGTGGGTTCAGAGGCCAATAGGGCAGGCTCAGGATTTGTGGTGCGATGCAAAACACAGCCAACGTGCTGGAGAGCTGCTCTGCTTCTGGTGGAATTCCTGGCTGTCTTCTCATGCTGAGCATTATTGACATAGTAACCACTGTCTCGCTACAATGTTTAGCTGGGATATTTTACTGTGTTTTAAATTTCTATTTTATCTGCTCCCAACTGCAGTAATAATAACTAAACATTTTTGGAAGGTAGTTCCATTATATTAGCATTTTAATTCCTTAAATTATTAATATGTATCTATGCATGTGTATAGCAAATTCTTTGATTTTGTATGTGCAGGTGTGGCAACTATTCTGTATGAATGCCGGTTGGGCTGCCTGGAAAACAACGTCCCACAGCAGACTGTTGAATATATTGAGGCTCTGGAGTTGATGTTTAGTATGTTTAAGACTACTATGTATGCAGGTGCTATTCCCAAATGGCTTCGTCCACTTATTCCAAAACCCTGGAGAGAGTTCTGCAGATCCTGGGATGGACTCTTCAAATTTAGTAAGATTTAGTAGTAGAAAAGTTCAGCTGTATTTCTGCAGGTTCTGCGTGTGTTTGAACAGGACTTGCTGCATTTCTCTTCTAAAATTATAAGAAGACATTGTGGCAGAAGTTAAGTTTCATATTAAACCCAGACTGGCCAAGGGAACCGTTTTAAAAAATACTCTATTGAAAAAGAATTTTACCAGTACACTTTAAATATTCCCCTATTTTATACTGCTGTTTCTTTATTTGTCTTCATCTGTTTCAGCACCCAGTCCTCACTGCAGGTCCGAGTTCTTTGCCAAGGCTTTATCTTAAGCCAATCAAATTTTAATGAGGGTAGTTTTGTTGACTTCAGCAAGTTTTCAGTCAGGCACTCTGACAAATAATCACCACTAGAACTGACTAGAAAGTTAAAAAATTAGACTCTAGCAATTAATTAAACTCTTTGTGAAGTTTATATGTACACATAAGAGCGTATAAGTTGACACAGAAGTACGCTGCTGTACTACAATGTGTTTTTTTGTAAATAAAATATTCCAGGCTACTTTATGAGTCAGCTTTCATGTAAGTAAGAAGAAGGAGTTGTCTTTGCAATGTATATATATTTTTAATATTCTGCAGTGTTAAAAAAATCTGAACCCTCTTTCCCTCTCTAATGTTAGAAAGCTGCATGCATTTTTAAATTTCTTTTATTAGCGCTATTTGTCTAGGTAGGTCTGTGTACATCTTCTTGAGGGTAGATTCTTTAGTTTCTTAACTTTTAATATGCCTAATATGCTTAATTTTTAATATGTATTTATCTGTACCTATAATAAGCATTAGGGAATCCATTTAATGCTGATACAGGTGTGTTTTCTGTGAAACACATACTTTTTTATACTGCCACTTTTAAATTATTTCCCATGATAAAGTACTCTTGTTCCCTTTTGTGGGTTAAAAACAACAGCAGACTTCAGCTTTATCCTAACAGCAGCTGAAAAACTGTTCTTGAGGTATTTGTTCTGTTTAAAACCTGTTGTCATGCTGTTTCTTTGTTTAATCCCTTTGTGAAAAGGAATTAAATGGTGAAAATCACTGTGTATGATGTGTGTATTTGTGCAGGTTTCATAAAGGAACATGTTGATTCTAATTCACTTTTTTGTAAGCTCATTCTGCGAGGCATTAACTTTCTGAGAAGTTTTCTTCTTTTTAAAGCCCTTGTTTCACTGAAGATGCTGTTTATAGCCATTAAAGTATAAATGGGGCTGTGGGTGAAATTGCTCAAAATGTCATTCACTGAATTTTTTCAATTTTTGTTATTACTTGATGGTCCTCATCTTTGTCTTCAGTGTAATTCAGTTTGTGGCTTCGACCTTCTGGTTGCTGTTAACATCTTGTAGCAGCCTCTGTGTGCTGAGTTGCAGCATGCTCTGCAGAGTTCACCACTTCTTGCAGAGTCATCAGAAAACAAGCCAGGTGGACGTAAAAACTTGACCTTGAGCTTCCTTCGCTCCCTGTCAGAAACTATAGTCTATTGTGCCCTTTCTTTGTGCTCAGCATTCTCATGCTGTGAGCTACCAAGGTTCCTGTCAGCTCAGTCTTTCCTTACCATGAGTACCCAAGGACCTCCACCACCACTCTATTATCTTTTCCCTGAGAAAATAGATTAAAAAAAATTTTTTTTTTTTGGCTATGTAGTGTAGTGTAAGGGAGAAATGTCATTACTGAATGGAACCAGCAGAAAAATTAAAATGGAGGCTTAACAGTTTTTTTGAATCCCAAAGGTCAAATCCATGTTGACAACAAATTGAAGGCTATTCAGTCTCAGCTGGACCAAGGAGAAGAAGTGAATGGTGGGCTACTTACGTACCTCCTAGTGAGTAAGGAACTTACTTTGGAAGAGATCTATGCCAATATGACTGAAATGCTTCTGGCGGGAGTGGACACAGTAAGCTTGTTATAATTTTTCTTGTGCACAATTGTTTTTGTAAACCAGTACCATTCGCAGCTATCTTCAGGGGGGTTATGTTGTTTATAAGGACATAATTTCTGACACATTTAAGTCATGACATCTTTAAAGTGATAGAAAATGCTTACAGCACTGTGTAATCTCTCTACTGGAACGAAGTCAGTGTTCTCTTCTAGCTGTGGTTTACAGGAAACCATCATTTGGGAGTCGGTTCCACAGTTTATTAAGCCGATAAAATAACAATTGTCTTTACATTCGGCTTGAATTTCATACATTTTCTTTTACTAGTTTGAATATCAGGTTGGTATTTGTGCTTCTTTAGGTAGACCACAATAGAAAAGGCTGCTGAAAGTTGGTGTGAAAAAAATTGATCAATAAACTCGTATGTAGAATTTGGTAAAGGATTTTCACAGATGGCTAATTAAATTAACTGGGACACACATTATGGATCAGATACCTGGTTTCTGCTTAAGTCCATTAGGAGGAGGGTGTTAGGCCAGCACTAATGTGAGTAAGGCATAAGTTCACTCTACCCGTGCTTGTGCTGGCAACATACGGTCAGTCTGAGACAAAGAGCTGTGGTAATGGGGCTCAATATATATACAATATGTTAACACCTAGTGAAACGTTTTAAGTGGCCATCCTTCCTTATTCTTCTGATTTGTCATCTAGAGCATTTGAAGAAACATTAAGGTCATGTATATATCTTCCCCTCCTCTCATTCTTATCATATGAAATCTGTGTAGCTTAGTATTGACTGCAGCATGACAATCAGAAGAATAAGAAAAGATAAACATGAGTTATTGTATTGTATATACAATGGATATGGAGTTATTCAGAATATCAGTGAACACTATTACTGTAAATGATTGTAACTGAAAAAATTTTTAAAAGAAATCTATATGAATTTGATAAAGAAAGTGCTATGTAGGACTGCGTTTAATAGTCTTACAGTAGAAAAGATTAGAATAAGTAAAAAAGTAAAGTAGCCTTAAAGTAAAAAAACCTCTCTGGATAATTGAATTCAGATTTTTTTGATTTAAGAAAGTTTGTAAGGTTTCTAAAGAAAACAAACATCCCCAACAGTAATACTTTTGAATTCTAAAATAAGGAGCATATGTAAAGCTTATTTATGTGCTGAAGTTTATTCCGTTGGTTAAATATCCCAAGGGCTTATGAGTTTGAAGAGCTTTTTGATGTTTGGTTCTTAAGTAAAGCAGTTATTCATCCCATTCATTTTCTAATCTTTCAGACCATTAATTTTCCACTTTTAGTGTGTGATAGAGTTTTCATTAAACTAAAAGGACAATGTTCAAGTTCATGCCAACAAGAGTTTCTCTTTCCATTTGACTCAGCTTTCTCAGCTGGCAACAATCTTTTTGTGAGAGCACGGTACTTCTGATTTCCTCATTTCCAAGTACAAGACAGAAATTGAGGGAATCTTTTTTCCCCCACTGCTGTCACTTCAGATCTCATTTTATTGTAGAAACTGAAAGAGGTTTAGAGGATTATAAAAGCTTTCAACAAAATTGTAAGGCAGTTTTTGGCTACAAAGCATTTTGGCTGTCCCTGGAACAGTGCTAATTTTTAAGAGGTTATGAAGGAGCTGGGAACCTGGGAAGAAACAGTGTTTATATCAGAGAAGTTCTGTATACAGTTGGCACAATTGGCAGCTTCTCTGGGCTCTGAGAGGAATAGAACAGAGTTGCATTTTTGCAAGGGACAGGCACTCAATATTACAAGAAGAAAAAAAGAAAGGTTCTGAGAATGATACTTCCAGCATTATACCCCAGTTTGAAGACAAGACATAAAAGGTCACCGTCGTGATGAATTTGCATTCTAAATTGATCTTAAATGTACGCCCAAAATAAGACATTTCCAGAAGTTGTTTTTTTTACCCATACATGGTTTATAACCTTAAGCTTTGTTGTGCTAATAAGTGAGAAGCTGAAAATAAAACCGTTTCCTGCGTAGAAAGTGAAACTGGTTGTCTGTCTTCGTTATACAAGTTGAAAAAACATACATTTAAAAATAATTCAAGAAAATTAGGGTGGAGGTTACAATTTTTCTTTCTTAAATGCTGTAAGATACTAAGAACAACACAGGTAAGGAACAGAATGATTGCATTGTCACTTTCTCTGCCATACTTACTCAGGAACACCGAAAATACATTTTTCATGGTAAACTTTCTGTCTTCAGTGATGGTTGTGAGGGAAACGGGCTCAAGTAAGGCCATTTGCTTGACCTTAATGTCTTGGGTGCAGCTGATAGAAGCAAAATGTCCTGAGTCTGTCTAGTATTTGAATGGGATAGTCCCTGAAATCCAGGTAGCTTAAACACAGGGACTCATGGTTAAATGAATGGTAAATATTGGATCACAAAAACTTAGAGTTGAAATACTCTACTTAGTTCCATGTTAGTACAGATGGAGTGAGTTCATGCTTTCAGAGCATGTCCTAAACCACAAATGTGCATTGAAGTGTGATTTTTCCAGCTGAGGTGAAAGAGGATTAGATGATGGGTTCCTTTAAATCATCTTGTGCTGAAAGTTGAACTGTCTCCTGCCTTGTGTTCTGTTTCTTCCTTCATACAAAGTATTTTAAAATTATTTTTCACACAGTACCTCTTTTCTGGAGCCTTGATGATTATTAAAATCATTATGTACCGGGGGTGGTGGGGTGGTGGTGTATTTTAACATTTTGGTGCCACTTTAAATATATAAGCTCCTCTTCAAGCTTGCTTAAGAAAGCTTTCCATAGGATGATGAATTTCAGTCAAGAGGGAATTTTCCAGAGTTACAAAGTGCCAATTGTGGTGTAGCATTGCTTACCAAAGGATAAAGTATAATTTTACCACTGATAGTATCAATTCTGTTGTGTGGATGCTATGAGGAGACCACCATATGCTTAAAAGAATAGTTCTGAATAGTATTCTTTTATTTTGTTTCCTGTGAAATGTTTTTGTTGGGAAGAAAGGTGAAACACATATTGAAAACTAACAGTTAACTTAATCCATTGCTGTTTAAAGTATTTATGTTTTAGTATTGTTTATGTAGTTTTGTTTGCATTTGATTTTTCTGTTGCTTTTTATATTTCTCTGGGAAAATATCAGCATGGATTGTTTTGATATGTGGGGATTTTTAGATGGAAAAGGAATGAAGGAGCGGATGGTGAAGTCTGACAACATCCCATTGAGTCCAGATGTGAATCATTGCCAGTCTGTTTTATAACTTTAAACATATAAAACCCATAGCTGAAAATTGATTGTTTTTCTTGGCTTGAAATTATTTTTAATCTAATCTTGTTGGACTTGATGGTGATGGTTGTGGTTTCTTCCTTAGACTTCTTTTACTTTGTCCTGGGCAACATACTTGTTGGCAAAGCACCCTGAGGTTCAGCAACGTGTTTATGAGGAAATAGTCAATAAGCTGGGAAAAGACCAAGTTCCTGTTGCTCATGATGTCCCGAAATTGCCTTTGATTAGAGCTGTGCTGAAAGAAACCTTGAGGTAAGTAGCAGACAACTGCAATCATTAATTAAAAAATTTAATTCCTTGTAGTTGTAATGGATTTTGAGTCCATGCTAACTTTTGTATTTAGTTGTTGTTACTGCTGTTTGCTGCTTCTGCTTTTATTTATTGTAGTAGTATTGTGTCCAAGGATGCCTAAGCAATGAAATACAATAGGTTATATAATGTTTAATGTTTTAAAGTATGGTAGAAGTAGTATCACATATGTAGAACATGTCTGTTAAGGTAGGTAACTGAAAGCTTGATTTTTGCCTTTTAAATATTAGTCTGTATGATGGACTGTAACAACCTCCTCCCCCACACTGGTACTTTGCAGTGCCACTACAATCATTTTAAGCTTCTTGACTTAAATTGAAGGCATGTGACATGCTTTTTTTTTATATGTTTACACCAAATGTTCATAGCGAGGAAAGGGGAGTAAGACAATTTTAGAGAAGGCATCAACAAGGCTTTTTCAGCTCCCAGTAGTGCTAAAATGTCTCCAGCTTGACCAATTGATTACATGTTTGTACATGTGTAAAGCAAATAAATATATAGACCAAATAGCTCAACCTCCAGATACTAGTGAATAACTTTTCCCAGATATTAATCATATTCTCACAGATGATTCAAGGTCTTTGAATCTCCAAGGTGTTCTGTACTTTTGAAAAACCTTTTTGCTGTGAATGCATATTGCATTCATATTGCATATTTGTGAATGCAAATTGGAATCTAAACCTTTTAAGTTGTATTACTTATTAGCGTTGAACTCATAAATATTTGTCTCTAGGTTATATCCAGTATTGCCAGGAAATGGAAGAGTGACCCAAAAAGACTTGATCGTTGGAGGATACTTTATACCTAAAGGGGTAGGTTCTATTGCAATCCTCTGCAAAGAACACGTTAATTTTTGTGTATGAAATGTGATCTGTTACAACATACATATACTTCATTGATTTCAAAAGATTTCACCAAGCTAGAGCATTAAGAGGAAAGTATTTCAAAAAAACCCATTTATGTGACAAAAATGGATTTTATAATTGACTTGTTGCTGTTGGTCTTTTTAGATTTGGGTCATCACCCACTAATCAAATTTATCATCATGACTTGTTCTTAATATTCTTGAGGGTGGAATCTATTAATAACACCTCTGTGCAATGTTACAATTTGATTAAAAAAGCATGAGTTTCATTATTCTTGCAGTTTGCTAGTTCTTTGTCTGTTAATTCCCTTTGTAGAAAGAGTTTAATTTCCTTTTTAAATTATTAATCTTTCCTTTATACTATTCAAAGATTACACAGAGATCATGGTAGAACTATATGGCTCTATTTTAAATGACATCACTTCCGTGTTAGAGCAACGTAGCTTTAAAACAGTCAGGATTCTTGATTCTTAATATACTCATTTAAATATTATTCCACAAAAATTCCTCCCCCCCCCGATTTATTTGGAAACATCATCACATCAATTATTGCTGTTTTTTTTCCTTCCTATCCTCCGTTTTTTCCTTTTCCATTATCTTGTATCTCTCTTCTCCCTTTCTCTCACACTATCTTTTTAAGACAATTCCCAATACTTGTGACTTTTGTTCCCATCCCCTTCCCCACTGCATCTTCTCTAATACATTCAGCAACATTTAAAACAATTTGAAGATTATTTCATTTGACCAGTTAAGAAAGGGATCTGATTTTCTAGGTATCCTTTTTTCTTCTAGAACTACTCAAAGATACTTTATTTTTATCACCTCATATTGCAGAAATTACAGTAATTACAAATGCTTTGTTATTTTGTTATGTGTATTGGAGTTAGCTAAATATAATTTATTTCCTCAGACGCAGCTGGCACTCTGTCATTATACTACTTCATATAGCGAAGAAAATTTCTCAATGGCAAATGAGTTCCGACCTGAGCGCTGGCTGAGGAAAGATAACTTGGACAGAGTAGACAATTTTGGTTCCATCCCCTTTGGTTATGGCATTCGAAGTTGTATAGGAAAAAGAATTGCAGAGCTGGAAATTCATCTTGCACTGATTCAGGTTAGAACTATGTGACAGCATTACAGGAAGAAAAATATATTGGTATGATTCTTTTCTATGTATACCATTTCTGGATATCTTACAGTGCTCAAAAACTTTGTTTTGGAGTGTTGTCTAGCATCCTGCAAAGGCTTAAAAAATTGAAAATAATCATGCTTGAAAGGTAGCATACTAGTTAAACTACATTGCAGAAGAAAAAATCTTTATAGTATAAATGAAGTAAAGCTAAAGGTAAGATTGTGAAGGAAATATATGGATTTAGTATAGAAAGTTTTTGTAAACAAGTTGGAAGTCTTTCTTAATGTATGTTAGAATGGTTACCTGCTCAGTTTCAGTATTTTAGTTATGAAGAATTCAGTACTTACAAAGCTGTAAAATAGTTTTTATATCCTTGTACTGACCATAGTGTTACGACAAGTAGTAGAATTTTTCTATGTTCTGTGGTTTTCTGTCCCTTCTTGTTCTTTCTTCTAACTTTATTATCATTTTAGATATACTTAATTTATAGTTATATAAGTAGTTAGTACATATTGATATATATTGTTTTCCATTGCTTCATATCATAAAGAAAGCTTTCGCAACAGCTGCTATATTTTTTGTCATTTACAAGACACCCTTTAACTCAAATACTGAGATCAGATTGTGCAATCAAAACTTAAAGATTTGGAAACCGTTTATAGTTACTTAACTGTAAAAATATTTAGACCCATTATACGTATTCAAAGCAAAGCTTGATTGAATTTGCCTTAGAATTTCCTTAAGTAAACTCCTAGAGCAATCTCTGAACAATTAGCATCTGTCTTTCAGAACTCAGAGTGAGATAGCTCTCAGGGGGCTGGATAAAACAAACATACTTGCATCTTTTTGAACAGGAGCATCAAGGAAGTAATAGAGAGCCTGCTTTTGTTTTCTGGGAAGAAACTAGGACAAAATAGCACACAACCTATTTACAAGCATCGAGATAATATTTAAGTGATTTAAAAATAGAAATACATGAAGTGTGGAGCTGATCAATGAGAAATTGTGTCAGACCAGTCTGATTTCTTTCTTTGACTTGATCACTTACCTAATGTGGTGGATATAAAATAAATCATGTATTCTGACTTCAGGAAGTATTTTCACATGTCCTATACATTGTTCCCACAATTAAATTAATAAAGTTTGTTCCAGATGGAAGTACCTAAAAAATGCATGCACAACTGGTTGGAAAAAAGAAATAGCTGGAGGCAGTAGCTGCCAAATATTTGCTGTTGAACTGGGAAAATGTTTAATTAAAATTCTATAAGAGTCTGTCCTGCATTTGATTTAGCATTTTCATTAATGTCCTGTATTTTCATTAACAGTGTAAATGATGGATTAGAGAATACTTTTGGAGTTTGTGTAGGATATCAAGCTGACATGAATTAAGTTAAAATCAGAGGATGTGAATAAAGAATTACGAAAAAATGGAGAAATGTTCCAGAATCAACACAAAATTGTTCACTAAGGACAGTTGCAAGTTACTGCTCTTGAGAAGAAATCAAAGGCATAAATAAAAATTGCTGACCAGCTGGCTGGGTAATTAGTACTGTAGAAACAGACTGGAGTGATATAGTAAAAAATTGGTCAACAATAATAATGATGCTAATTCTGACAAGGCAGTGTAATTCTTGGGTGTATTAACAGTATTAACAAGCATGTTGTATGTCAGAAAGAGGAGCTAAATTACTCAGTCTTACCAAACACTGACGAATCCTCAGCTAGACAACAGTACGCAACTGACCCTGTGTGCTGCATTTTAAGGACAATATAGTCAAATTGGAGGAAATTCAGAAGACAGAGAGAATGCCAAGAATGAGAGGTTTGAAAAAGAGAAGAATGAGATGAAAACTTGATCAAACATCTAACACTGAAAAGGTAGTTATGTATAGGAAAATAATGCATTGTTCACCATGCTTACTAGGAGAAGGATAAGAGAAGATTGCTTAGTTTATAGGAAACAGTGTTTGAGATTTAATGTTAGGAAAAGTTGAGGATGTTGCTGTATTTCCTTCTTGAAAGTTTAAAAATAGCTGAGGTATTCTATGTTCAGCTTGAAAACGGGTGAGATAAATCTCTTGAAGTTTGTTTTAGCCCATGGTTTCTGTGATTTATGTTTGCAACTGATTCTCTCAGTTTCATTAAGTGTATGTTTGTATGTATGAATTGTACGTATGAATAATTGTATGAATTGTAGTGATTCTGTTCAGGAGAGGTTCTAATATTTGACTCCTTGAATTGTGATTGTTTCACTTGGTGCACTGGACAGTTGCTGTCTCATGTTTGTTTTGTTTCCTTCTGCCCAGGAAGAAAAATATGTGCCATGGGATTAGGACTCTCTTATTGCTTTGTTTTATAATTGCACATATTGATTTATATTAAAGGAAGTGAAATCAAAAACACAGAGAGGAAGCTCACGAGGTTTGAAAGAGACCTTAGTTTCTTTGATAGCTCAGATTGTTTAATCTAGTTGTGTGGAAATTCTTCAGAAAGGACTGTCTCAGTCCTCCCTCAATCACAGGAGGAAGATTTTTAACTATAATCTTCACCTTGTAACAACTATTTTTTCTTTCCTGTGTGGGAATTGTAGCACTTAGATTCCACAGAATTGGCAACAGAAATTTTGTTTGTGACAGTCTGTTATGTTGTCTTTTCCAAAGTCTAATCTTCATCTTTAATTTTGCAGCTTTTCTAATACTTGTCCTGTTTATCTTCACAGTTGCTTCAGAATTTTGAGATCAAAATTTCTCCCAAAACCGAACCAGTTCATGCCAAAACCCACGGACTTTTGACTCCTGGAAACTCCATCAATGTGAGATTTTCTGACAGAAAGTGAGACTCAAATGTTTTGGAAATACTTGTGTGATTTTCATGGGAACAGACTTGCATCTTATGGATGTTTAATCATGCTTGTTCTCTGGTTTGTAGGTATTTGGCAAAATGATCAAGTATTATGTTCTGCCTTAGTTCTACCAGTACATAAGAGAAATTACCTCTTCTATAATAGCTAATTACACATATGAAAATATATACTGAAAAAAATTCCTTCTTGCACTGGGAATCTCCTTTTACCTGGAAAGATTTCTAATAATAACAACACACACATTGAAAAAAAAAAACAAAATTAAATTCAGACATGTTGGTATCATTCAGTGGTTTTGTTACACTGCTTTGTCATAAAAGTCACCTACTCAGTGAGTCTATTTGAGAGCAAGAGGATTACTATATAATATGTGAAAATTAGCTGCATTTATGGGTTTGTGTTTTCCTGTTTCATGTCCTCCAGTGTTTTTTAGAAGTTTCCACCTAACATTGAAATTATGAGATCATTTTTCTCTTGTCTGTAAAAACATTTACTCTGCATGTGTTAAAAAATTAATACAGTAATACGAAAAGTAAAGATAGAAAAAATACAATTTATGTCACTTTATTTAGACTCGAAATACAGAACAATTAAAAATTTATTCAAACATAATCCCCATAAAATGTTCCTATATAATTAAAAAAAAAATTAAAAATCTTAAAAATAAAAGTTTAAATGTCACATTGTACAGTTATGAAGCCAGACATTGTCCTCATCACCAAAGCATAAGCTGAGTGGAACAGCACAAGCCACTTTCACTGTTCTAGCTAATATTATGCCAAAACCAAATGTAAATAATAAAAATTAAGTAGTTGTTACATTTTTATCATTTAATTAAAGTACTACTATTAACTATCTTCACAGTTCTTCAACAGTAAGAACTGGAAACTTCCCATTGTAACATGCTGAACCCATAGGCAGGTGCACAGTTGCCTTCTGTAGGATGGAAATGTGACTACTGAAGTATTTGGAGATTTTTTTACTATCTAGTATCTATTACAAAAAGTGGAAACCTGAAAGGGTTTTTTTTTTATTATTATTTTATTTTTCCTATGACAACTAACAGAAAAGTCTCTCTTGCATGAGACTTTAGTCTTTAGATATCTTTAGTATCACTGCACTAACCTTACATTCTCATTTTTGAGAGAAACCTTATACCTTGGGACCATGTTATGCCTTGAACAACACTCCAACCTGCATATCCTAATATGAAATTAACTATGTAATTATGTATAGTTAACTGTTTACATGTCAGGCTCTGACTGTTGTTTGTGAGGTAGTTTACGTACTGATAATCGTAAACTTTTCAGTGCAGAGTAAGAAAAAAGTTGTGCAACTCAGTTTTTAAAATGGCAACATTTTTCTTTGCTCATCTAGCTATAAGAAGTCAAAGACAGGTTACAAATTAAATAACACACAGTAGTTTTAATGGTGTACATGACATTCCACATAGCTAACTACTACAGTCACACTGTTGTAGTATTTTGGTTACTTTTTATAGTGCCTTTTCAAGGTCTTGACAAAAGAAAAAAAAAATCTCCTTTGTATGGAGCTCGTATATAAAATAACAACACTAAACAAAATAGATCGGATCTGTGAGAAGATTAAATGTTTACATGATGACTTTAAAATGTTAATCCTGTACTGAGCATATATATGTACTATAAGAAAAACAGGTAATCTGTGGAGGGTTTTTTGCTTGAATGAGCTTGCCTTCTGATGCTGTTTTCCAGGGCTTTACATTATTCCCTTTTTTTTTTCTTTCCCATTGTTATTTCTGATTGTCCCCATCTTAAATAGAAAGGAGAGAGCTGTATTTGCCAGAGCCAGCTGACATCCCAAAAGAGATGTTTTGCAAAGGTCTATTTAAAAGTCTGCGGATTGAGTATCTGACTCCATAATTCTGCCTGTTTTTGTTGACTTGGGGACCAAAAAGCCCAAGCCTTGAATCCAAATTTGGATTCTGTATGGTGCCCTCCTTTTGCACTGTCATAGCATCATTAGAAACACCAGCCATTGCTATGTCGCAGCACATTTGCTACTTGGTATCAGTCCCTAAGTAATACATCACTGTAGAAGAGGGAAGAGGCATTCTAAAATGCTCTTTAAAGCATTTTAATCTTTTCATGAAAACAGAAAGCCTGTGATTTGTTTTAATAGAGCATCTATCCATGTAAGTTGTCTTTTATACATAATAAAATATTTATACAGAATTTACAAGTCCTGGTTCTCATTTTAATTGCTATTTATAATTGCATTTTTCTTTAGCATCTTAAAGTTTTTAACTTGTTGGATAGAACTGGAAGATTCACTGCTACATGGGAAATTACTAGTTCAGCTAGAAAAGATGGGGATTCATACAAGAATTTAAGGTGTGTAATGACCTGGCTGAAGGAGAGATAATATTATATTAAGAGTACTGTCATTCTGGAGGAAAGTTACTGGTAAAGTTACCCAAGAAATACCCTAGGACTGATTCTAATGTAATGTTTTGATTAATGATAATTGCTTAATACATGGAAGAGTATTAATGATATAAAGAGTGAAGGCATAAAGTAAAAAAAAAAAAAAAACCACAACAGAACCCAGAATGTAATAGAGATGGGATGGAATTTAATAGCAAAAGATATGTATGTAGGGAATAAAAAGAATTTATTTGAGGAGCTCACCACTTGAAAATGAAATATGTAGAGGAAGACCTAGGTAATCACAGATGACTAGAAATTGCAAGTGTGTTGGAATAATGAAAAATACAGCCTAGAATGTATGAGATGAAGTATCTCTGATGATAGAAACTGGGGAAGAATAGGTGAGACTGCATCTTAAGTGCTATGTACAGTGTGGTTATGTGTTCAAGAAAGGTGGAGTTTGGTTTGAACAGGTAAGGCAACTACGAAGATTATGCGGTTAATAAAGTTTCTGTGAGTGGAGAAAGGATTGTACTACAATGTTTTTTGCTCTGCCTCCCTGTGGTTTAAGCAGACCACAAGCTTGCAGATCAAGCCCTGGCACATCTGGAAGCTATATAACGATGGGCTTAGGAGAACGTGTTTCTTTGGACACAAAACTGTGCTGACTTGATTATGCTCCTTCCAGTTGGATTAGATAGCAGGTAGTGGAAACATGGATGTCTGCAAGAGACTAAATTTATCCTCAAAAATATTTGTGTAGTTAGTCTAGAAAAGTGAATATGGAGAGAGGAGATAAATATTCTCTTCAAATAACTTCAAGTTAAGGTGTTTACTCCTTAAGGTAAAGGGCAATGCTTGCCCAATAGAAGTATCACCAGCTAGCAATGAATAAACTGGTGTAGAAAGTCAAGCCATCAGAATGAGAGTTTAAATTAAATCTACTGTGAGAAATGGTGAAGACAAAAAAAAAAAATATCCCCAACCAGCCATGAAATGATGGAGCATGGTGAACAGAATTCTATAAAGTGATTGTTTAACTAAAATCACTGTATTCAGTCAGTCTGTTCTCTGTTTTTTCTGACTCTGTTGTAGGTACATAGGCATGGAAGGAATCTAGGAGGTCAATGGTGAAGTAGTCACAACTCCAGCAAAATTGTATACCAGTGGTGAACGAAACTTATGAGCTCCTTAAATACCCCAGCATTGATGTGGCTGTGAAGACGGAGAGTAGCACGCCTGGCAGCTGTGAACATGAGAGAAGTAGGCACTGGGGGTGTGTTCAGAGCTAGAAACTGAAGAGCTGTGCTGTCATGCACAGGACTGGGGAAGGGGAGTAGGAAAGCCACACAGAGTGGAGGGTTTGGGGCTATACCAAACAATCTATGGCAGCAATCAGACTTAAGGAACTGGAGAGGTGAGCTGTGGAGTGCATATAGGACGAGGGAGGACGAGAGAAATGGGATGAGGCAAGAGCAGTTTAGGAGCTTGATGTGTGTGCTATTTGCACCACACACCAAAAAAAAAAGGTCACTACTGGTTTTGATCATTGAGGTTTTTCCTTCCTATGTTATGTTGTCACATAATGTTCATAACTTTAAAAAATGCTATCATATAATTACTAAATGTGATAAACGACCGAGTCCCGGAATAATACGTTAACAGGAACTTGGTTTATTAGCAAATAAAGGCAAGCAAACAGCGCTGGGTGCACGGGGAGCCTGGGCTCTACCAACACGCACACCTACAGACAGCAGCATATAGCGTTTATAGTCTATACTCTTACATATTCAACAGGGTGATGCAATATGCAAATTGTCCTTCGCTTCGTATTAAAATGAGTTTTGCAAGTCCCTTTCACGTGCACCCTGCCTCCTGGTGGTCTTGGGCGAGGGTCTCGGGATGAAGTAAGAGTCTTCCTCAGCGACCTTTATACGGACTTTTAAGGTTGAACTCTTCACCTTCTTATCTCGCGCAGCGCATGTCTTCTGTCGTTCCTTCCGATAATCAATCGTCCCCCAACCGGTTTTAAGCTTGTAACACTTAGAAACTTACAACCCCATAGACAAAGGGACTTCTGCAGTTTTGCGATTACACAAGCTTCCCCGTCAGGGTCCGCAGTTGCATTAAAACAATGGTGCTTTCACTCAACTATGTCTTCACATCTACATGAACCAATCCTCCCGCTTCTATTCTGTTTTTACTCACACGAATCAAATTCACATTTCTCACACTAAAGATCTATGTCTTTGGTAATGCCAAACTCACCCTGTGCGTGCCCAGAGAAAGACTGTGAAGGGATATAACAAATCACTAATTCTCGGTGTTCCAGAACAATGTTAGCTTGCACTGGCAGGCTCCCATGAAGACAGATGCATTGGGTTTTTCACCTCCTGAAGTGACAATAGAGGATTTACAGGGTCATGTGAAAAGCAGATGCTAAGATGGTTTAAAATGCTACCAAGTTATAGTCACAGTGCTCTACAGCTACTTAGGACCGATGTAAATACATATGCCAATACAGTCACTATGGAAGACAAGTCAAACTGGTCTTACGTATTGGACCCTTCTGATTTTTGCAAGGTGTTCGTCTGTGTCATGGACTGTATATATTGAAGCAAGATAAACCATGGTTTACTGGAATGTGTGTTGGAAAATATTAGGGAAGAGGTCCAAAGTTGCTGGATATTTCTTATTCATACATAGGTTTTCATCTAAACTTTACACCAGCAGTAGTAAATAATAAAGTTAGATGGGAAGGTGTGAGTAGTAACTATTTTAATACCTGATCATTTTTAAAATATATGTGTGTATATATATCTATGCACAAAAAAAGGAAAAATATTTTATCCTCTGTGATTAATATACACATTCACACACCTTTTTCCCTTTCAAAGGGTATTAACACAGAAAATAAGTAAGTGTATACCCAGAGCTTGCAAATACTATTTATTCATGTTCATGTGAATGAAAAAAAACCCAAAACATGTAGATGTCATGTGGGTATTTTAAAAATAATTTCATCTGAGAGTTTCTCCTATGGTTTCCAAAGTAATTTTCTTCAAGGAAACCACTGAAAATACTACACTGTGGTTTCGGTACCACTAGGTGGTGCTGCCTTTATAGTATTCCTTACTAAAAGTCCGTGATCATCTATCTAGGGTGGGCGGGGGGGATTATAGCTAAAAGCAATGTACTTACTATAGCTTCTTAAAGATAGAGGAGTTTTGTTATACTTGTTTGACAAAGACTCTTAGCCCTTAAATGTGTAAATGAGCTCAATTTATGTTCATCTTTTGCATATGCTTGCTTAACATGGAAATTTACATGTAACAAATCATACAGTATGTCCAAAGTTTCATGTAGGCCACCTCAGAGAAAATCCAGCCTTTGCAGTTCTGTATGCCTTCTGCTGAGATTTATCTTTAACAAAGTTTGTTAATCATTGAGCTTTGACACTCTACCTGTTATCATGCAAAATTCAAAATAAAGACAGTTCCTACTCTGAAGAGATTACAGTCTAGGTGAGATAAGAGTAAAGAAGACAGGAAATAATTGAGGGGGATATTTTGCGTGTTTCAGGCACTATTGTAAATTTCATCCTGCATTGCAGTAAACAGCAGATCTTTTGATGCCATTTAAAGGGTATTGTACCAGTCTTGGCAATGTTTGAAACATACTGTTTGCTGCCAAGTGTTTATCTAGTTGGGAAACAGTTAAATTGAAGCGTAAACTCCCTGAAGCAGCCCACTTTACTCAGATAAAAGGAAGACTGGAGTCGGGGATTTTGGAAGGAAGTGTCTAAGGGATAAACAACTGCAAGAGAATATTTGCCACAGTTAAGTTTCAGGATGAGATCTGCTTTTACCATTTTATTGTTTCAAACCTGTCAAATGTAGAATTGGTGTCTAAACCAGAAGCTGAAAGGTGTGAGCAGATTGTTCAGATTGCATTGTTTGTATATTTTTGAGAGGAAAAAATGGAAAAACTTGGAAGTATGAATGAAACATTTTTCTGAAAGGCAAAAAGTTGTGTGCTTTCCCCTATGCAGGACATGAGCTATGAAATTGCCCAACTTTGCTCAAGTTAACCATTATTTTTTCAGAAAGCAAGTTGCTCAGGCAATTTCAAGAAACCAGTAAGCAATAGTAGCTGTTTGGGATACATTTAAAGTAGGTTAACTTTCTTTGTCTGCAAAATGCAGATAAGGATTTGCATTCAGGTTGCTACTTGTCAGCTGAACTGCAGAAAGTTTGTGGGGGCTCTTAGCTCCTGACAAATACAAAATAATGCAAGTAACCTGCAATAAAGAATATTTAAGCAAAGTTGTATTGGCATGAGCCAGGAGTATGCACATAGGCAATCACCAAACTGACATGATATGCATTATCTTAATAATTTTTCTCAATATTAGCATTTATGGGAGATTTGTACAGTTTAAAGTGTATGTTGGGACACAAACTGGAAAAGGTATAATAATATGAGATAAAGCAATGCCCATATGAAAGTGTTTCATATAGGACATACATTAAAAAAAAACACACACAGAAGCAAGTAACTGTTACAAGTGGTCTGAAAAATAGCATCATGTGGTATCTTTCCCAATAGCAAATGTTTATGTTCTTAAAATTGGAAACCATGCTAACATATGGAGGCAATTTTTTTTTAAATGTTTATGGGAAATGTCAAAGAACTGTAGACAGAGAACATGACTAACATGCTAAAGGAACTGTTGATGGAGAAATGTATAATACGTCAATGTTAACACATCCACAATTACGGCAATCCGGTCTTAAAAAATCAGTTTATTTAGGATGAAAGAAATTGTAACACGGAAAAACTAGGGTGTGCAATTAAGTAAAACACCTATAATGTACATTAAAGATGCTAATTTATGACAGAAGAGAAATCTTTGACCTAGGTCTAAGGGAAGGGATAAGAAGGGATGCTTAAGAACTTTACTCAAATAAGTTCTTAGGTAACATCAAAGATTTCAGCCATGCTTACATTAGCAGCTAGGTTCCTTTTGGCAACTGGTTATCAGCTGTTTGTTTTTCTAACTGAATTAGTGCTTACCTTGGTTTACAATTGCAGGTGTAGACAAAGAGAAGCTTAAAAAACATTTAGACAAGTCTTGTTTACTCTCAGCAGCTCAGCTTGTGCGGGTCTTTGTCTCCTTTATGCAGATAGGGGTAACCACTTGAATTTGCCTGAAGATGCCCAAATACTGCAGAGATAGTCTCATCCCAGATGGAAAAAGGAAGCATTAACTCTAGATGATTAGAGAATCAAAAAGGTATGTGGGGAATTAGTTACACATATATGGAAGGGCTTGGTTAAAAATCTTCATCTAAGATACCACTGAAAAAGCAATCAATATTTCACTGTCACATTTATAGATGCTTCTTTCACGTTATTGTCACAAATTCATAGATAATAAATGCATAGTAATCATGATAACTCTATCAAACACCAGTTATTTTCAGATGAAGTTGTATGAAATAACATACAATTCTTTTCACACAGAATGAAGGCACCAAATTAATCCAAGAAATAATGATTTACTAGTTGCTAGTCAGCTCAGTTTTGCGATACGAAGAGGTATCAGCACCAGAAAGTGTGGGCAGCCATATGTCTCACTTCTATCCTACATTGTATTTTAAAGGTGGTTACAAAATAGCCCAACTTTGCAGATTTCTGAGACATTAATCTCAGCTGGCAAAGCCTTCTAATTCATACCATGATGCAGTTGGTCAATCACCTTCTCACCAGCTAAGACTGCGGGGAATGGCTACATTTATCCATTCATTGGCTATGTCAGACTAAGTTGATGCAGGAAAGATCTAATTCAGCCACGCTACTCTACCAAAGCAAATGTCTCTGATGTTTGTATGTTTGCAAGACTGTAGATTTTAGGCCCACATTGAACAGTTTCAGTGTGTTGAATCCCACTTTCTGCATCTTCTGATGTTGGGTTATATTGATTGATAAGGCATTATTGGTAAATGTATAGTAGAGATTAATGTTTTAATCTGTCATGACACTGGGCCACATTGGAATGCAAGAGTAGTAGTTGTAATTACTGCAATTATGTTGATGTATAATTTGGTATTATGTACATTTATAATCATTTTTTGATGTTGGCATTTCACCACTTAATACTACAGGAGAGGGAGAGAGCAAATGAAATTTATGCAGTTATTTGGCTAGAAAAAAGTTACAAATAGCACACTATCCTCGTTCTGCTGGCACAGAAAATAGTGGTCTATTAATGAGTTTCTGCCATGAGAAGTGATAAACTACCAATCGTTCAATTCAGGTAAAATTAAATTGAAATAAATTACAGAAAAGTGTATGGTGGATGGGGAATAATCTTATGTTTCCCAGATGATGGGTTAGGTCGGGGTCCTAAGGCTTTTCCACTGTATTGGCTACTTCTCAGTGAAGAAAATCTTTCCTAGGCCTTTACTTCACTTTTATGACTAGTATTTCAACTGCATAGTGTTAGAAAAAAGTTAGCAGAAAAGAGTTCATTATTTTTTAGATGTCTTGAAGATAATGCAACAAGTGGAAGCACCCTCCAATTCTTTATTGGTTATCAACATGTACTTGGCATCTACAGTTTGGAAGTCTAATGTTGGACAATTTGACTGGAAGAGTGATGTTTAGCTTCAGGACTAGGGAATAATGAGAATCCATTATTTATTTCTCAGGGATTTGTAAAGAAGGACTAAAACAAGGAAGCCTATTGTGTCATGCTTTAATGTTTTTATGGAGTATTTTTTAAGAGGGTGGCAAATCAAAAAAGGGTAAGAACTGCTAGCTAGAAAATATTTTCCTTGGTTGGTTTCTGTGATTCTGATTGGTATTTTTAGTGACTAGTGTTTTTGTAACCAAGAGGCCAAGAGAAACAGGTATCAAAGACAGCAATGATTCAGTATATTCTTCGTGATCAGCTGGACATTCCTATGGGATGGATAGGAACCTCTAACGGCAAGAGAATCAGGGACTAGTACTTGTAGTGTCCAAAGAACTGTCTCTACCCTTCCATATCAATGAGCAGGAGCCTGTAAAATATTTTTTTAAAAAAGAGCATGGCTGATCTGATTAGCTTTATCAAAACATGTCTGGGGCACAGTTCCATCCCATATGGTATAAAAACGAAAATTGTGTGTGTTTATATATATCTTTTCTGATATTTATATAACAAGATGAAGACTTGTTTGCTGTGAGTTTTATGGATAGGATAATTAATTAAATATCTCCAGGAAACATTTCATTAATGGCAAGATCAAACCTTCTTGTTCTCTCTCCTCCATAAAAAAAGCTTCCTATATAGAATGGGAATATGTAACTTCAGTAGGAAAGAATTGTGTGGTTTCTAGGATTATCACACCCTATGAGGCTATTAGTAGGTGTAGTATTGGTAGGATTTGCAACTGACTTGTACCTATTTGTTGCTCTGTCTAGGGAATGTAGGATTGCTTGCCTTGCTAGATGTTTACCATGTAAGTCTTGGCAAACCTGGAGCGTGTTGGTATGTGAGGAAGGGATAGTCTATTTCTTTTTTTTTTTTTTTTTTTTTTAAATCTAGGATCTCAGAAGATCTGTCAGCACACATACATCCAGAGGATAATGCTGTGCAAGATTATTCTTATCCAGGCAGTTTGCTTTGACTTGCTGTGATGGAGCTCACTAGTGTTATGTAGGCCAAAAATACTGTTCTCTTATAATAGTTGCCTTTTGGGTTTCTGTTTGCTACCAGTTTCTGGAAGATAAATATGAGTAGCTACAGTATGCAGTGGCTTATTTTCTCATATCTATTTGTGGGTATGAAGTCTGCTATTGCTCACAGCAGTGTGACAACTGTATTAGAGCTATAAGCAAGCTAATGACCTCAGTGAAGCAGGAGTAGATGAGGAACAGTCTCTTCCAAATCCCCAGAGCTAGAATATAGAACTACTACATCCTTTGGATTTGAAAAGATTAGATCATAACTGAGATTTTAATTCCCTTTTTTTTCTTTTTGTAAGAAGACATTCAAAATTTCTAAAATCACAACACTGGTCTAAATTGTATCTGGGGGAAAAAAATGTGTAAATGCAAAAGCCATACAGACAGAGTAGGAGAAATTAGATGAGTTTATGATTTTGCTCTTTTCTTTAACGACAGACATTTTTTTGATGTTTATTTGAAATAAAATATTTGCAATAAGCAGTTTCTCTTTCATTCCTCTCTTTGCGAATAAGATGGAATTACTGAGTGGAAAAATGTCCTTTTGAGAAAGGGGAGGGGAACGTTAGCAGTAGCTGGAAATTATACCTTGTTTTCACAGTTTCAGTTTCGCATTTCAAGCAAGAATTTATTTGACGTATTTTCATGCAGGTTCCTTTGTTTCCTCAAAGGTATCAGATGGTGACAGGGAATGGAAATATCAAAGCCTTTCCTTCATGGAACGTCGAGTTCCTCTATTTGGGTATTTCTGGTTATTTTCAGTTTGTCGTTTAGACTAAAATGTGTATGTGAGCATTGCAACCCATGAAACTTTCTTCCTTTACAGAGACTGGTCTTTGGGAAGCTCAGCAAACTTCCAACTAGTCAAACTCTCTTCCTTTGGCTAAAGTGTTAGAGGTTTAAGCTTCTAGCATAGACACATCCACGTTTAGTTCACACATTCAGCCCAGGTTTGTGCACAAGAAGTTTGATCTGGTTTATCAGAATTAGCTGGTTCAATGAGGGTAGTCTGGCACCATGCACTCATTTTGGACCAGGTAACTAGTTCAGTTCTGTGAAACATCTGCCTGGATGGGGAGATGTGAGGCTGCCTCCTCATTTTGTGCTGCTCTTTCTTGACTTTCTCATCACTGTACCATTTTTTGTCAAGTTTTTGCCAAATATCAAACCAGGTGATGCTGGTTGTGACCACATTCACCTGTCACTCTTAGGCAGGAAAGAGATCCTCACTCCTCTTAAACTGTCAGGGCTGTACCTGCAATAGCTATAAGAAGTGTGCATGAAGGGATGCATAAATGGGGAGAACAAAGCATTTAAGTATTTCACACAGTAAAGGGACCAGTGTCTCCCGTGTGCAAGGGAAGGGGCTTACTGCTCCTATTCAACACATTAAGAGCAGTGGGGGGAAGGGTAGGAGGTTCTCTGGTTGTTTTCCAAGCAGCACATTTTTGCAACGTAGAAACTATTTATCTTTACCTCCCTATCCAAGAGAGAAGTATCATGTCTCACGTTTCCCCTTAGCTTATGACTCAATGTCACTATCATCAAAGTATGCAGGGAAAGAAATGACCATGTGTGCCTTAAAATAAATGAAAACATTGAAGCGATGGTTTAATTCTCCCTGCCCTTCTTTGGTTTTGAGTTTTTGGGATTCAGATTTTGACATTTTCTTCCTGTCTGGAAACCTATTCCTGTGATTCCAAAAGGTGGGGTTTTCAGAGAACATCCTGTATTGCAAAATTCCTAGTAAAGACATTGAGATGCTGCAACATTTCCAGACTTGTTTGTTGGCTTTCAGAGTAAAGTAATATAAACAGCATGCATTTCCATCACTTGTACAGTGGCATGTTAAGAAAAAGTTTCATGATTTAAAATGTTTAGTTGGTTTATCTGGTAGAGTTGCCTTGTTTCAAAATAGAGTTTGGAAATGAAACAGAAATTTAGCTTGACATTTATGTTTATTCCTTCCAGTGTGCTGATGACCCTGATATCTGTATACACAAGGCTGTGACTCATTAAACCATCGAGGATGCTTACTTTAAGACTCTGTAAATGTTTTCTGCTAAATTTGGCAGGGACGCTTCAAGATGTCAGAGCATTGAATGACATGTAAAAACGTCACATAATCTGTGAAGAGAAATATATCAATTCTAACTAGGTGACCCTCAATTCTAAGTCTCTATAGTATTCCATTGTCAATCATGGATCAAATATTTGTCTATGAATAAAAGAAAACTGGTAATTTACCAAAGTTGGAAACATCTAAGTATCTGCAGCAATCAAGTACAGTATTTAGAATTTAGGTAAGAATCCAGGTTGGAACAGCAAAGAGCTGTTCACATTAAAAAACATTTTGATGACATAATTTCTTTCAGAATGGCTTATGTTTCATTCCTGGTTTTCTAAGCGTGTACTATCACAATACATGGACCCACATTATTTTTAAGGAGGAATATTTGAGTGATGCAGCTGGCATCTAGACAGTATAAACAATTCCAATGCATGAAGGCTTACATACAGTAAACATCTACTTTAGTTCTCTTGAGCCTGTTCTTTTCTTTCCACTAGAAATTAACCTTTCGGTGTGCACCAAATAATGGTATCATTTGGTGGTATGGTATCATACCATATGGTATCAAACTATGCAAAGCACATGCATAGTTTGAAAAATTCCTTGAAGTCCCTATAACATCCAGAAGCATTGTTTTCCTATATCGGATTTTTTGACTAGAAAGGCAACCATTTGTATTCATTTACCTTTAACAAAAACTAGTGACTCCGAGAGTGTTTTTTGTAAAGATGTACAGTTAACTTTTAAATTACTTACTGTGGATCTTTAATTCTTTTGAGGTCTTCACTGTTTTTCACTGAATCTTTATGAAAGTCTTTAACAGAGTTGATAAAGCCAGCTGGTGGAAATGGCTGAGTTGTTACAGGTAAGAATAATTTTTTTGCATTTGTCTGTGTTGTATTTTCTGCAGTTCAGTCCTTGTCCATGACTAGGAAAACACTATTGCAAATGTCAGTAATTATTAATTAGAATAGATTGTATAGTAATGGTGTATTGAATGCATGCAGAAAACTGCACTTGCCCAAATCAAAAAGTTACTGTCCTCATTTTCTGAAAAATCAAATCCCAAACACCAAAAGCAAAGAGTTGGATAATTTTGAAAACTGAACAAACCTGAAGTGATAGTGAGCTTACAGTAAATGAAGGTGAGGTAGCTCTTGTAAATAATTTGTACTGAATGAGTCACTCAATTTCATTACCATGGAAATGAAATGATGCTATTGGTAAAGGGAAGCAAGGAGGAAGACATTGCAACTGGGGCAACCGTTACCATTACATAAGTCTACCTGGTATGGTTATCACTAATGTGAAACCTTGTGGAGGTATGTTTTATAGAAAATATTTTCTGGATTTCACTGATGTTTTGTGCTGTTGATATGGTATCCCGGTGATATGATACCCTTTGTGTGATTCTACCAGATGGGCCATGTGTTCTACCATAGCTATAGACAGGGATAAACTGGCCCATCTATTAAAGTACATAGGTAATTTCCATTTTTAAAATATTTTAATAAATAGTAGAAGGCTTCCAGAATTCTCAGAATAATTTCCAAAGCAAGCACACAATCCACTTACCTGCTCCCTTGTTGATCGATGATAATGAAAAACTAAAAAAATTTGTTTCATATGTGCCAACTCCCTTCTCCTGCACGATGGGGCACACAGAAATTTTGGTGAGCTTCTTGGAAGTATATTTGTGCAAAGCTTACGGACTATTCCCATTCTTTACTCACTTCATTTACTAGTGAAGGGTAGCTAATCTGTCACAAATTCAGGGCCTAAGATAACTTTATGGTGGCCAAATCCACACAGGCAGAAAACAGCAAATAGCTACATGCAGCTGAATCAAGCATCCAAAATGGCACGTGGATGGAAAAGAAATTTGATCTGAATTTTGAAATTCAGTGAAAAATCTGCCAAAGTTTTGAGGTCCCAGTAAAATATATCATGAACAACACATAATTCTCAAGAATGCAAGCAAGCTTGCAATCAAGGGACAGTCTTCAGTGAGATATGAGACAAAGTTTTAATGTCATTTTATTTCCTGCCTTTCCCGCTTTCTGAGTGGGTGAGTCTTTCTGAACTAGACTGGCAAAGCTCTCGGCTTTGGAGCCTTCCCTGTGCTATAGCATTAGGTACTTTTTTGTGTTTGGGACATGAGAAGAGTCACTTAGGTATCATCTTCTGTTTCTCATAACAAGATAGTGAAGAGATTCAACAGAAGTTGTGAGTTTGACAGATGTGGGAAAGAACACCTTCTGGACACTATTTTTAAATCAAAGTTGTTTCATCTTGCTTTTGTTTTAAGGGACAGAACGCATAATCAGCAAGGTTTTATCTATTATTTTTATGGCAGAGACTTCCTAATCCTTCCCAGCACCTTTCTGTGGGAGAACAAAGGGAGAGTTTGCATGAGAATATAGTCAGGCAGAAAGGACTGCTAAGGCAAACTAGATAACGGTGAAATTGATGTCTGAACTACCCTTGATAATGTTATCATGTTAAAAGGAAAGATAGAAGTCACCTTTGCAAGCTCTTCCTGAATGTTGTCCCAGAAGAATGCATGATCTGCAACAGAAAGAAAAAAGCGAGCAGCCTGTTTAAGGCAAGCAAGATTGGAGTCAGCACTCGGTAAGATTTTGCTACATAATACATTTTGTTTAATTTGTTGTTTTCAAGGCGTTGGATTTACTGTCTTAAATTAATCCTTCAACTGACATCACTAAAGCAAGGGAGTGGTGCTGGCAATGAGTGAGGCCAACTGACTTGTAGTGTTATGGCTAGAGTTAGAGCCGGAACAAGAGTATGGATCCAAACAACCAGAGGCTTTGGGGTTGTTTAAAATGTGAACCTCATCTTTGAATACAAACAAGAAATCATGATTGAAATAGACCCATCTTGCATTATATTAGTACTTGGGGAGAAGGGCTTTAGCGTTCTAGGAATAATTTATTGCAAATAATATTATTTAGTATGAATATAAACATTTTAAGAATTCAATAATGATATATTTATATTTACCAGAAACACCTTTAATTAACTGAGCTCTACTAAATATTTTAAAAAACCCAATAATTATAAAATTAAAATCAGAACTCCTTGCTGAAAAGAAACAAAAATCAATTTTACTGGGTTTTAATCTTCTCTGTAGCTGGAACAGAGAATATATACTTCTAGTTCCATGAATGGTAAAGACCACTACTATTGTCATTTTAAAATTATTTTATTTAAATGAATTGGATTATACATGAAAGATTTTGCCACCAGTAGCAGGGAAGCAGATACATTTTGATTATCACAGCTTGTAGCTCTAAACACACAAGCTACAATTAAAAGGTTCAAGTCAGAAAAAATAAAGATATGTTAATGGATGCATTGCTGAAATCACTCTTTAAAAAATAAAATTTTATACCAATTTAAATTAGGAATCATGAAGAAAACATCCTGCTCCCAGATGGACAAACTTGGCAAAACAGGAATAATAACAATAAAAAAAAGAGATGTAACAACAATTTGTGCAATGAAGGGAATAAATTGTACCTAAACTACAAAATAATAGACTCCAACCCAGCAAGCACTTAAGCATATGCTTAATTGTAAACAGATGAGCAGTTCATCTCTAGTGAGACAACTGAGAAATGAAATGCACTTACAGGGCTGAGACCTAACATAGGCATTATTGACTAGAGTATTAACCAATTAAGAAAGCAATAAAAAAGCAATGGTAGGTAAGTACATGTCAAAAATGTGTGTTTGTGCTATCGTGTTTGACAGATTTGCTTCTTCCCTATGAACTGTGTAAATGAATCATACTGTCACCAGGGAGATGGACTACAGGTGGGTTTCATAACCTACCTGGCTTTCTTAACTTTAGCTATTTAAGCTATTCATCTAATCTCCCTCTGTAGCTAAGGGGGAAGGGAGATGTTTCTAGAAGCTGTCTTACCTTTTATCATCCTTTGGAGGTACTGATTTCTCTCTTTCGACTATAAAAGAAGCCTAGGTGACTCAGATTAAATTAAACTAGATACATTTAGCTGGTTACAGTTAGGTGAAATGAAGTACCCTAGGGTCTAGTGTTAGAATAAATGAGACAACTATGCACATATTGAACTTAATGAATCTCATTGCAGGAGATGGATATAAGCATCAAGTTCTATTTAACTCCAATTGTGCAGAACCTGTCACAGCTTCTAAAAGGTTAGGCAGCTCTGCCTTACAATGACACAAAGCACAAATGAATATAAGCATTAAGTTGCTAGCCTGTATGTTTATTACCATGTGCAGTCCTATTGACATATGAAATTGTTTACATTTATAAGATTGTAAAAAACTGTAAGCTTGAGATCAGCACAATGGTGGATAGATGTGAGATGGAAACCTCTCCTGTCTACAAAGCAACAACCTGGCTAAAATGGCGTATATGTTCATTTAAATACATAGCCACTCATAGTATGTGATGTTCACTGGGTCATGCTAGGGGAATACCTTTTGCAACACACCTGGAGCCCTGCAAATGCTCTGCAGCTTTGGTGCTGATCCAATCAAGCACAGAAATAACTGGGAGATGACTCATGCTGAGAGGTGGATGCTTGCTGCTAATCCCAGCTTTTAAAATGTACACAGTTTGTCATCATTTTTCATTGTGGTGAATGTGTGCGTCTGGCCACTTTTGTTTCACAATTGTCTGATGTTTGCCATGGACTCTCTTTTCAGCTCGTGTGCTGCAGTCATTTGCTTTTCACTTGAAAGGACGTAATCAGACAAAAATCCCTTCAAAACCAGTTTCACTGAAGAAAATACCTAAGCAGGAGAAGCAAATATATGAGGTAGGATGGAGAGGAATGTGTTCTGACCCTGAAACATCTGCTCTTTTAAACGTGATGTTACAAATGTTTAACCACATGTGCCTCTAACTTTTAAAAGCTCAGCTAAGGAGGATGAGATGGGGAGTAAGAGACAAAGAAAATGGGATATTAATTATGTTTCCAGATGACACTGAACAGTGAGATGATACAAAATTATAGATGATACTGGACAAGAAAAGTAATATGAAAATACCTAGTAAGGCTGAAATTATGGACAAAATGAGATGCATTTGGGACAAATACACAGTTGTGTATCTACAGAAAAACACACAGAAATATAAACACTAAATGTAAAGCCAGAAAGGAATTGAATAAAATTGCAGTTTGCAATACAGTGTGGCATCACAGGTATGCACATGCTTGAGTCTGAATATGTCTTATATCACTGCACTTTTCTCATACACAACCAAAGCACATGCCTAAGTATTTTATTAAATAGGAATAGTATGTCTACCAACATAATAGAAGTATAGCATGGATTTAAACTGGTTTCTGAATGAGGGCTTTTGTCATTAAAAAAACAAAATCATTGTCATAACAGGCAAGAAATGCAGAGGCACTATCTCACGAAGCCTCACAAAGAGGTGTTGACAGGTTCCCTGCCCACAGTTTCTAAGGTCTCTGGCAAGACAATTTTTTTTATTCCAAGTTCTGAATGAACAGAAATAGTACTGAAGCAGAAATGGGAAACAATAAATGAAATATAAGATGAAAAATCTGGCCTAGCTCTCTCAAGTAATCATGTTCAACATTTTTCTGTTGCTTTAGATCGCAATAGTGAGTGCTACACTACTCCCTGTATGTGTGAAACTCTGGAGATAACAGTCTTCATCTGGCAAAATAAAGACTGTGTGAAATTGTCTTGGAACACAGGTAGGTTTTGGTACCATCTTTCAATTAAAATAGGTGTAAGAGATGCAAGTCTCCATCTTAAAGGCAAATGCAAGTTCCTTAAATATCTAAATTGTCTGCAGAGCATTGGTTTGGTTGATACTGTACTGGGTACTGTGTGTGCACAGAGCAGATGTAATCTCCCACAAAGAAGTAGTAAGAAAGACGAGTGTGCAAAAGCAGGCCAGGAAGGAAGCTTCCCCACCACCTGACTGAGCCCCAGTGTGTGGAACTGACGGAAGCTTTGGGGCCGAGTATTAGGATATGAATAACAGCACTGAGGTGGCTTCCTGTATTCCAGGAAGCAGAACTTTGTCCTGTCTTGTAAAGGAATAGAGTTTCACGAAAGGTATTTGCACAGTAGGTCTAGCAAAGCACGACTGAAGCCCTGTTGGGATGAAAATGGTGGCATAACTGCAGTGTACGCAGGAAGTCCACGCTCACTGAAGGGGGATGAGGGCAGGCAAGGGGCAGGGTGCGTATCTGGGCCAGGAGGAACAACACTGAAAAGCAGTTGAGTCACAACTGACAAATAATACCATACAGACTAAGGTAGCAGGAATTCAGTGGAAGTTAGGCATATGAAGCACTCTGTGCAGTCATGGTTGGGTTTCTTCTGGTAAATGCCCTGTCACTGGGATGTCTTTTGCAGCGGAGACACACAAAGCACCTCGCTCCACTGTCACCATTACTCCCTAACTGGAACAGCCATCATGTGCAGCCATGATGAATCCAAATTCTTGTGCAAGTCCAAAAACATGTAAAAAGCTGCTACCACAGCACATTCAAAGTTCTGTACAAACATCAACTAATTAGCCACCCTAATGTTCCTGTGAGACAAGCTGGTCAATTGATTATTCCAGTTTTCAAAGAGACAGGGCTGAGGTGAAGGCATTTACCTGGGTCCCATAATAGGCTGGTACATTAAAGGATGAAATCTTCTGAAATTTCAGCTCGCTTTTTAAAATCAGGGTTTTGATTCACTTACAGATACCCTCCCCCCCCCAAGAATGTAAATTTCTCCCTTTGGGTTTGTAAAGATCCGGGAACAATTTGAAAAGTACCTTGGTTGTATAAATTTAGGAGTATGCAAATCACCGGGAGGCCCCTCGGGGTCTCTCCCTTCATCCCACTTCCCTCCTTGAGATGCTTCCCAGATTTCCCCCACCCTGCCCGCCGCCTCCGGGCCAGGCTGCGGCGGGTCCCGCCGCAGCCTGGCCCGGAGGCGGCGGGCAGGGTGGGGGAAATCTGACAGACACCTGCCCCCGGTTCTTCTCCCCCCACCAGCAGCAGCACCATCGCAACCCCTCGCAGACAAGATGCCTAGCTGTGCTCCTGCTGCCCCCTCCCGGGGAGATGCGCGGTCCCTTTAAGACGGCGCGGGGCGCACTGCCCCTTTAAAAGGCGGCGGGCGGGAGGCGGTGGCGGCGGCTGGGGCTATCGCTCTGCCCGCCGGGGTTTTTCCCCCCCCCTTCTTGCCGGCCCGTCGTTCGCAACCCGCCCGTTAAAAAGAGGAGGCAAGATGGCCGAGCTGGGTAGCAAGGGGGTCACCGCCGGGAAGATCGCCAGCAACGTCCAGAAGAAGCTGACCCGGGCGCAGGAGAAGGTAGGGATGGGGGGGTGGGGGGGTACGCTGCTGCTGCCGCCGCCTCCTTCTCCCCGGGATGCGGGGGGGCGATGCGGGTACCGGGGATGACACCCCTCCCCAAAGCAGAGATGCGTCTCGCAGTGGGTGCAGCGGCGCCCCTACCTCCTCCTCCTCCTCCCCCCCCCCCCCCCCCCCCCCCCCCCCGGGCTCCCGGGGGGCTGGCAGCTGCCTTCTCTTCTCTGCCTGCGGATTTAGGGCCCCTTTGCATCCTGAGAATGCAAAATATCGCTGTTGTGAGCTGTAAGGGTTTACTATCCGTCTGCAGGCTCAGGATGAGCAGAAACATGGCATCGGCTTCAGCTGGGAGAGGGGAGGGAGGACAGAGCGCCGCACGTTTGTTTCAAATATGTAGATGCTTATTGTTTCAGCAGGAGAAGACCTTCTTTTTATGGTATTTAGGTTGTGCTTTATGCGGCAATTTCAAGAGCAGTATAGTATTTTGCGATAGCGCTAAATATGTAACCTCAAAGACGGTGAGGAGAAGGAGATGGGCACTTGCTTCCTTATCTTCTAACAGCATAGCATGGTAGTCGCTACTTGCTTTACTGACCTTGAGCTCTCGATTTTGGAATTGTAGTAAAGCAAAAGCCATACGGTCTTTAAAGATTGTGCCGACGTCTGCTGAAGGAGGGGTGTTTTTTGAATCCCGAGAGCCCTTTCGCTGCTCTCCACCCACCCCTGTGCCAGCAAAAGGTGCCAGGAATATGCAATGGATACTTTTCATGTTCATCTCTCTGGCATGCTGCATCTGATGCCAGATGCCTGCTCTGTGTAGGGATTATCGGATGTTTTACGCAGGGACATTGATCAGCTGCTTTTATCTCAGGCACGCTCATCTTGGTTTTCAGTGATTTGCTGTGAGATGACATTGACTGAATAAGGACTGGTGCATCTTTGAGGGAGGGAGGGTGAACAGATCTGCCCACTGCTGCTCTTGTTCCCTGGGAGTTATCTTTAGCAGCTAGATTTAATCTAGGAGGTTTGGGATTGGATGCAGTGCCGGCCTGAGCCTTGTACCAATTGCCGACGCTGTTACAAAATGCTGCTGGGTTAGAATGGCAACCCAAACCTGTTGGGCCTAATGTTGCACATGCTGCTTCCACTAGTTTAAACTCATTTACTGAGACTAGGGGCATGATTTGAACTTGCCTGACTGCTTGGAAAAAAACCCCAAGTGAACAGCAGATCCTGTATGGAACTGGCTGCAGCAACAAGGTCCTGGCTTCGCTCCATACACAAGAGTGAGCATGGCCACGTCTGTGGTTTTTCCCCTTACTGTGGTTCCAGGAGGGGACAGGAGAGGGAATCTGTCTCCTGGTATCTGGTCCACCCTAAACTCATCATAGATGCTAGATTCATTCTGTGTTAGCCACCAGATGGCAACCATATTTTTAGTTAAGGTAGGTGGTAAAGGCTGAGCTTCTTGGCCTGCTGATGAAGGTATTGTATTTATTGGTGCAGCTTGGAGCCAAGTGTGGCCTGCCAGGCCCTTCCCTGGCTTCTTATCTGAATGCACACAGGTTCTTTCCCTAGGGAGAGTTTTCCACAAATTCCTTTCAACTGGAGATCCAGTTCACTTCCTTGCTTATTCCCCGATGGTGACTGGGGATGTGGGAACAACAACAACCAAGAGTTTAGCTGTGTATTGCAGGTGATTTGCATGATCTGAAATCAGTTGTTTGTCTCTTTACACAGAAAAAGCACAGCTCATTTCCCTCCCATGAGAAAAGGAAAACAAAACCCAGAGCACTTGCTTAATAAGTTAACACAAATTCTAGGCTCTTCAGCTGTTGTTATCCTAATGCAAACAGAACAACTTTGCTCTCTAGGCTGTCAAGAAAGAAAAAAATGGCATTGCTTGCTTCATTGTCTGACTTGCCCCTTCATACTGCTACAGCTTCATCTCTAACAGTTCCTCTTTCTTGGAGTGTTAGGTATTTTACGCTTGTCTCTAAGGGACAAACTTTCACTGAGGCAAATGTGTGAATGTTAACTTTCAGCTTGCGAGGAAAGATACAGCTGAATACGAAGTGATGAGGAAGGCACCAGTGGTTGTGGCACTATACTAGTGTTAGTCGTGGAGTATTTAGTTTTAAACTGTGATACTATGTTTAGCAGGATGGGTAAACCACGTGTCTGGAGATAAGGACCAGGTGTTTAAAAAATAAAAAAAGGTAAACGGAAGTGTACAGAGGTAGATCTGGGTACACAACAGACCAAGCACTTAAAAATGTGTTAGATTTTTGTGAAGGGATGCTGACTGGGGTTCAACTTTCCTTTTTGAGGCTTAAACAAGCTGACAGAGTTCCTTTTACGTATCTTCTTTTGATTTGAATCTAGGATAAAAATTTTTCCCTTCAGAGTGATATATCCCTCCCAACTTGAGCCCTGAGGCTTTGACTTCAGCAGTTTCCTTTGTGGTGAATTTAAGCCTTATGTTAAGCAAAGAATGATGTCTTTTTGTTCAATGCAGAATTCACACTGAAACACTGTACACATCTTTTTTTCCCCTTCTGAGATGGCTATTATGTAAAGCATGTAAGATATTCCTTCAGAAGTACTATTTGTTTTGAGCCTTTCAGCAAAACTATTGGCTATTTTTGGAAGGCACTTTCTCAGTTCCACAGGAAATATGGGGCAGAATGGTTGACTATGCTGTTTGCAAATGGGCTGTGCATCCTTTTAACCTCTCTCCCTATTCAAAGGTAGCCTCAAGTACAATATTTGGCAATAATTTGCCTGTTGTCCAGTGAAATGTGTCAAATAAGTTGATGCCTCTGTCCAGAGGAACCCTGTAGCAGAAAGGACCCATGCAACCATCACTAACTCATAAATCATCCTTTGCAACTAACAGTTAGGAGATTTAGGCTGGAAGTCGCACTTTGTTCATCCTGTAGTTAGCTGAAGGATTTTCAGACCAAGATGTTGAGCTCTGAACCTTTCATAATTCTGAACTTCTTAAAATGGAGTAAAATTGTAATGCCTCCAATGTCATGGTGTCTTGGAGAGAGCCTAGTGTTTGCAAGCTCTTTTAAACTATGCTAGTAAGGATTTGAAGTTTTTTTTCTTTATGTCTGTAATCCCTCATCTTGGTTAAAGTTTGTTTCTGCTATCTGATCAATTTTTATCTTATACTTCTGAAATTTTTAAAAATCTTCCCACTTTCCACAGTTCTCATTTTTCTTAGAGTGTCCTGTTTCTGGATGTGTCAGTCTGCACATACATTTCTGCTTTGAACAAGTTAAAATGGCGTCTTGGTGACTTGGTGCAATCCTGGTGCGAGGGTAACTCCTCTGCGAGGTTCCAGGAGGAGGTTGAGCTCAAGGAGCAAATGGGTTGGGGTTTTGTTGCTTGGCTGGCAGTGAGGGTCCTCGTCACAGGATCAAGCTCTTTGCTTTCCTCCAGCAGCTTAGGCAGAGATTCAGGGTAGAAAGATGGTATTGGCTGTGCGGGCACCGACTGACGATTTAAATTGCGTACAGATTAATAGGCACGTCTGAGGACATGAACTGTAAAGTTGACATTGGAAAGAGAGGTTTTTCCTCTGGAGCTTTTTTGTGTGGAGAGGAGTAGAAAGGGATGAACTTATTTTTCCCTTTCTAGACTTAGACTGAGCATGGGAAGTTCCTGTCCTATAGGAGTGGTGGTCTCTTGATCTGTTTTCATTACAAAGCTTGGCAAAATGAGGAGGCTGTGTTCTGTGACATGAATAGGCTGTCATATTTTTTTTAAAATGTTTTTACTCAGATGTACCAACAAACTAAGGCATCCTCTTTTCTCCCTCTCTGTGCCTAACCAAAGGGGAAGGCTTTGTTCCAGGACCTGGCAAAGTTTAGTTTGGACATCCAAACTCCCTTGTGTTGGGGGGGGATCATTTAGGTCATAGACTCTGCCACTGACTTGCTGTGTTGCCATGAGATGTCACTTCCGCTTTCTGTTCTTGGCTTACTTTGTTTATCCCACCGATGTTTACCCACATCTATGTTTGCAAAGTTTCCTTGATTAAACTTTCTGTCAGAGCAAAGTTCTGCTCTCCTCTGGCTGCACAGTCCCAAGGAGGCTGGGCTGTAGTCCTTGTCTCACGGGGCTAGTATGACCATAGCTGTTGGTAGCCAGGCTTGCTGATGCTTATTCCCTGCCTGCTACAGTGCAAAAAAAGTTTTATATGCCAGTAAACCGAAGGCTTTGCTAAAGAATTTGCAGCCCAGCAAGGAGAAATAACCAAAGACACTGGCCCTGAAAAGGAAGGCGGAGGACTGCTTTTGGCAGGCTGCTGTGGCCTGATGTCCCAATGCTTTTTCTAATTAATTTCTCATGTAACAATTGTGCATGCTTTTTCCAATTAATTTGTCTCATGTAACAATTGTGCAATGCACAGACTGTGTCAAGAAAAGATCTTTTCCTTTCCCAGAACCTTAGGCTTTGTTTCTTTTCCCTTGTAATCCCTTGCTGGACATGAGGAGGTTGTGATTTGGGTGGAACAGGGTTCGCAGAAGGCATGGCTTGCATTTTGAGTTTGCCCTGGTAAGACTTTTTTTTCCCCTTGTAAGACATGCTCCAATAGGTGGAGCATGGCAGGTGAGAACACCTAGAATGAAATCTCAGCCCTGTTGAAGCAGGTGGGAGTTGATACCAATGTGCAGCACCCAAGAATCTTAAACCAAATTTAAGTACAGCTGTCTTCAGGGTTCAGCTGTCAGAGGCTGCCTGATCTGTAGAACCTCTGCAGATGGGGAGGGAGGCTTTACATAAAAAATGGTAGATGCAGAAAGCTCTCTTATTGAGAAGTAAGTATCACATTGTGATAAGTATCACTTATCACAAGTAAGTACCTACTTGGGAGGAGAGACATTCCTTACTGGTTTTCCTTCGGGATCCTTCTGTCTCTTCAAAGCTTCTATGGTTTTTGCTTGGCTTTGCACAGGGTAGGATGGTTTGGTGGCAACCTGCCTTGTTGTGCCAGTGAAGTACAAATAGCCTGAAGAGCTACAAGAGTTGTTCTCTTGCTGATCTGGCATGAAACTTTCTTTTTTTTCCTGGAGGACTCCCTAGATGACAAGGAAAGGGCTTTTATATCTGTTTGCTTTCTCAAGAATGCAGGGCTTAGGTGACGGGTAGAATCTCAAAGGTACTTTGTGCCTAAAGGTTGGAAAACAGGCACTGGATAGAGGAGAGAGATCTGAATTAGTGTCCCTAACGTACAGATTATTCCAGTATAAACTCAGACTGTGTGGCTGAGTGTCAGATAATCTGCGTGGGGCAGGGAGGAGGTGAAATAGGAAACCAGGCTCCACATGTTTCCTTGCCCATGGAATGGTTTGACTGGCAGGGCGCTTACAGTGCCCTGCTGAAGGTGCCCCTCTGCCTGGGTATTGGCAACAGATTTCTTTTAAGAAGCAGAATCTCACAGATGGATGAATTTTCTGATTGGAAAAGGCCCAGCCCTATTCCTGGTCACTTTATCTTCCCTGTAAGTTCTAGTCTTACAGCTAGTCCTCTTCAGTGCAGTTGCTGTGAGCTCAGGTTCATAAAGTAGGATCTGGAGGATCTCTTTTCAGTGAAGACTTGTGGTGAGGCTCTAGGCAGGATAGAGTTAGTGTTACAGAACTTATCTGCCAGGGGGGTGCCATCAAACTTCTCTGTCCTCTCCCTCCATTGTGCATGCTGATTGTTAAGCAAGGTTTTGTGTTTCCAGGCACAAATGTTTTTTGCAACATCACGAGTGCTCTTGGCACGTGACTAGCAAATGACAAGGCTAGCCAAGCCACTGGGGAAAGCTGTGTGCAGCCTGAGGTATCCAGCATCTAGCTGGACTGGGGTCTTCGGGAACAATGCAAGTTTTCCTTTGTTCCTGACTCTTTGGACAGAGACGAGACCCTGTTGCTTGGGACCAAATGTGTCATAAAGCTCTGGTTCTAGAAACTTTTGGAGTGACAAGAGGGTAGCTTAGGTTGACAGATATTAGAGTGGCTATTTTTCTCTGCTGTTGTGATGGTGACCAGACACCTGAGCTGCCTGCTGTGTGAGTTCTGCAACTTTGCAAGGATTGTCTTACAGTCCTGGCTCTCTACCTGTACATGCAGGGATCAGACTGTCTTCCCAGAAGTGCTGTACTGGCAACTTGACGTTATCATGAAGATAAACTCAGTTTGCCCAAGCAGAACAGACTTGTAGCCCTGTCGTCTTCAACTGGCCACAGCTCAGCTCCCTAAGTGGGCTGGCAAATTCAGGGTGTGCAGACCAGCTGCTTCTGTTGTGGGATAAGACCGTTATTAATGTTGACCAGGAGACTGTGCATTCTCTACCCCAGAGCAATGAGATGGATACAAATATCAAAATATGAATAAAGCCTCCTCAGAGAGCTGCTGGCAGGTGGAATAGTGCATCAAGGTCCATTTTGACATCAGCCTGTGTTTTAGCCTTCTCTTGAGGGACTCTATATTTGCTTTTCTCCAACAACCGCAATATTGAATGCATGAGTGTCAGCAAACCTGTACCATTCTGGCATTCATACTACTGAGCTAAAAGGGGGCATCTCTCACAGGAAGGGATTGGAAGAGAAAAGAAAGTAATTTACATTGTCTTGCTAGTTAAATTTTATATGTGGTATTAGTTGACTATTTAATACTGTCAGAACAGGAGTGAGGAACCTCTGCAGATTTGCCTGAACTGTTGGCAGTGGTGCAAGGGATGAATAAATCTTGGCAGGTGTTTTTTCAGCAGGTGTATGCGAGTGACTGATGGACTTCAGACAGTTCAGGTTTCCCTTGGAACATCTCCTGGCTTTGCTAGCCTCTGAAGCTGCTTGATCTTCACAAAGCTGGCAAGTACTGTACGGTAGGTTCTGTCCCACATTCCTGGAGAAAAATTGGAAATATAGTTATTAGCAGAAAATAGGATTAATGAATTTTTTGTTTGTTTGTTTTAGGTTACATTATGTCAACTTGCTTGCATAGTTTTGTTTCTTAGCTACTACTCAGAAAGTACCTCTCTTTAGATTTGTAGTTCTGTGGTCTGAAGGATCAGCCCTGGTAAATGGGAATAGAAACTGTCCAACCTGAATAGGTTGGACAGTTGTTTAATTATTTTTTTCCCTCACCCCCCCTTTTTTTTTCCTAGTTTCTCCTTGATTATGTTGGGAACTTGCATTCAGGAAGGATTTGGATACTAGTTATGGTTTGAGGAAGATTTGGAAGCCAGAGCTTGGGACATCACACAGACCTAGACAGGGGTCTCGTAGAATCGCAATGAAGCAGCTTTATGAAATGAGGAATAGGTACTGTGTTTGCTCAGACCTCTGCAAGTACACATGTATAACATAGATTTTTCTACTCTTTAGGCTGCGCTGGAGTAAACTTTGCTCAGACCTGTGGCTGGCAGGGTAAAGTTTTTGAAAGTCAGCATTTCCAGAGGGGTGCAGTTAGGAGAGTCATAAAAGCCAGACAGTGTCGCCTTTCTTTTTGTCTCTTTCTTTAGAAGAAAGGAGAAGTCTGGGTGGCAGTTTGTTCTTAATATAGGCTGCCAGGCAGGGTGGAGAGTGCAAACTTTACCAATAAGGAGGAAAGCAGTACTTAACAAGAACTAATCCCTCTGTGAAAACCATGGGCCGAATTTAATCTCTTGATGATACACAGATATCAAAGTCTGAAGTACTGGCCTCTCTGCAAGGATTTGACATGCAAATTCAGAAAGCTGGTAACTTGTTCTGAAATGATTTATTTTTTGGTAATTCTTCATTGATCATGTTTGGTTTGTTTATTTTAAGTAGGTTTAGAACTTTTTGTTAAACTTGCTTTAAGAGCCTCACTAGTTTCTCAGTTCTTTTCAAAGTTACCTTTTCAGGAGGGAGATTAGAGGTTGATATAGCTGAAGTACGAACATTTTTCACTGGGCAATTACTGATACTCTGCTTTGAAACTGTGTTAGATAGAACTGCAATGCTTGTTTGCCAGCAGGGATGGAAAGGGAACTTCAATGGTACAGTAACTACAGTGTTTGAAAACACAGCTACAAGTGTTTACGCTTTTTTTTGCCTTTATGCTACTTGGCTTGATTGCACATTTTATCAGGCCAGAAACAATAATGCATGACTTACCTTCAAACTCAGCTCTGAGCTGGTTATTTGCAGAGTGAATTAGCAATTCTGTCCCATTGGATTTATTTGGAATGGTGCCAGCGACAGACGTGAACGTATACCGAATAAGGTATAAGGACTGACATTTGAAGAAAATTTAGATCTCTGCATCTTTTTCCTTAACAGAAATGCTGGTCCTGTAGCTCTCTAGTACCCTTGTAGCTAATGTTACCCATTCCTGTAAGTTATAGTAAGTCTTTTGATCCTATCAGCTCCAGGAGTCTGAGTGTGGAAGGACCAACCTTATTTCCATTCCTACTTCCTCAGCCATTGTGGAGAAAAAAAGGGCAAAAACTTGAGGGGGAAAAAACAGTATATTTAAAAAATGCAGGGAATTCCTTTCCTGGAATTTAAATGTTCAGCTCATTAATTTCGAATTTTCAGGCGGTTGAAGTGGTGTCTTGGGGAGATACTTTCTTCCTCCTCTGTCTGTGGGTGCAACATGACCCCTCTGGTCCAAATGTTGATTCTGACACAAGAGACCAAAAAGGGGATTGAGTTATTGTGGCAGGGGACAGCATGTTTCAAAGGTTGCTTTGAAAATATATTTTGGAAAAATTCTGGTGAGAGGGATGGCAGGTTCTATGAGAGAAACAGTGCTCAGGAAAAGTTCAAATTCGTTCAGGTGGAGAAATATACTTGGGTTCTGCATTGAAACACTCCTTGAGGTATAGGTTCCTCAGCAGAGAATTGAAATGACGATACTTCTGTGTGTTGAACTGACTTCCACAATAGGAGAATACTAGGTAGGGATTTTTCTCTTTTCTGTCTGTTTAGACTGAACAGCCATTGCGAAAGGCCAAGCCTAGCTGTGTGTTAATAAACTTGAGCCATTGAAAGAATGTACCCACTCTGATAATGTTTCCCTGATCATGCATACAGACAGTATGATTATTTGTTAGTATCTGCAGTGTGATTGTATTATATAATACCAAAAAAGGCCATTCTCTATCCTGAAACAATTCCAATGTAAATATTGGACAGTCTCAATTAATTAAGATACTTCTGGTTTGTTTCAGTAAAATTCTGTGTTCCAGAAGACTTGAAAGGGTTTTCATATCTTTTCGCAGAGGTTTGGTGAGGATGCTTTTGTAGGCAAGGGTGCAGGGCTATTTTTGAACAGCAAAATTTCTATGAAAATACATAAGCTGAAGAAATTGGAAAAAGAGATTGGCTTTCTTTGGAGAGAAAGAGCAGCTGTATGTGCAGGGCTGGGAGGGGAGGATTTGGAGACTGACTATGGTGTGGTGAGGGGGGTCAGAGAAAGTCAGAGGGGTGACGTGATCAGTCGATCGTAGAGCCCTGTAGTGGTACGCTGCATCCAGTTGCTCATGGTCTGGGACTTGTCTGTGAATGGGTATCAGAGTCAGTTGCTAGACTAGAACTTTTTGCCAAGCTGGAGGCTTTTGCTCTCCTTATTCCCTGACCCTTGGTGAACATAAGTAATTTGGGGCGGAAGTGTACGTTATCAGGGCTGGATGCCCTTACGATGAGGCTGTGGTATAGTAGGTGAAAAGAGCTGTGTTGCCATGCTGGATGAAGGTGATTGACTTAGAGCTGGGGTGGTTTTAGCTGGAATGTCTTCTAAGCTGTCAGGCCCAAGTCTCTAGCTGAGGCGTTAATTTTTGAGGAGGCTCTTTGGGGAGCGCGTTGTGATGCTTTTCCTCTCCAAAGACAATGTGACCCAGATTGTCAGCAAGTACTGTGGCAAAGAAGCCGGTGGGCTTACACCCATTCACAGCAGGAGAACTTGGCCCATCAAGCCCAGTTCTCAAATTTGCTGTTACTCGTCCTTCAGCTCTTCTGAAGTAGAAGCAGTCCTCTCAGGTGGAAAGGAAAAACAGCTGTTCAAAAGCTGCTTGGGAAGAACCAACAAGAGCGGATCATCTGTTTTGCTCCCTATGTTCCCACTTTCATGGGACAAGCCACACTCTGTAACCCAACCTGGCCGTGGAGGGCACCGTTCCTAAATCTTTCCCCCATGTCTGATCCCTTGCAGCTATCGCCCTCTGGCTCAGGGAGTCCCAACAGCTGATCCAAATCTCCATGTCTTTTCCCTTTGCCCCATCGTGCATATTATGTGTTCCAGATCTGTCCTGCATCTGAGAAACTCCCATCCTTGTTCAGCAAGGTGGTTGTGAATCTGTACTGGAGCTTTCCTAGCCTCTTAAGGGCTCTGCATCCAGCCTGTCCCTTCTGGAGTCCCTCTCTTGCATCGTTCTGCCTTAAAAGAGCTCCTCTGCCTCCTAGCACACACCTGCTCCTTTATCTCTTTCTCCAGCTCAGGCATGGCCCCAAATGCCTTTTACGTTTTGTCCCGATTTGGTTGCGTCATTTTGCATTAGGACCTGTGTAAAAATAAAAATACTTCTTGCAAATGTATCAGCATTTAAAATAAGTGTTGCAGAGGAGGAGGCTGAGGACTTGAGAAGGGGGATTTGTGCAAACAGCACTATTTATGCTACCTATTCCTCTTACTAGTGTTACTGTTGGCTATAGATAGGGTTTAATTAAGCTATGTTAAGTGCCTGCCCAAGTAATAGACATTGATGTCGCTGAAGTTGTATTGCCCGGAATGTCACATTGATGCCAGCTGAGTTAACTGATGCCATTTGGCCTTATTAACTACAGAGCTACGATGTAGCTACTATCCAGCTCCACAGTTGTGCCCACTTTTTTTGGTCTCTGATTTGGTATCTGCTTAAGGCTGGGGCAGACAGAAGGTAGGGTGGAAATTTACCTGCTTTCTTGGTATTTTGTGCTTCTTTATTTTCAGGGTATTGATAGATACATATTCACCCCAGTCTCTGGTTTGCTGAAAGGCAGGAACTCTAGGGAATTGAGTGTTTTTACCTGCCTGCTTTGAATAAGAGCAAACTAAGTGGGAAAAAAAATTGCTCAGAAAGTTATGAATTAGGCATACAACCACATACAGCCAAGACGGCTTGGTTGCACAAGTACGCCTAACAGCTGTGTGTTCAGTGGTCTGTCTCTTGGGCAGTTATGTGGTAGAGTGGTAGACATTTGCAGCTGGTGCACCCCAGACTTGACAAACCAAGGCTGAATGGTCAAGATGACCCTAATAGAGCCTATGTGTCTTCTGGTGAAGCTGTGAGTTTTCAGCACCTCTGGTATCAGGCGACCTGCTTAAGGTGTCACGGTTGAAGCATTCGAAGTCTGAAAACTCTGGCTTAAGCTCTTCAGATTCTTAATCTCCCACACTTCTTGAGGTAGGTGCCTGCTTCTGGCTCTGAGTTTATTCTGGTGGAAGAAGTCACCCCTTCTGAATGGATATCCTGCTGCTGTTTCCTGCTCTCTGCACTTGCTGCTGGAGCACTTTGTGCGAGTCTCCATCCACTTGCCTGTAGATAAAATCTTGTCTTTGTCAGACCAACAGTTTGAACTGACGCAGCTACTCCCACCGGGGCCGCAATTTCACATCACTCTTAAACCACATCTACCACTGAGATGTGTCATCTCCAGCTGCTTCTTTTCTCCTTTCTGCATGTTGCTGCCCCATTACCATCTGTCTGGTTGTGCTGCTTTACCTGTTTTTCTTTCAAGCCTCTCCTCAGAAATAGGTGCATTTGATAGTAAGTTCTGGATGGGAGACTAGAGGGGCAGCAATAAGTACAGGGACAGGGGAAAGAATAGCAATCTGGGGTGCTCAAGAGAGGATCTGCCCTGAGGTAAGGGTAAAGTGGAAGTAAACCCAAGTTTGACCTGATGCAAGTATGGTTGAATCAGCAGGACCACAGGGCAATAGGGGGGTGCCTGAGCGGGGGCATTGGCCTCTCTCCCAGCTCAGTTTGACTAGACCTAGAGCTAGCACCCGACTTCTTAATTTTACATTCTCTTTCCTTTATATTCTGACTCTCTGAAACCCCCGACTGAAGGATATAAAATAGATGAGGAAAAAATTGAAAGTGAAGTCTAAATAACATTTGCCAGAGTTTGTTTTTATTCTCAGAAGCTTGGGTGGTGAAAAAACAGGGCATTTCCATGTTCTTATTAAAGATAAATAGAGGGCTGAAGAGTAAAGGGTAGGAGAGGGAGATATCTATGCTTTCTTTTTAACTGCTAAAATCTGTCAAGCAAAGGAAAAGATAAGTAAATAAAACCCAATATGTTTTCCTAATAAACTTTCATAAAGGAAGGCAGGCTCATGCATTTATAGAAGGGGAAAAAAAAGTCCACTTAATAACACAGTGAGTTAGACCTGGAGGACTGTATCAGTTGAATGTTTGGGGGTGGGAACATAGATATATCTAAGGAAGAAAAAAGCAATAAATAATTCTTGTTTCCGTTTCTTGTATACTGTTGGTTATAGCCAAGAACCAACCTTTGAATTTATGCTAGGGTACAAGCTTAGTGCATGGGTTGTACCTATTGTACAGGGCAGGCATAATGCAAAATTACCTAAAGAAATGAGAGAGATATAGGAGTAACATAACAAGACTAAATCAGCTAATGCAGCAGGAGCCTTTAAAAGGAACCTGATTTTGAAGGTGCTTGGATGGCCTAGGGGTAGACAGACACTGAATTGCATGCAAGTGCGTGAGCATGGCATGATGTGACTGCAGAGACCAAGCTATGACATCATGTCAGTGAGAAGACAAATTGCTGTTCTATGCTGTCTGTCACAGCACCACTCCTGCTGTATCGTGGCTTAATTTAGGCTTGAATGATGCTAGAAGCTAAACTGCAAAAACTGTGGGTGGAGGGGGAGGGAGAAACAACCTAAAATGTTGAAAACAGTCAAGAGGCTAAAATCTTCATATAGAAAAATCCTGGAATGTCAGGATTTGCGTCAGTGCTGTATGCACACCGGGGGCCCCAGCCAGTTCACCAGGTCAAGACTTGTCTCTCTTCTAAGTGCCCTCTGTGGGAGAGGAGATGGTTGGTTTGAGCCTGTGGTTATGTAGATAAGAGAACCTTTCTGCTTAACTGATTTGCTGTGTGTAAAGGTGGTGAGAGATAATGCTTGCAAAACATCCAGAGACCTGAGGATTTATTTGTGGGGTTTTGTAAACATGCTGTAGAATTGCCTTGAGGAAAATAGCTCTTGCATCCTGGACATGTACTGTGTATTTTCCTAAACTGCCAGTATGTCTGTTTTCTTGTGGAAAGCAGTCCTTCTAAAGGCTGATATTGGAAATATAGAAGGTGCATTAATTTTCTCTTGCAACAATGAATACAGATTTTTAAGCTAGATCTTTGCTTCTACTCAGATTTCAGTTTAGATCAAACAACTAATATTCACATATTTCCATGGCCAGCTTTTTGTTGCTGTGGTGTTGGCCAGTCTCCCACTTGTACTGGCCTTTTTGTTGTTGTGAGAGCAGTTTCAAAGAGGTTTGTGCTACATCTTGCTCATTTCTGAAAGTCACTTGAGGGATTTTTATCTGTATTTAAGTAACCACATCCTTAATGTTAGTGCCTTGTCTTAACAGGTAAGGCTCTCCCATCACCCACATTTCATTTTGTTTCATTTTGTTTTTCATGTAAGTGGCAGCAAAAATCAGTTGTTACTGTCAAATGAAAAAACTTTGTCTTTACCCTCGATTGCCAGACTCCTGGCTGAATTCACAGTAAATCTCAGAGCTCTGGCTGGCAGGCATGCATGAAAAATCTACCCCTGCCACCCCCCCACCCCCCCACCCCCCCCCCCCCAGCCCGTTCATGTGCATGGTAAGCTGACTGTGACTTACTGAAAAGCAGTCTGTTGTGATGATAGTCTTGAGTGGCTTCTCCTTCAGTATCCCAATGTATTGACTTTGACAACTGCAGTGCAGCATGGGTGCCAATGACCTGAACAACTTACCAGGGAAGGAGGGGAAAATGATGCTGCTAGCACTTCTCAAGATGATTTTCTTCCACATGGGGATAAATGATTCATCCAAAGTCACTCTTAAATTAGGTGTGAAGATGCCCAGGGTGGTTGGGGTAGGGAACACTTAAGATTCAGGACTGCAGTAAGTTGCTGTCCAGCCAGGTATCCCTGCATGTGCCAGGGAACTCTTGCAGCAAAAGTGCCCTTTCTGCAGTGCTCATGTCCTGTTCTGGGGAGCTGACTCCATAAATGGACTATTTGGAGGCTCCGGAGCGTAGTATTCCCAATTACATTACCTGCAGGGTCACCGTGCCCTCTAATGCAGCTTGTAGCCAGAGAGTGGCTTTGCCCTGTCATAGTTATATGCTTAAAGAGCATTACTCTGATTATCCAGGAAGGCAGATTAATGCGAGTTGATGGATAATTGGAGGAAGGGAGAGGTGCTCGGGAGGTGAATTTGAGTTGGCAGACTTGTTATGCAGAACAGTGCAGTCTGCTTGTGAAAAAGTAAACCAAAGAAACAGGTCTGGGGGAACTGTCCTGCCTTGAAGAGCTTGAGGAGGCAGATAGCAAGGTGCTTGCGTGGGAAGTTGGGTCATTAAAGTTGTCACTAGTGAGTTGTGGTGGTGTTTGAGGTACTCAGTAAAGTCTTCTGGAATAAAATGAGGAAAAAATAAAAGATCCTTCAGTCCCTCCAGATCTTGGCAGCTAAACTGGAATTGCTCTAAAACCTCTGTGTTTTCTAGCTCCAGCCCTCTCCCATGGTGTAAGAGGAGCAGAGTCCTACCTGGTGGGACACTGGGATCACAAATGGGAGGCAGTTAGAGGTTGCACAGCGGCCTGATCTCTGCACCAGCCATGAGTGGGCAGGGTTGATGAGGAGTTGTCCCTCTCTGTGGTGGACAGAGGAGGCCGTGTGGCGGAAGGGAATGAAGGAATGACCTGGCCATCAGAAACCTTTTGATGTCCAGTGGCTGAGAACAGTGTGTTGGGAGTTGTACAAGCTGTTTGCTGAGGAAGGGAATGGAAATGTTCTCCTGGTCACAGGATAAGATCTGATAATGTAGAAGGAACAAATGTGTTTTAGCGAGCTGAACAGGAACAGGATCCAACTGCACTAGAAGTAATGAAGAACGGCAGAGAGCGAGTGCTGGAGTGGAGCTTCCAGAGGAAGAAATGAGACTTTCTGCAGGGGAAGTGACACTAGTGCCAGTTCTTACCTAAAAAAGTGCTACTTTAAAAGGATAGGAAAGAAAGAGATTGCCAAAGAAATCCCTAGAGAGAGATGGTCTGCTTTGTCTTTCTGGAGCACGTGTTTGTAGGGACTGAGTCTTGCCTTGGAACAGGCTCTTAACGCTACTGCTGACCTGGGCAGAGCCTGCATGTGCAGTGCTAACCATTTCTGTCCTCAAAGCCCTGGAGACACAGATATGTGTGCCCCCTGGTCCAGCGAAGTAACAGTAACACAAGTTGGTTTCCTGGGTGAGTTAAAGTTTCACCATCATGAATGGGGCTGTGAATGAAAACCAGGATGGGACAGTGGAGTGGCAGGCCTTGGAAATAAAGTCCTTCTTGAGAGCCTGCAGTACCTGCCTGCCAGCCTCTGGTGATGGGCAGCGGGAGGCAAAGGGACAGCTGAATGCTCTATTGAGGGAGGCACCCTGCAGCACATTCTTCAAGCCTGGGGATGGCATGGGTCTGAAGCCAGTCATGCTGTAGATGTGGAAAGGGTATCAAAAGCATTGATGAATATTTTTAGCCAGAATGAGTAGGGGCGAGGGTTGAAGGGGCCAGAAAAAAATTAGCTATTCTTGCATTTTCAGTCTCCTGATGCTGAGTCCTCTTCAAGGGATGACTAATTCCTTGTTTCATGGAGAGGAGAACAGAAAGCAAAGCATTTTTTTTCCTCATGAAACAAGTGATGAAACAAGTACTTCTTTTTGGAGGTAAATTTGTTGTGCTTGGAATCTGCTGCCTTCAGAGCTTCCTTCTCTGTTCCCCCTTGAGCTGTTAGTGGATCTGTGGCACTAAGACATGTCTTTTTAATGCAAACCTCAGCTCCCTTGCACATTGTAAAATCGAAGACTTGAGTAATGTCCCTTTCTCTTAAAAAAAAAAAAAAAAAAGTTGGAGTGGGAGGAACCCTGTTCAGGTAGAGTGCATTGTTCAATTGCTCTGGTTTGTTATTGTAGGGTTATTTATCAGAGCTGGGCTACGAGTATTTATCTAGGCCTTTCCTGTCTCATTAGTGGTTGTCTGTCCACCTCCCACTGCCCAAGATAAGATCTTTTCTGTGGTGAAGCAGCTGGGAAAGATATGGGAAGGGGAAACCTGGGGTCTGAAAGATGTGTAGACTCTTGTGCTATGCTTAAGCACTCACCTGTAAAGAGTCTCTGGATGATGAAGATTAAAAAATGGAAAAGGGTGCGTGTGGCAGGAGAACAAATTCTTCCTTCATTTCTTCCCCCCGCTGCAACCTTCCTTAATTTTCTGACTGTAGCAACCCTCTGACGATGTTTTTAATCATAGAATATTGTCCCCAGTGGTAATGGTAGCTCTTCTACCAACCCCGTGTGCATGTGCCAACCTGGATAGATTTTTTTAGTGTGTTATCCTGAAGCTGTGGCCAGGATAAGCAGGGATGTTAGCAAGTGGCTGGATACTTGAGGAAGATGTATGGAAACAGAATCTGTTTTCATGGTGATAGGCTGAGAGATGAAAATTCATGTATAATGCTTTCTGCTGCCTTTGCTGTCTGGCTCTACTGCTTCCTTACTAAAATCCTTTGATCTGCTTTCTGTTTGTTGCTGTCATTCTCTCTAGTGTTTCTTCTAGCTGTCAGTCAGGGATGGCTTGGATTGATTTTGCCATTTGTGTAAAGAAAAAAAAACGTACAAGTCGGGATATCCTCTGCTGAAGTCAGCTGTGGCTGCTTTGGGAGAGTCTTGCAGGGGGGAGAAGAGAAGGAGGAGATGATGTGAGGTCAGTCAGTTCCCCTGTCCTTGTGCTTTGTCTATGAGGCATGCTGGACCTATGCAACTCATTTCTTTGGGCTTCAGAACTAGTTCTAGCTAGTAACACATGGATGGAAAAAAAAAAAGAGGCTTGGAGAAACTGTTGTGTATTTACCTGTGTTAGTATGTCTTGGGACTGATATCTGTGCATCCTGGATGCTCCAATCCTGTCTCTCTCAAGCAGTAAATCTCACTTTGTCTGAATTACCATGTGGGAATGTTCTTTTGAGCCCTTTAGACTGGCTTTCACTGCGCAGTTGGTGTCATTGCTTTTCAGAAGGAAAAGACCCTGTGTGGCTGAGATTCAGTATACACAAAGCTGACTCAAGGTTGCAAAAGTAAACAGAGTTTTTCATCCTGCCTTCACCATCACCCAGTTCTTGAAACCTGGAAGGCTGAAAGAGAGCCAGGAACACCATCAACATCTTTGTCTCCTCCAGCAATAGCTGGGCTTGCCTATGTGTCAGAAATCTTATCTTGCAAGTGTGTACTGATAACACAATGGTCTCAGCAACGGTAACGAGCAATGTTCAGGAGTTGTGAAATCATGCATTTGATTTTTATCATGCATCCTCAGGGACTATATGAGAATACTAGCCCCACTACGATAGAAAGGAAAGGTAATGATATGGAAAGACATCATGATTTGTACTAAACCAAACAGAGCATCTGTAACAAAGGCAATTTTTCAGTGCAGCTTTTCCTAGTTTTGAAGGGAACTGTGACAGTTTCTCCATTCCTTCTGTAATAAAGGTTAATGTTTAGTATTGACGTACGTGTAATTTAGGGTTGCTTCGTACCACTATTGCAGATTCCTTGTATAGCCATAGGGAAGTTACTTGTTCTCTAGAGGTCTCATTCTGATATCGGCAAATGATAAAGAGGAAGTGATTCTGTGTTGGGGTGAAAAAAAAAATCTTTGAATACATGCATACGTGCAACAAGCCATCGCACATAGCCTGCTCTCCTCCTGACAGTGCTGTTATAACGTGGATAAGACTGCCCTGCTCTCTGTAGCAGAAATTTATTAGGCCTGTGTTGTCTGTGGTGGTGAAGATTGGCAGAGACAGACTGCCTGCTTTCAGCAAGCATCTTTGGCTTATTGATGTGCCTGCTCTGGAGTCTGAGATGAGAAAGAGTTGTGTTTTGTGCTTGCAGTGCACTGGGGCAGTACCAGTGCTCTTGTGTGATGCACTTGTTTCTTTTGAGACAGAAGAACATTCTGTGTTTGTTTCCTAGCATTTCACGCACACTGGGAGGTGCATGTGGAAAAATAGCTGCAGCTGGATACTTGTGCTTCATATGATATTGGTGATCAGCTCTGATTCTGCATACATTTCTCTCCTTTCATCTGCTTAGCAAAGCACCTAACTTCTTGACAGCATCAGCTGCACATCATTAAAGTTTCTCCTTCCAATCCCATCTTCCTTTCAATCCCACACAGTAATCTCTGGCCATCACTGTACTTGGCAGGAAGCCAAGTTTTTAATGGCCTGGATGCCTTCATCAGACAGCTCCCAAGAAGAAGGGCTTTCCCCAGGGTTTTTTCCTAGGGCTTTCCAGGGGAAGCCCTAGAAGCCTGGTCATGTTGCTGTGCTCCCAGCTCCTTTTTGTTGTAGGAAAAAGTGCCCCTGCTTTGACTGTATTTTCCTGCTCTTGGAAAAACTTAAGCTGTGACATCAAACAACACTGCAGATTTTCTGTCCTCTAATTCTAGACTAGCCAAAACACAGGCAACCCTTCCTCTTCCAAGCTAAGACTTCTTTCTCAGGATCCATGTTCCACAGTAATATCTATTTAGTTGTTGTTCTAGATCCTTCTTGCTGTAATTTTTCTTTCTCTTCCCATCATCTTTAACCTTTGCCTGTGGCAGCTGTGCAATCAGACCAGAATCCAAATGAAGTTGCCTCTTTGATCCTAGCCTGCATTTAGTAATAGGGCTGTGGTTGTTACTGAGGAAATAACATATGAAGGTGCAGTGGCTCTTCTCTCATCCAGAAGTCTAATTAGAGATTTGGGCAATATACGGTAGTCTCTGTGCTCTGGAGTGGTTGTATGGAATTAGGGACCCTGGATACTCAGGAGTGCATTTCCTGCTCTTTAATACCTGTTACTCTTGGTACTTACTCTACCTAAATGAAAGGTATGTGGTAGATATGACACTGAGTTCATGATACCTGTGAAACCTCTGGATTTTGAGTTTTTCTTCCCATAAGTTTTCCTGTTTTCCTGGGAACATTTGATGCGTTCTGGTACACAATCCAACCAGTTTTGGCTGCCCCAGAGCTGGGTGTTGTTTCTGTGGAGCAGCTAGATGGAAACTGGGCACATAGAAGTGCTTTGGAGTTTTGCCATTACAGATTTATCTGCATAATTTATCTGCATAATTTTGGGTCATACTGTATGTGGCTTGGAACAAGAGATTCCCACTCTCTCTCTGTTTTTTTTGTTTTTTTTTTTTTTTTTTAACACTTGAATCTCAGTGAAACCTTGAAGCATTATAGAAAGTGTGCAAAAACTGAGATTTGGAAATGACTCTTGGTGAGTGAAGCCAAAGTTTTCAGTAAATAAACTAGTTCCTAAAACACTTTGAATTTGAGTGAGTTTGTCTGAAAATGTGGCTGACTTCCCTGCATCTCCCTTGTGTAAGTAAGAGTTTAAAAAAATCTGAAATGCCAAGACCAGAATTCACCAGCTTATCTTGAAATAGAAAAAGGCTTGGCTGTGATTCTCCCTCTTTAGAAATGGGAGTGAATTTTTAGTTCTGTCGAAATACAAGTTTGGCAAGTCTAAACCTTGGTGTTTTCCAGGGACTTCATGGGTAGAAATGGGACACATTCTGTTCAAACTGCCCAGCCACTGAATCTAGTCCTTTAGCCAAAGATCCACCCTCACAGTCGGTGAAAACTTAGTGAAAACAATGGCCCAACACTTTGTAAGAGGGCAGAAGTAGGCACTGCTGCTGAGAAAATCAGTTCCACCCCTTGTGAGCCAGGCTGGGACATCAGAAACCATTGGTTACTTTTAACCTGATCTGTATTGCTATTTTTAATTGAGACTCGTTTCTCAATCCTGTTCAGCATATGGCCACTCAAATTTTTGGGTTAGCACAAGGGGAGACAGTGATGTAGAGGCAGGAAAGAGAGTGGGAAATGAGACTTCTTCAGTGTCCTTGTTGGGGCAGCTTTAAGTATTCGTGAAACTGTGGCCTCTCCAAAGACTCCTCTGTGCTTTGTGGAATTCTCCAGTCCAAGGCAAATTTTCTTTTCATCCCCCGAGCAGGATAGTTGCATTCTGGAAATGAGGATGGAGGAGATGCTCTATCTGTGCTGGAGAATGTACTTCAAAGGAAGGTCCTATTGTTTCTTGCAGGAGATGAATTAGAGCGGAGCTTTCACCCTGTAAACTGTGACTATCGGATCTTTCACCTGGAAGTAATTAGGTGGCAGTACTTTTGAATGTTTTGTATATATAAGCTGTCTACAGAAGATGGCTTCCACATCTTCTAGCCAGTGCCTGAAGGTTTTTAGGATGGTACCCGTCTTAAGAGTCCAGGTCCGTTCGACATGCAGCCCCCCTCAGTGCAAGTCAGAGGTGCAGAGAAGGTAGGAGCAGCCCAGCCTATTCTTTCCTGCCCCATCCTGTTTCCTAGCATTGCTGGAATAGATCCCTGTTGATTCTGTCGCAGCCGTGCTGAAAGCCACCAGGGGACAAAAGCTCCTTTTGTTGGGAGCTGCAGCCAGGCGCATGGACGTGCTTCTCGGCACTTGCCTCTTCCTGGGGTATCACACAGTGATTTCACTGCCTCCTGGGATGCGTGTCCCTCAGCTTGGTGTTGCCGTACTGGTCAGGGAGTGTTTCCTGTTGTCATATTCTGGGAGAGGGAGGAGAGAAAAGGCATGAGTCAAGTGGCAGTTGAGATTTGCACAGGAGGAAGCTAAATATTGGGTGAACATGACCCTTTATAGCCAGGTGCAAATAACAAACAGTGAATCAATAGGGACAAATAAACTTTGTTCCCTGTTCTCTTCTATCTTCACTCTTGAAGAGACTTTATGCAGCTAAATCTCAGTTGTGTTGTGTGGTGTTTTTTGTTTTGTTTTGTTTTTTTCTTTCCTAAAACCTGTCTTTGTTCAGGCATTACTAGCATTTAATACTTTTGAAGCTCTGCAGGCTGCACATCACTAATACTGAAGTGCAGTTGTTGCTGGGGAGAGGAGTTGAGATTGGAGGCATGAGCTGGGGAATGCCCACCTGGTAGAAGAAGTTCTCCTCCCTTCTCAGGTTTCTGTTCCCCTTGGTGGGAGCACTCCAGTTCCTGTCCTTGCTTGGCTGTGGTTGCAGAGCTGCTTAAGGGGAGGGGGAAGTGAAACCTGTGGCAGGATAGGATCCAGCAGGGAGGTTTTATTCTGTGTCCATGACTGATGGGGAAAGGAGGCGGCAGAGCATGTCTCTTGACAGTGAGATCTCAAAAGCTCACGTTTTCGAAACAGTCTCCCCTGCCCAGCAGGTATCTGCAGCATCATCCAGCATGGTGGGGAATTGGGCAGCTGCTGCAGCAACTGTTGACTGCAGCCTCAATGCCTACACCTCTTTCTCACAAGTGATGATAGAAGTATTCAGGTGATGGCACTTGTCTTATGGGAATGAAGGCACAGAGTGGTGTGCACATGCCATGTTTGTTTTCCTGAGCTATTAGTGTGGATAGCAGCAGCCGTGGAACACTTGCTGGTTGCTATCATGATTCATTTTTATTAAAATCTTGCCAGGCCAAAATTAGGATGTAGGAGATGCCCAGGAGGCTGATGTGACTGTACTGGAAAGACATCTGTGTGGGTTAGCACGTGTCACATTGACACACTCTGTACGGAGGAGGGAGGTACGTCTTCGCCTGCTCGCAGCGGTTCACTGCAGTCACAACACGTGTGTTGCTGAAAGTGAAGGTTAGTGGCTGGGTTAGGAGCCTTACTGGATGTATAACATCAGATGTGCCATGTTTGGACAGCTGTATTGGCAGACCTGGCATGGCTCTGTGTCTGGGGATCAAGAAAGGGATGTTACTCAATTCCCCTGACTTCTGCCTGGGATTTATAGAAAACAGAGAAACCTTTGTAAGGTTTTTGGAAAGAAAACTCCTCATCACTATGGTTCTTTTGTTTTTTACCCCGCTCACTCCAGGTTTAAGTCCTTTATTCATTGTAGATTGGAGTAGATTGTCTTGTCTTGGCCTAATGAGGTGCTTGTTCTTTTGTCAGACACACCAGGTATTGGCTCCTGTTGGAGGGGTTAGACCTGACAGATTGTGAGTTGTGTCTAAGGTGAAGGTTTTTTTCCCATCCCCTTAGCTGGGTGGTCTGCAAATGTGTCAGTGGGATTGAAGGAGGCTCCCTTAAAATCATGATGAGGAATATACCTCATGAAAACAGTCTCATCCATGCTCTAGATGAACTAGAGCAGGGCTTCAAATCTTTTCTTGAATCATGGGGCCTTAATTTTCTTTTCCAGGGGTTTGGCCTTCTTTGTAAATGCCAAATATACAGCTTGTTTTCCATGGCTCTTCTTCATGGGCCTTGAAGCCTGCAGACCACATGCTGAAAATCACGCAATGTTCTCTTATGTTTATTACCAGATCTGTAATTTCAACCCTATATCTTCTGGCTTTGCTGTCTAACTCCCTGTGCTCTTTACACTTTGAGATTCTAAGCAAATAGTAACGCATAGGCTATAGCCTATAGTCCTTCCACATGTGCTTGAGTTGTCCTCAGCCTGCTTCTCTGAGCAAAGAGTTTTCAGCTTCCCTCTTCTGAAAGGGAATTTAATTTAAAGCCGAAGTCTGTGCATATGGTGCTGATTCTGTGTGTCTCCACTTGAGCTCTCTTCCCCCCCTACTCTGAGCCTGGATCTTGAGATCAGCTCTCGGTGCACATAACTGTTCTTCTAATTCACGCAGGCTGGCTGGTAGGTACGAGCTTTTCCTTCCCTTCACCCTGCTCCTCTCCCACCTCTCTTTGTTCCAGGTGGCCTGTCACCTTGTGATTAGGACTCAGTGGAAGCAGTAGCTTACCTCCCTTTGGTTAGGGTTACAGGCAATTCTTTGAACATTATCAGGCTGGGAGCAGCAGCACTTGATGGCTTCTGTAGCACATACAGTATCTGGTTACTCACTTTGCAGGGGGATCTCAAGGACAGGCAGCCTCTCTTTCCACTGCTGCTTCCACTGCCAATTCTCCCTCCCCCCGCCCCCCCAAGATAATTCTCCCCTCCTTTCCCCTAAATTCTTCCCTCCTGGTTCAGCTAAAAAGGAAGGAGAGTGCAGTGGAAGTGTCAGCTTTGCTGTCCTCTTTTTGGCAGGAGGTTTTGGGATATAGAACTGGGTATGGCTTGAATGCTTGGCAGCAATAGCTCTGCAGAATAGCCTGATCACTGGACAAAGGTGCCTCAGAGATGCTGTACTGGTGGAGCCATGGGTGCTGAGCTGGCCAGGGATCGGGGTGAAAGCAGGCATGGAGCAGGACGCGAAAGCAGCATGCGTCAGCCCTGAGGATGATGCATGGGGGAACAGATCTGCTCCTGGCCTCCTTCTCAAACTCTGCTATTTGGTATGGCCTCCTTGATCCAGGCATAAAGCTCATGATGCTGTGTGTCACTCAAGTGAACTTGCTTTTCTTTGCTTGACAAATTTCTATGTATGGGTGTCCTGGTTTCAGCTGCGATAGAGTTAATTTTCTTCCTGGTAGCTGGTAGAGTGCTGTGTTTTGGATATAGTATGAGAATAATGTTGATAATGCTCTGATGTTTTTAGTTGTTGCTAAGTAGTGTTTATCCTAAGTCAAGGATTTCTCAGCTTGTCATGCCCAGCCAGCAAGAAGGCTGGAGGGGCACAAGAAGCTGGGAGGGGACACAGCCAGGACAGCTGACCCAAACTGGCCAAAGGAATATTCTGTACCATATGACGTCATGCCCAGTATATAAACTAGGGGGAGTTGGCTGGGAGGGGCGGATCGCTGCTCGGGAACTGACTGGGCATCAGTCAGCGAGTGGTGAGCAATTGCATTGTGCATCACTCGTTTTGTATATTCTAATTCTTTTAGTATTATTATTGTCATTTTATTATTATAATTATTTTCCTTCCTTTCTGTCCTATTAAACTGTCTTTATCTCAGCCCATGAGTTTTGATTGGGTTTGGTTGGGTTTTTTTTTTTTTTTCCGATTCTCTCCCCCATCCCATTGGGTGGGGGGAGTGAGTGAGCAGTTGTGTGGTGCTTAGTTGCCGGCTGGGATTAGACCACGACAACAGGAAAACTCTAGAGGGTCTGTACCCTTATGGGGAAAAGTTTTTAGGGGTTTACAAACTGAAAAAGGTTGAACCACCATCCCAAAACCTAGCATGACTTGCAGAGTGAGCTTGGACCTTTATTTGGTTCCTAACATGGTCTCCTGCATCTGGAATTCTCTTGGCACAGTCCTGCAGTGATCAGCACCTGATGTAGCAGATTTGTTTGTGGCGATGGTCTAAAACCTCAGTGGGGTTTTCTCTCCACTCTGAAGATGTTAGATGAATGCTGACCCCGTACCTTTCATGTGTCCTTTGTATTCTTGGAGATACTTGCTTTATTAAAACGTGGTGACCCCCATCCAGGCCGTGTTGAGCCACTAGAAGCACAGTAGGTTGGTGAGAGCTTGTCACTGTGCCCTTCCAAACATGGGCGAAGCTAAGTTGCCTGCTCAGTTCTGGCTGCCAGAGTGGTGAGATGGCTTTTCACTAAACACCCATCCTGTTGATCCCCTTGTCTCTTCCGAGAAGGATGCTTTTTGGCAATGCATGGTGGAGGTTGCTTGGCTGATGCCTGTGTCTTTCTGGCTGTCTTGGTTCATCTCACCTCTAAATTAGAGGCAAAATTGCTAGATAATTGCTTTCAGGGGCAATCAGAGAAGCAGTAACTAACTTCTACAGCAACTCCCATGTGTCAACTGTGGCAACTTTCTGATGCTTCCTACAGTGCCAGATCATCTGTTGCTGTTTCTACCTTATTTCATGTGTTCGACCACTACCCTCCCTGTTCCCCTTCAGCACAGATCTGGACTCTGCTCTGCAGGGTTCATTCTGTGGGAATTTCGTTTTCTGAATAGGTGAACAAAACCTTAAATCACTCTAGTCATTGAAATCTTAGTTCCCTTCTTTTGCTGGTTCTGCCTCTTCCCTGACTTCAGCAGCAGCAAGAACAGGAACAGAATGAGGAACCACCAGGATAAAGGGGGACTGTGTCAAAACAAAAGACAATCTCAAGTTAACAATGGAGCAAATCCACTGCAAGGAACTGGGCAAGTGGAAAAGGCCCCTGCTGTATTTCATGTGTCGGACAAGGGAGGACAAACTGACTTGCATATAATAATCTGGAATAAAAATGCTTAAAATGTTGACTTTATAGTAAAGATTCAAACATGGTACTCCCTGTTCCAGAGGCAGAAGCTTTTCAAAAAGCTGTTTGGGAGACTGATTATTACCCAAAGTTGTACATGACTGTCTGGAGACAGTTAATGTTTAAATGAGGCAGGTTTTAAAATTGATAACTTGCCCTGTTAGTTGTAACAAAGTATTTAAATGCATCCTGTTGGGTAGAAGCACAAAAGCTTGTTTGTTCCTCTCTTGCTGTTTGCATTTCACATTAAACTTTGTGATGATGATTGTGCAGCAGAGCAAGTGGAATGGAGTGGTGGTGTTTAAGCGTTCCACTGGTGAATCTACCTCAAGATCACAGCTTGGTGCTTTTGTCACTGTGGTGGTGAACTGGCTTTTCTTTTGCAGTACAGAAGATGAGCTGGTCTCAGAGCACAGCCTGACTGGTTAGTGGACGTGGTTGTAACGTATCAAATATGAAACAGAAAGTATACTACACTAAGTTTGCTCTTGTTCCAATGCATGCAATCAGGTCTTTGTGTTTTCCCTACAGTGCTGTCATGTCTTGTGGCAGCACTGAACAGAAAAGGAGTCTGGCTGCCTTCCTCTTAGGGCAACTTGCTGCAAGGCTTTGTGAGTAGCTGGGGCATGAGTGGCCGTATTGCTGCAGAGTGAGTCCGGGACTAGAGATGTGTTAGCAGGTGCCTTGGTCTGAATTCTTATGTAGATTGTGTACTTGAATCCTTCTTGGTCATCTGGTGTAGTGCAGGGTGTCTATTGCGTGTCAGTTTTAACATGTTGAATATGAAATGAAATGTGAGAGGCTATGAATGCTCTCAGATATGGGGAGGGGCTTCTTTGGTTCAAGCACTGTTTCTGTGCTTGAGAGTTTTGGGTGGTGTTTTATGGCTGGCGACTCCTGTGGTCTCTGTCCTAGGCAGGAAGCATGCTCATACACCAGCTCTCAGGTAGTCCAACAAGTTGGTTCATCTGCAGTGAGACAGCTTTGTAGCAGCCAGTGAGCCAGATGATGTACAGTGATCTGTGTGGCATGGTAAATCATGAAGGCCTGTAGTCATGAAAACATCCTTTTCTCCTGTAATGCAGAGCAAAGAGGGTTTACAGCCTGTATAACCTCAGATAGTTGGATAGAAGCACTGAGATCCACCTTGAATCTGTTGATTTACCCTAGTATACACATGCCAAATTAAAACCTATGTGACTTAAGCTGTGTAAGTTGGAATTTCAAGGCACTTGGTACTGCAAAGGGAATCTAGAAAAAGTTCGTGAAATACTGAAATCTTGGCATCTAAGACAGATTTAGTCACAGGAGATAAAGATATCCTTCTGGTGGTGCTCTCACAGCCCATGTTGAGTAATAGAGAGGACTTCACACAGATGTGCAGATGGTGGTGATATAGCCAAGGGTGGGCAACAGTGAATGGGCATGACATCTACTAAACAGCAGTGATGTGGTTAAAGAGTCTTGCTGTGATCCAGAGACTGAGCTTGAGTTTTACCTGGACTTGCTCTCGGCTGCCTCCTGGTAACCCTTTGCAAACAAGCTGTTGGGCAAGAGGAGATAAAAGCAACTAGATGCAGTTCTGGCCTTCCTTTTCCCGTGAGTACTGCCAGCTATAGAATAAGCGTGCTTTAACCACAGAAGGTCAGCAAGGCCTTTAGGCTCTGGACAGACATCTGATTTTATTGTTAGCCTGTATAACAAGATTAGCTCCAAATGACTCACAGAACAAGTCAGGTGGTCTTTAATCTTTTGTAACTGGGTTGGTATGAAGGCATTTTCATTATCATGACAGAATGTGGCTGAAAACTTTGACAAAATCAGGTCTTCGGTGACGTGTTTTCTGTAGGAACTCTCAACTTTAATCAAAACCAAACATTGAAAGAGTGTGTTTGAGTGTTGGGGGGTTTTTGGTTTTTTTGGGTTTTTTTTGTTTGTTTTTTTTTTTTTAAAACAAAAAGCTGAAAATTCCCACAGAGAACCCATGAAAAGGATTTTGTTGTTGAAGTTTTTGGTGGGAGAGAAAGCGATGCTTTCTCCTTAGCTCTGTGGTGAACCCAGAGGTGGTCCTGAACTTCCTGATTGAGGGGGCAATGGACATCACAGCTGAAGCTACAAGTTATACCAGATTTTCTTCTGGAGGGCAAGTTCCTTTCTGACTCCTGGGCTGCTTTCACTTGTGTACTTACAGGCTGCAAGCTGCTAACAATTGCTCCAGCATGAGGACTTAGTGTTCATAGTATTAATAAGTAGGTCAATCTCCATAATAAATGAAATCTATGCTAAATAAAGTGTGTGTTGCAACACAGATGTTTCCCTTTCTCTTAACTGCTTCTGTGATCGTGGCTGGCCTTTATGCCACAAGTATGGAGGCACACCAGAGTTTGCTCCTGTTGTAGGGCTAGGATTCAGACTAGAATACCTTTATTTTGTCTCCATTTCAAGCTTCCTGTAAACAACACAACTGGCACAGTCAAAGGAATAAAATCAGAGCCACCCTGCAAATATTGGTTTATAAGTCATCTTGAAAATGTTCTGGAGTTTTCCTTATGTTGAAGTGAAGCTAATCTTTTTTTTTTTTTTTTTTTTTTTTTTTTGAAATGAGAAACATTAACCTATGTAAATACCAGGTGGCTTTAGCTTATCAAGTAGTGTGATGGGATAGGAAAGGGAATTGTATTTTAAAAGCGGAGATCCTGGCTTGTTAATGAAAATGTGACTGGAGTTAATAATTTCTGGCAAGGTAACTTACCCTCCTTGTAACTTTACATCTCTCCCCTCTTGTTTATTTTCTGGCCATGATAAGTTTATGGTCCTGCATTGTAACAGCCCAAGAGGTTTAAAAAGGACTTTGATTTGCACAACTTTTGCAGGAGGGAACATAGAAGCCCAGACTCTGATCCTTGAATTTCCAAGAGGCCCCTTGAACCACTTCTGAAAATGTGCTAAGGGCAAAGTCAGCCGTACAGGAAGGGCGAGAACTGTGTGCTTGACTCTTTTTGCAGGAGCTGGGACCGTTATAACTGTGTCACTACTTCTCTGTACCAGTTGTGTAATAAAAGCGTGTGAGGATGGTGAACAGAAGATCACAGAGCAAGAGGGAGGCCAGAAGGGAGTAGCTGTGTGGCATCACTTGAGCACGTGGGTGTCTTAGCAACCTTTATGATTCTGGCTGATATTTGTATCAGTCTTATGATGACAGAGAAGGACTGAAGGAATGACTATGATGTCTGTAGACATGCAAGTGCTTTTCAGTGGATGGTCTTCAGATATTGGATAAACAGAAAGATGATTAGTAATGTGGTGGGCAGAGAGTGCTCAGGCTCTGGTGGCTGTAGTTCTAGTGATATGCATGCCTAAGGACCAGGGTGTGGGATATACCTCCCCTCCCTTAGGTACTGCCAGACTTTGTTCCATGCAGAAAGCCAAAAATCACGTCTGCTTTTCAGTTACTCTACTTTTTCTCTAGGGATTGTTTCTGCTCTGCTTAAAAGGTTTGTGTTGGAAATTTAAAGTCCGTAGTGTATAACAAGACCTCCCCTTCTCTACACCCTTTCATGTCTGAGGTGCAAACGGAAGTGAGTGGGTTGGGTTTTGTCCACAAGCACTGCTGCAAACATGGAATCACTCATCCAAAAGCAATGGGGTTTGCTCCTGGATCACTGAGAATCCACCTGTTTTCTGAAGAATCTTACATTCTCAGAGAGCCCTTTTGAGAGATGAAAGACTGTGGGTGCAAGGCTGCCTCTCTCTCACCCCCAGGGTGCAACTGGGGGGACGGGATGCTGAAAAGCAGATGCTGGCTCTTTGCGGCACACACCTGCGCAATGATTCTGCAGACCAGAGGCAGACACATTGACTCATATACAAAACGTTTTTGTTTTCCATGAGTGATGCAGGTCCATTTACAATTTCAAGCCTTTCCGAGTGAGGCTGTAACATCAAGTGGTGGCGTGTGGAGCAGGGCCTTGGGAGAGCTGCAGTTTGCTGACGGTTCCCGTGGTTATTAATGGCCACAGCAAGGGCTCGCAGGTTCTGAGAATAGACTCTGCGTTTGCTTTAGAGGAGACAGCTGACAATGGTGTTTAATACAGCAATATGTCTCTGTCTGACTTTTGACTGACAGTAACACAAACTTGCTCTCCTCCCAGCCATGGCTTAAACCTAGTGACATTTACAGCAGAGCTAACTTCTCCAGTCTAAGTTTAGATGGTGATTTTTGTGTTTGTCTGCATGTGTGTACTTAAGAAGATAAAAAAGCAGGAGAGGGTTTCCGCAAATAAAAATGGAACAGGAATTTCATACCATGGCTGAATGTGGAAGAGGGAGGCGTTAAACCTGCAGGGATTTTCATGGACTGGTTGCTGTGGATCCTTGTTCAAGATATTTGAGTGTTGAAGGGTTATTACCTACTTTGGCACTTTTGGTTTGCTCTCATGAAATACGCGGTAAATATTCATAACTATGGGGCTGTCTGTTTGATGGGGTGGTTTTGGTTTTTTTGGGCAAGCTGCACTTGGAATTGGCTGGCAGACTTAGCCCCACCTGTGCACAGCTAATGACATGTATTGTGGGTGTATGTCCATAAGCCATCTGGAAATAGCATGTGATCTTAGCTGACTGCTGAGACTTCATTTCTTGCCCTGCATCCATATTACTCTTTCAAAAGCTTCTCCTGTTAATGAACCCCCTCACAAGAGAAAAATCCTCCTCCCTCCCACAGCAGAGAAGCCCAGGAGAACAGAGCTGGCAATGTGCTTCTCAGCCCTGCCTTGAAGGATGAGCACTGTCAGGGAAGCCTGTCCCATCTGATCCTCGAGCAAGTAGTGCTGAAGCACAGTGTGAGTGAGAGAGCGGATCCTTGCCCAGTGATGGCTGAGCCAGAGGTGTCCTGAGCTTATGCATAACTTTACGCTGTTACATGGTGGTTGAGTGGGAACAGCTTTTGGTCACTATCACTTAGAAGCCTATTTCAGATGAATGACCTAAAGGGGAATGGTTTTGTCTCCCATTACAGACCTTTGGTAAGCCTTCATTCTTTCAGGAACATGACTTTCTTCTGATACTGTCTTCTCCAAGGCCTGGTCTGGCAGCAGGTCATATAACCCAAATAGAAATAACTGCATTTTAGACTTGGCCCCGAGGGCTAGACACTCTGTATCCTCCACTAGATGCATGAAGGATTTGCACCTATGTTCCCCTGGCATTACGATGAAAAGTGGACTGTGAAAGCTGGTGGAACTCAACCCTTCATGAACATCATGAACAACTTACTGGCCATGTGTTTCTGGAGAGTTTGCCTGTGACTTCAGACAGTGCTAACAGAGTTACTTAGGCAGAAGGGTCTGATGACAAGTAGTGTCCAGAAAGGCCGTCTGCGTAAACCAGATGAACCCATTTCAGAACAACACTAGCGTTTAGAAAAGTAGTTTCCGCCATCCGTTATAGGGAAGGAAATCTCCTGGGTTTGGCTCCTTTTTCATCTAAAATGAAGGTGCAAATGTATGATCAGGGCAGAGGGGCTTGATTGCATCAGCCCCTTCAGAACTGCCCTGTCACGTCAGCAGTCCACATGTCTTTGCATCTACCTTATCTCGCTTCTGAGTTCCTTGTCAGGAACAATTGGCTACAGTGATGGGTGGGGAAAGATTTGCTGGAAAGGGTTTTCTTTAACGTTTCCTTTTCCTCTCTGTTTCCACTTCCCTCACTCCCTGCTCTTAAAGTTTGCAAAACTACACTTACATAAGCAGTGTTAGCAGTGTTTTACACTGTCACTTGATATTTGTCGAGTGAGCTGCATCTTTTATCTGAAGGAGACTTGGGGATTTTCAGTTCCATGTGCATTGGAACCCTTCTGCCCTTTGCTAAGCTGGACACGTGGTCCAGATTCATTCTTGTTAGTGTGATAATGCATTAGTACTGCAGCAGTTCTGAAGGGTAAAACCCCAGGGTCGGGATCCTGCTGTAATCAAACAGATCTGGAACAAGAAGGACCTCTTGCCTTGCGGTTGCATACAATGAGTGATGAAGCAAAGCAGACCAAGCTTGCAGCTGCACTGGTGCTGTAATCAGCAATCCTGGTTGCCTGGATTTGGGATTTTCTGGGGCATAGTGTACAGGTGCGGGTGAGAGGGAGGAGTCGATCCATCAGCACTCCTGTGAATGAAAGGTGCAGAGCTCTGCTGATCTGATGAATCTTATTATTTCAGTAGCTACTTATGGGATAATATTAAAATCCCTAGGTATTCCGTGTGACATCTATAAAGATATGAGTGGTGGATTGGTACTGCCTTTCTTGGAGGAAGATGGAATGGCAAACTTTTTTTCGTTGCACACCCCGTCAGATTAAAGAGATGTTTTGAGCCATTTCACAGTAGCTGTGTACCTCGCTAATGCTCTCCTTTGAAATCTTTTGCAGCAGTTTTAAATGATCACCCCTGTATTGTTTCATGGACCTGTTTTTAATGCTGATGAATGTATGGTGCATAGCAGGAATAAAAGCAGTCTGAAGATCTTTTAACAGACGCCCCTCCAATTGATTTATGGTGACAAAGTTTCCTCAGTGTGCCTTTTCCTTCTCCTTTGGGAGTGACAGCTCACGTCCACTTGTTTGTAATATATTCAGCATCTGTCGACACCCTTCCAGCCTGGAGCTGAGCAGAGGGCCTTCTTGTCCAAGGCTGGTAACTGAGCTCTGAGACTGCCGTCAAAAATAAAAGCTGCTGAGCTTGAATCAGATTTGGTTATCTGAGAACTGGAAACTGCGTGAAGGACAGAAGCGACTGAGTTGATAATTAGGAGCACTTAATGCTTTGCCTTGGCTGGGAGATCTTGATGTGAAGGTTTGAGAGGAGAGGTGAGCATGAAAAACTATTTTCCTTGAATTGCTGCATCCTGTACCCTGTTTAAGGATTTAGCAAGCAATGCTGCTGCTTTAGCATATGAGGGAGACCTCTCTTCTGCTCCCCCTGCCTTTTTAAAAGAAAAGCACCCTGAGGTGCCTCTCCTACTCTCTGGCTTCATATGCCAAACTCAGATACAGATGCTCTGTAATCCCTGTTGTCTGATGCAAGTGTGACAGAGCTTCAGCACATCACCCTTTCTGCCCTGTGGTAATGTTAGCTGAGCTGGGCTGTCTGGGCTGGTCTTTACATCTTCTGCCACATAAGAAAAAGACACTTGAGAAGTCTGCACAGCACTGTGTAGAGGACATAGTGTGATCAGCTGGGAAGAGGGGGCAGCTGAACTCCTCATGTCATCACCTGCTGTGGGAACACATACGTGACTGGTTACATGGGGTTAGCATCCCCTTTCACACTGCCGGTAAATCTGTGCCTGATGTGGCAGGACAGTGAAGTGTGGAAGGGCCCTGTTCTCCACAAATGGTGGTATCAAGCAATGTGTAATTTGTAGTGTACCTGATACAGGTATGTCAGGTGTCCTTGTGCCCTTCACCTTTGATTTGTGCTTTTGGGAGAAGCGAGTGAAGCATTCTGGATCTGACCTTTGGAGTGATGGAAGGATTTGCTACCAGGCCAACTGGGTGGTCCTGGCTTAGTCTTTCCATGGTATCTTCCCTCTAAAGATTTCCAAGTTCAATGTCTGTCTTGGTGGTAGCTAATAAAGCAAACCTGCCTGATGTGGATGTGTTCACAGTAGTTGTTGTTGGAAGGAGAGGGCTTGTGCTTGGCAACCTGCTCTTAAACTCTGAAGAAAATCTGGGGACTGGTTGTGTGACTTAAACCTGCTGATTTGTTCAGAAATGTCTTTTCACTGTTGACCACTGAGAGGGTGTTACTGTAGGGTCTCTCATAAAAGAAGGCTTCCACATTGCCAGTTGTAACAGTCCTTGCAAGCATTTTTTTGACTTTTCCTAGGACAGCTAATAAAAAATACTGGACATACTACTGTTAGGGGAGCAATTCTATTTGTGACTTTTTTCTTAAAAAAAAAAATTATGTAAAATTTTAGGTGGAACAATGTACTTGTGGTGTAGCTTTTAAATACATCCCAGGGATATTGGGAAGATCTGAGTTTGGGGTTTTGGGGGTTTTGGTTTTGTATTGTTTTTCTGTTTGACTTTTTTTTTTTTTTCTTAAACTCAGCTGGATCCATTCAAAAGTACTATGAACAAGCTTTTTTTCACTTAAAGAGCTATCTGAAGTAAAATTAAGGAAGTGCATATAGAGCTTGCCCGTTTCTTCAAAGATCTTGTTATTTATAGGCTTTTTGCCAAAGCTGATGCCACAAAAAATTGACTGGGCCCCTGGGCTTTGTGTACACTTGAATGTCATCTTTATCTCTTTCCTTAATGAGTCTATATGAGGCTGGAATTAGCACAGATTAACTGCACAGTACTTCCTGTGCCTTTTGGTTTCAGAACTCTGATTTGCAGAACAAGTCCCACTGCTGTTTTGTGGAAAGTCAGGAATCAACTCATCAAACTTGCTGAGATTTAGATATTGTAGCCCAGTTGCGTGGGAAGTAGCAGTGAGCCTTTGGAATAAGGTAAAGGACTATGAACATTTTTTTTTTTTTTAAAGCATCTCTGTGCTGGCTGGCTATCTGTACTGCAGTCATTAAACTATCTGGATGCCAGCATGCTGTGAATCCTATATGAGAGGTATAGAATAAACTGTCTGTTAGTTCAGGTTCCTGATGATATCCTGGGAACTTGGAGAAAGTACTGAAAAGAAGAGGACTAGATCAGTAAATGACCTTTCTGCATAAAAGCAAAAAAATACCCCCAAAATACCAAACACTACACTGCTCCTTTAAACCATATTTATTGGAATAAAGGCAAATTTCAGAAGTGTCTGTGCATTATACATGTTTTCACAGATCAGATGCTTCTAATGGATAATGCAAAACTGTTCGTACAGTAGCAGTAGGAAGGTGCAGGGGTGTTGCAGGGAGTAGTTGGCCACTGGAGGCAGGATGGGTAGGTGATAGGTTTAACCTTGGTTTCCTGCCTACTTGTGTAGTGCTTGCCAAATAGCATTGGATATGAGGTACTTGTATGGTCAAAGATGGGAGGATAAAAAGGACTGTCTTGTAGTAGCCTGAGAGATGCTCCTGCTGTAAGTATGAAGTTTTCAGAGAAAGGTGAGGTAGAAGCTGTTGGCTTGTTGCTCTTGGAGTGCTCCAGGCAGTGTGGTAAATTAAAGAAGCAAAGGAGTACTCAAGCCTACGCCTAGGAGAGAGGAGGATCATGGAAATCAGTCAGCAGACAGCTGTTTCAGAACCACCCTAATTCCTGACAAAACCCCAGTTCTCTAGTGGGTACTAGCTAAAGTGCAAGTTGCAGCCATGTCTTGTTTTCTATTTTTAAATGCACAAGCGTTGGACAGTTAATTCCCAGTGCTGAGACCTGTAGGCAAGTGGGCTCCCAGGCTTCCCATAAGTAGTAGTCCAGAGTTACACGCAAAGAAAGGAAAAAAAAAATGAAGACACTTGGAGACTGGAGATTTCAGGGTTCTCAGTGGGTTTTTAACTTACTGTTTTCAATATATGACTGCTTATTTCTAGATCATGAGGACTTGCCTGGTTCTGCCTTCTTTTGGAGGATTGGTCTTTCTGAAACCTGGCTGGATAAGTTCTGAAGACTGGCTGGATAAAATAAATAGAGACACTCTGCATGTTGTTGGTATTATTCTGTATAATGTGCTGGAATATTATGGCTTTGCTTTCCATAACAGTTTGCATAACCTTTCATGGGTTCATCAATGTTGTTAAATGCTGACAAGCCTTCAATGCAGCTGGTATAGTCTGTGGACAGACTAAATTCATATGATAGTATGTGCGTGAGTGAGTTACTACAGGTCTCTGGACTGTCTCTTCTCCAGTGTCTTCTGTTAGCAGCCACCTACAGTGGTTCATATTGGTTAGGGTCCTAAAGTCTTGGTGAGTTGTACAGAAATATACATGTGTGAATATATGCAAGTTTAGAAAAGTTGAGCAACATGGGCACCCACGCAGTGACCGACTCTTGTGGCATACAGGATTTTGCCTTAAGGAAGGGGAGGAGAGCGCCTACCTACAGAACCTCAGCTTCTGTCTTTGATGTTTGGAGCAGTTACACTTTACCGTCTGAACAATATGACTTGAGCTTGCAAAAAGGCGATGGCTGTCCTGTATGCAACATGCGGAAAGGCTACATAGGCAGAATGTTGTAAATTTTGGTGGTGAAGGAGAAACCTCCAACCTGGGTAAGTATCCAAGAACAAGGTTTCTGGAATTACTCTCCTGACTTGGGGAAGCAGGAAACAGAATGAGGCTGGCAAAATTATTCTCTCCATCCTCTGAAGTCATCATACTTGACTTCTGAATAAGGAAATTTCAAATTTTGGAGGAAAATGCTCTGCTTAGGAGGCGGTGGTCCTCAACAGACTCCTTCCTCTAAGAGGCAGGGATTTTGCAGAGAAGTTTGTGCCAGCCAGATATGGAGCTTTTAGCCTGTCCCGTTGTGCTGCTCCTTTTCTTTCCTTCCTACTTTCTTCCTTTAGTTTACTTGTTGACAATATACTATAGTTAGAGACAGTGTTAGCAGATCCTGGTAACGAAGGCTTTCCAGAGTGAGTGGCATTAAAGCAGGGAAATGTCAAAGCCCAATTTAGAAAAGTGATTTGGTCACAGGGTGGAAACTGGAAGCAAAGTGCTTAGTACCTCCCTCAGAAAGAACTGAGTATTGTCAGTAGGGTGGGAATGGGCTGGGGGCGAACCTGCTGTGGGTTATACTCCAGAAACAAAGAGGCTCTTTATGCTGGACCTCAGAGATGTTGGTCTTGCTGAGACAGGGAGTGGGGTCAGCAGATATTATTGTAGATGCTGAGAGCAGTAGAAACAGAGGAAGAGGTAACCAAGGTAATGAAAATCATCCTGGTCTTTTTCCTAGTGCAGAAGATTAACTGGGGTTCTGGCCCCATGTCCAAGAGGGCTCTTTATCTTAGGCACAGGGCTCTACCCATGACATAGCAATTTTGACTTGCAAAGCAAGACAGCAGTTCTCCAACAACAGCATGGAAGCCAGCTTCTTGAGCTCCAGGTGCAGGAACAGCATGAGATCTGCTAGACTCATGGAGGTAGGGTGGGAGGAACGTGAGTCTCTGGACCTTGGGCACTCTTTGCAATTTTGCTACCTCTGTGTTGTGCCGTTCCCTATCTTTAGGCTGTGGGGTGGACATGGGAGACTGACCAATGTTCAGAGCTAAAGTACCCAGAGCCTTCTCTCTCCCATTGCTGGCTGTCCTGGGCTGAACAAGTCTGAGGGTTAGGCCCAATTCTTCTTATTGTGTTTACCTACGGTCTAAGGACACTCGATAATGACGTACTGTGTATAATGATGTACTGTTTGATAACCAGTAGTATGAGTGATGCGACTGCCTTGTTTGATAGCCTGTAACTTGTGAAAAGCGTCCTCAAAGGGAGCCAAGCACAAGAGGAAGCATCTTAAGAGTGAAAGATTTCACAAGCTTGCTCCAATTAGTCTTCATAGTGAATATTGTGAAGTATGTAAGTACCTTTACAGAACAGAGAATGCAAATATGGAAGTTATACCCTCTCTGTAGTAGTATTGATTAACATATTTCTACATGTTTTTGCTTTTGAGATGTTTCAGTGCAGCAGCTAGCTGAGTCTTTGCATCCATTTATGGTGGATACTAGCTGCCTCGCCCCATGGGGAGAAACTGAGCACAGTAACTTTGATTTGCTTGAGGTCTTGGGTGAAGCACATGGTGCAGTTAGGAATAGCTTGTCCCATAGGGCCATTGCTACAGGCTTGTACCCTATAGTTGCTTCAAGGAAGGCCTCTGAGTTTGGAGCAAGGATGGCAGCTGCTACAGAAGAATCTACTGCAGCCAAACAATCCTCTTTTTATGCTTCATAGAAAAAGGGGAGTGTTCAGCAGTGTATTCAAAGGAAAAAGCTGAAATAAAGCAGGCGTTCTTAGATGAGCATGGTGCAACATGCGTCTTCAAAAGTGGGACAGGTCCTTTGTGTACCCCCTTCTTGGGGATATTACTCATTACTTATGACTCAGCCTTAAGGATAAGCTGACCATCATTCCAAGCCACCAGACTTTTTTCAAGTCCTGCACCTGCTGTGTTTATTTCTATGTCTTGTCTTACACCTGGCATGATCAGAAACAGGGGTATATTCTTAAGATGCTGACTTCAGCCTGGTGAAACTTGTTGCCATGAACTCTCTCTGAGCCCATTATGGGGAAGCAGATTTCTCCAGGAAATAATTCGGAATGAGAAAGTGGAGCTCCTGTTTTTTTCTCTGTTGACTACAGAGTGAGGGAGAAGGATGAACCTTGTAAAGCAACCCAGTGTGACCACACTGAGTCACGTTAAACTCGAAGTGTGTCCTGAAGGTGCAGGTCATGGTGAGGCTGCTCTTTAGTAGCTGTCAGAGGCAGATATTTGAGTTCAGCCTTCAAGGCATTGCAGCATGACTCTTGCTCCTACAGAAATTTTGCAATATAGTGCCATTTAGGGAAGGTGGCAGTGATGTGTGTTTCTTTGACGATAGGTTATACATGCCATTATTATCTAGTCACGGTTGGATGTATGTTACACTTCTGACTGTGATATGGAGGAAGATGTGAGGTCTTTTTGCAGAGGATATTTGTTTGGAGACAAAGTGATTGACCTTCTGTTGCTGTCATCTTCAGGATTTGGGAAGACTAGCTTTGGAAGGGCTTTACAAGGTCCATCCTGTATGTGGAGTGGGATCAGTCTGGCTTAAATCACACTTGAGATGCTTGTCTAATTTTTTTTTTTAAAGTCTTTCATTAGCAAAGAATCTCCATGCAATCTATTAGAATGATTTAAATTCTTCACTGTTAGCATAATTTTGGGGGATGTTCTGAGACTTCAACACTGCAGTGTGACCAGACAATTATATTTTTAGTTGTTTGGGTGTGTTTTCCCTAGTCAAGTTGGGTTTTAGAATATGGCTAAGCATGCAGACTCTCACATACTTTAATTAGAGGGACACCTGTGAAAATCAAACTCAATGTGTCTTGAGCTGAGCACTCAAAACTGGTCATCTTGTCTCTCTGTACCTCTCTTTCCCATTTGCCAGCTGGAGATGCCAGGGATAAATTTGGTGACTCTGTGACATGCTGAACAAACACTCCTCTCTACAGCTGGATGGATGTGATATTGGACATGGCTTTTCCAGGTCATTCAGGAAGTCTCTAACAAAATGCCGTATTGAACCCTGATTTCCCAACTCTTAGCCCAGTGACGGAGGCAATGTCCTGTCTTCGCAGGATCTATTGAACCTTGTTAGCAATTAAGAAGCAAACAAGAACCACTCTGTCTGTGCCAAGTGTGACATTGCCCTTTCCCATCTTCCAGTGATCCGAGGGTCTTGCTGATGTCTCGGCCACGGGAATAATTTTCTCAATTTAAAATGAAGCGTTAATATGTTTGGAGTTTCTTCCTCTCCACCCCCATCCTCCTTTGTCCAATTGTTTCAAAGAAAGACTTAATTGTGCCAGCCTTGCATGAGTAAAGCCAGGCTGTCCCCAAAACCAGCCTAGAGGCAGGCGTGGAGGGCAGGAGGACGTGCCCCCCTCCTGGGGAGGGTCGGAGGGGGAGCAGGACTCCCACTGCCACTCTTGCTTTTATCCCTGAGTCTGAGTGCAAAAAACAAATTATTCCATGAGCACAAACCTACTTCATTGAGCAAGTCACATTTCATTTGGGCAGAGAAGAAACCAGGCATAAAGAAGCTTATGAAACTGCCTTTGTTTGTACCTTATTAAGTTACGTGGCTTTGTGCTTTCCATCTGATTTGGGTACTATTTTCTTCTCCCTCTCTTCCGAGTATGTCTTCCATGGAAGAATAGGCAGCAGCCTGAGATCAAAGATTTATTTGTTCTGTTGCTAGTTGACCCATTGGCACACACCAATTTGTTGCAATTCAAAATTAGTCACAGTATTTACTGGCTCTATGCCCAGTTGGTAGTTGCAGATTATGCCCTGGAGTTGGCAAATACAGCAAAAGTCAGAGGTGTCGTTTATGAGGGGTGGAGAGGTCAGGAGATGGAGTGATTTAGGAGCATTGGGCCCATATCAGTAAGATGTAACAGCAGCCCCTTCTCTGATACAGTGGGGAGTAAGATGTGGACCTGCAGGGCTCAGGTTCTCTGGCTGTGGACTTAATGACTCCCCCTTCATCAGGGCTGGACCACCCTAAATTCAGATGTTTCAGATGCAGATTTACCTCTGTTTGGGATCCACAAGCTGCATTTATTTTTTGCCTTTCTATTCATCACTTGCATTCCCTAAACTGGTCTTTGGCCTGGGTGACCCATATGCCATGAAAAGTAGAGTTTTATTAGGTCACTGGTTCACGTAATGGGTGTACGAGGGGTTTGCTGAGAATATTTGGGTTTTCAGGGCTTTTGTTGTGGCATTGATATTTCAGAAAAGAGCAAGGGAGAACTGTGGATGCATTAAGCAGCTGGCGCATATTTCTCTATTAGAAAGCATAAATGTGAATCTGTTACAGTTGCTTTTTAGAGCAAAGTAGAACTGCATTTTAGTTGGTCTGATACTGCTTCTTGATGCTAGCTGCTGCTGCTGCACTGCCGGCAAGGGTTTGTCCTTAGTGATGATTGCTGTTCTACATCAGTGTTTGGTGGTCACAGGGCTGATCTCCAGATCTCCATTTCCTTCATGCTCAGTGCTCAAAGCAGAGCATGGGAGACCTTGTGCTAAGCAGTGTGGGGGTTTGCCCTTCAGGAATGCTTCCTCCTGTACACCTGGAAAAAAGAGGGTAAACTGCAGCCAGATAAGATGCTTCCTTTTGAGTCCTACAAAGCTGTGGTATTTAGGGTAATGCTCAGTCATCCTGTGAATCTTGCCTTTGAGAAAAACCTGCAGCTCGGATTTCGCTAAGCAAACTTTCCGTTTTGCTGGGAAAAGTTGCTGTTTTTAAAGACCATTTCATGCCTTTACTTCTCTGACCATTGCTAGCAGAATGCCAGATCTCTGGTACAGAGGATTTCCAGATTCCTCTGTCATTTCTTCTGTGTTATCTCACTTCTCAAAGTATAGCAATTCAAAGCTTGCTGCAAATAGTTCTGCCTGCAAGAGCAGATTACAAATACATCAATGATATGAGAGGAATGTGATAATTATTTGTTAATAGCATCGTGCCTCCTAGGATCTTAAAGTGCTTTTAAAACTTCAGTCAAACTCTGAATCTCCTCGTTCCTTGTTGCTTTTATTCAAATGCAGGGAAAACTGAGACTCCCTGGGTGGAATCTGGCTCTGTTTGGAGATGCTGCAGTAGCTGGTCAGGTGCCTGTGGTCCTAGTTTATGAGAAATGCAGAGCACCTGCAGATCTAGCTAATTGTTGGAAGAGACCTGGTTTCTGAGCAACACTGGAAAATGGTGTCCAGTGCCTGAGGCCAAAAACGTTGGCTGGGATGACATCCCCATCCTGTCATAGTGAATCTGTAGTGAGGCAAGATTGGAAGCCACAGCAACGCTGGAGCCCCCTCTGAAAACCATCCCACAAGGTGTTTTATGGGATTCATACAAAGTATTCCTTCCTTCATGCTAACTTCCACTGTCTTGAAATGGTCCCTATCCTTATGCAGGGCCAGGACTTCTCAGGTCAAGGGCAGACCAAGGAGCCTAGCCATGGTTGCTTTTTAATCTTTTAAATGCCAGATCCGTGCCTGCTGCCTGGTGTGGTTTGCCTCCAGACAGCAGCTGACAGATCACACCATCTCTGATCCGCCCTGAGATTTGGGAGCTGCGATGGGGTCCTGACTCCTACCCTGGTAAATCTGCTCCATTAATAGCTATCAAAGAGCCTGAAGTTTCCATCTGAACTTTATCTGGCTTTGCAGTGAGCTGGAGGATTAAAGACTGTTGCAGGCGAAGGGAGGGAGCAGCCGTGGCTCACCCTGAATAGCCTGACCTATGACGGCACGTACCAGCCTGGGGAGGGGAGTTGTCCTGTGAGTTCACGGGTTATTAGCAGTAAGCACAGACATGCCTGCGGTCAGCAGCACGCCCAGGGCCATCTGCTCCATCCCTGGCTGCTTTAGGGGGTCCAGAGGGATTTGCTATTACAGCTTGCCTGTACGGCTCTTTGACAGGAGAGCTGGGAGCAGGATTGAGGGCCAGCCTTGTGGAGCCATCGTTTTATGCTCCTTAAATGACTTAGGGTTTGATCTCTGGGCTGTTTGTATGGGGCAGATCTGTTTTTGAGGGAGAGCGGTATGAGAAGGTAACCCCTGCCCTGCTGCAGCCCAGGGCTGTTGTCCTTCCACTGTGTCATAGCAAGTGATAAAGGGTTCAGAGTGGGCTGTATGGCTGGGACTCGCCTATAGGGCCAGCAGGTGTGGGGCACAAGCCTTCATCTACCAGATGGGGGAATAGTGTAGGAAGCCAGAGCAGGTTTTCTGGTGTAGCCAGGGATTCATTTCTCACAGCCTCTCTCTTGTAACTGGTTTTGTTTTCCTTGCCTTGTTCTTCTGCTGGCTTCCCCGAGTCCTGTTTCACCCGCCCCATGTCATCACTGTGGAAAAATGCAGGGTTTCTTCTTGCTTCCTCCCCCCTCGTTCAGAGCTGCTCCTCAGCTGAGCATCGCTGTTGCAGCAGGAGTTTTTTTCCTTAGAGGTAGGCTGTGAGTTAGAGCCCTTTCCAGTGCCCAGCGTTTTGCAGGACTTGTGCAGAGCACCTCAGCACAGTGGAACAAGATCTTCCAGCTGGCTGGATGACCCCAGACTCAGTGTTCATGTACCCCAAGGAGCAGTGGAACTGCAGATTAACTTGATGGATGTGTGGGAAGCAGGCGTGTGGCCGCCACAATGAATAGTCTGTGGGTGCTGCTCAGTGTTTTACACCAGGAAGCACTGAGGCTGTTCTAAACCTTTGACCCTGGCGACATACTCCAGATTCCTCCCAGTTAAACGGTCTCCTTCCCTCCCCTCCAGGCCTGAAAGCACTGCGTCTCCTGACTAGCCAGACAGATGCATTGCCCCATAAAAAGCTCCTTTATATCCCCAATAATTCTATTGGTCTGCACATTGGGAACATCATTCTGCTTCAGAATATGCAGCTTGCGTACTTTATTGTTATCAGTGGTCGGTGCTACTGGTGTGATGGCTCTGTGGACATCTAGGAAGCCAGCCAGCAGGTGGGAAATCCATGCTCCATAGATCTGGTAGCCTAGGGGAGTGCAGCTGAACACAGGGCCTTTGACACCATCCTTTCTGGAAGAGGTTCACTGTACGACCTGATGAGAAAGATGAGGCAATGCTGAATCCTTCTCTACTGCTGGCATGGCAGAGGAATATGTAGCCTCAGCAGCAGTGTTGCTGTGGCATGCGTTCCCCTTCACTGGAGCAGATGAGCAAAGGAGGCACCGGTGGCTGATGTACAGGATTCTGCCTGTCCAACCAGTGTTGCTGCTTCTGCTCTCCAACAAGCTCTTACGTGCTTGGGAGATTTGGGAGGAAGAAGGGAATATTTGTGCTGTCTATGTCCTGCTGCGTAGACGGGTTTACCAAGCACGTTAGGCACTTGTAGCTGCAGTATTTGTTGCTGTCGCTTGAGCTGTAGAAAGTTGTGCTTCTAACTCTGGAGGTTTTTGGTTCAGCCCTTGGTTACAGAGAGGGCACTCTTTATCTGTATGTGTCCTCTCCCCTCCTTTTGCTGACATTTGAATACCTCAGTGATTCCTGGAGGTGAAGAGAAGCTGTTGAGCAAAGGGAGAATGAAAAACAGTGATTCCCTCCTAGACTTTGAATCCCAGCCTAAATAAGGGGATTTATGAGCCGGGTGCTGAATGACTGCGCCGATCTATCGTGTCTAGTGCTATTGTGGTCAGGGGTGAGCTGGGAATATTCATGCTTATATGGGGGAGAGGGGAACTGAGATTAGCCAGATAGAAATAACACAAACATCCTCCACCTTGGCAGTGTAAAAAGATGAGAGTGGGCCAGTAGATGCATTGGCAGTTGGACTAGATGATCGTTGTAGGTCCTTTCCAACTGAAAATATTCTATTCTACATCCTGTTGCATAGACCTTCTCAATGCAATTTTGGGGACCAAACATGCAAGTCTGATACCTGCCCTGCAGGGTAAAAATCTCTTTACATTCTCTGAGAAGATCCGCAGGTAGCAAAGGGAGCTGGAGGAAGCTGGTCTGGGTGGCTGTCATGGCCACCTGGCAGTCCCTCAGAGAGGCTGGTCTGGGGACGCTTACTAGTGGCCTTCCTGTAGACCTGATGGCAGTAACATGCACCTGCTTTTCCATCCGGACCCTCCTCTCCCCAAGAGGGGCTGAACATGATGGCTGAGATCTGTGGCTAAAGGACTGCTGTGCTTAGCAGACCAAGAAAGACTTCAGCTTTCCAGTGCTTTCTGCTTCTTGGGCAGTCATGCTCTTGCCAGCCAGGACTCCCTTGCTTTTTGAGGTGTTCCCTCAGCATACTTTTTAGCCCACCTCTGGCTCCCCAGAACCTCCTGTGACTGAGGACTGGGTGGGCTTTTCTCTATTTTTACTGGCCCTGCAAGACAAGGCTTTTTTTTGGCAAGGTCAGGTTTTATTTCCAATTAATAAAGATGTTGTAATCGAGCTTAACCAGCTATAGTTTGCATCCTTGTCTCCCTGCTGCTGGAGTTGCTTGGGGCATGACAAATAACTGCTGCCCTCCTCCACAGCTGCAGTTTGCCCAGCTGTCTTGTGATGGACCTACCTTCCTGGCAAGAAAATGAAATGCTTTGTTCAAAGCCTGGGATCGATCCACTTAGCTGCATGGAGAGATCATTAAGAGAGAAGGGTGATAAGGGAAGTAGTCTGATAAGGCTTTTTTTACAGGCTGTGGGGAGCTGTCCTGCGCAGGGAGGCGGTGAGAGGAACAGGACTGGCTGCTGACACTCTCAGATGTGACACTTAGACTGAGTGTCACATAGACTCATGGTGTAAGGTCCTCAGTTGCTCTCAACAGCCAGCTCCTGCCAAGCACGTGCATAGTGAGACAAGGTGGAAAGAAGGTGGGACTTTCACTGCTCCAGCCACCTTCTTGCTCTAAGGAGGTCTCTGCGTGGCTTTCTGTATTTGAGGACAGCCCAGCTGTTCTGGGAGAAAAAAACCCCACCCTGTCTGGACCAGGGACCTAGTGTTAAATCGGGATAAGTGTAACCACGCAACACAAGGCATATTAGGGATGTGGTTTGTTTCTTGCTGATCCAGGAGATAAACAACTGGGTTGCTATTGCCTTGTCTGCAAAAAGCATTAGACCAGTGAAGGACAAACCTCAGTCACGCTCTTCGGTACAGCAAAGTATAAGAGGTCTGAGTTCATTCTGATTTGTCTGCAAGTCCTTTTTCAAACTATGACTGTGTGGAGAAATATTCCAGAAATTCAGAGTGCAAGAATAAGGGAGACTTTTTAACTTTCCTTCTTTCAGCCTCATGAGCAAAAACTTGCAGCTGTTTCTTTGTCTCTGCTTTCCTATATCTGTGTTTGAAGTCTCCTGTCTTTCTCCTCTCTTTCTGCAGGTCCTTCAGAAGCTTGGGAAAGCAGATGAAACAAAAGATGAACAGTTCGAACAGTGCGTGCAGAACTTCAACAAACAGCTGGTAAGATAATTGGCGATATGTAATTACACCCTGGGTTTCAGTACTAGCTTCCAGTCATCTGCTGCAATATGCAATTAAAGCCCATTAAATTAAATAATGCCATAGGCCTATTGAAGTGACCCACAACTCATAGCTGTTCACTTATGAGAAATTACACTGTGTCTTCCAGTGCCCCTATCATGGAGTCAGTGAGAGTGTATGCTGAAAAATAATACTTGTTCTAGACGTAAGTTTAGGAAAAGAAATAGCTCAGCCAGAACACTTTCTTCAGTTAACAGCTGCTTTGTAATGTAATTTTTCCTGCTGGGCTGGAAGCAGAGAGATAAGAGCAACATTGTGTCTCTGAAAGACGGATAGGATGGGAAACAGGTTACAAAGAAAAAATAAAATGGAATAAGGCAGCTTCAGTTTCCTAAGCACAGTGGAGGGCAAGAGAGACAAAGAAAGCAATTGGTGAAAAGGGAACATCTTTTCATGGCTAAGATCTACATCTAACTTCCTCCTCATCCTTGCACAGTCACTGTGTCAGGCCTGAGTCGTTATTTTTTCATATGTCTGCTTCATCCCTGTATTTTAGCGCACAAAAATATTTTAACAGTGTAGCAATTTTCCCCCACCCTCCTACTTAAACAGCAGTGGGTTTATATCTTGAACTGGGTGTGTGGGGTTTTTTTTTTTTGTTTTGTTTTTTAAATCTGGAGCTTTCAGCCACCCAGAGGAGGGGAAAACATCAGTAAACCCAGGGGATTTGCACCGTGGTGCTTGGTGTCAGGGGAAGTGTTGCTTCTGTTTCATGGCAGGAGGTGCGTGCCACACCACAGCTCAAGTGGTGCTGAAGAAATCTTTTAGCCCCTTTGTGCCCTGACACATTTAGGACCTTTTTCTGGAGCTGTTAGCGGCAGCTGCATTGTGTCTGTTAAGACTCAGCAGACGTGGTTATGTGTCGCAAAACCAGCTGAGAAGGGATTTGCCACAGCTGAATGTAATGAAAATCTTTCAGTCTGACTGACTCATGTCTAACTGGAGCTAACTGCAGATTCCTGGAGACTAACGCTCATTCTCTTGGCAGTGATAGTAGCTGTTGGTCCAGAAGTTCATGCAACATCTCTATAACATGTCCACCAATGATATTCTCTTGTACGCAGAGGAATACAGTTTGGCTTCTTTCTGACAACATGACATTACCAGGTGTGACTTCTCTATATCATTTTTAAGTATCATCAATCAGGAAATAACCTTTTAAAAGGAGAAATACCAAAAAACTCAAGCCCAAACTTCTTGATCTTGCTGTCTGGGATGGCTTTTCAATTTCCAACCCACGAGTTCCAGTGGTGCACCGAGAAGCCTGTTAAAGAAGTGCTGCCTCTGTACCCCTTACAGCTGAATTTCTTTTCCCACCTTGCAGGGGCAGGCCATGAATTAAATTCTCCAAAGAATTTATCAAAGGAGCTGGAGGCTGCTCTGCATTTGCTGCTTGGGGTCTGTTGGTTTTGCTTTGGCCCTTGCTTTCCCTATTACTGAAATAAATGCAAACAATGCCTGTTTTACAGGGCCAACCATAAATGTGAGTTAGCTGGATTGTTAGGATATCCAGGGCTGAGGAGTTATTATGATGCCAAGCAGACTACGGAAAAAACTTCAGTTATATGTGCATATATACACACGTTTTTTTATATGTATGATATGTGTGTGTAGTATAGCTATGTGTGAGATTTCTATGGCCTTTCCTTACAAAGTCTGCTCCAGTGGGAAATGTAAGTCTGGAGGAAAGCTGTGCTTTTGACAGAACAGCTCTCCTGTGGAACTGGCTGGGGTGTGACCAGGCAGTGGCCTTGTTTGCTGCTTGATTTAGAGGCTCCTCTGACTCTAATGACTGTGTTGGGCCAGACACGTGTTCCCATGCATGGGCTGTCGATGAATGGAGAGCAGGTCTAAAAATCACTTATTCATTTTCAGCCAAGGCATCTTGTGGTTCTCTCAAATGGTAGTTGAGTGGACATAAGGGAAAGCATTGCACTTCCTAGCCCTCTGTCCATTCAGGTTCATATGAGAGCATCACTCTGAGGTCTCTGAACGGTAGGAGCTTTTTAGCTCAGACAGATGGATTTGCCGTGTGACAAATGAGCTGGATATAACCAGGCTTCTGCAGGGCTCCAGGGCTTGCCTGTGTCTCTTGAAGGCTTGACAAGCAGCACAACTGGCCCCCATATTACTCCCTCATGACAGATTATGTTTGGCAATTAACCTCCCAAAAAGTTCATTTGAAGGCTCCCCCCTCCTTCCCTTTCCCGGTGTCACTTGTGTTCAGGCACCGGCACGAGGATCTGTCCTGAAAATTGTCCTTGCAGACCTGGGAGCAAGAGACCTGCTGCAAAGGTGCAACACAGCCCCTGCCCGAGGCATGCTAGGCTTTAGCTTCTCTTCCACTGCATTTGAAATAGTCACTGAAGAGACAGAGTAGGAGGCTGGTGGCAGCCCTTACACCTGGCACTGTGTTGTGTTTCTGCCTGGCAGAGCGGCTGGGTTTTGATACCCTTCATGAGCTGTCACTCACGTGGAAGTTCTGGGTTGGTTTACAGTGTTTCACACCAAACATGTGAGAGGCAAGCTGCTGCTGGCACGGGCTGTATTCATCTCTGCCCGTACCCCATGGTGTTCGGCACAGCCTCAGCCTGCAGGGCAGGTAGTGTGGACTTAATCTTTGCTCTTGCAGCGTAGATTTGGCTGTGGACCATTACAGTCAGTAGCTCGGAGAGAGACTTTCTTTTCAGGCAAGAACCCTTCATGCCCAGCAGTTTCCATTTCAGCCCTGTATGGCAAAACAAATTTAACAGCTTGCCTGGTACCCCAGGATGGGAGCTTCTCACCAGTTGTTCATGCTTTGTATCTTAACAGCTCTGAAGTTTTGCTGAGTAGGGCTTATCTGGAGCTGTTGTTTCAATGGTGGCCCCCCCCCCCCCCCCCCCCCCTTAATAATTCCACAGTCTGCTCTTCTAGCCCTGTGTTAATCTAATCTGGAACAGGACATTACCTGCCCCTCTCAGGTATAGAACGTCCCTCCTGATAATAAAATTCCTTCCCATTGGAACTGCAAAACCAAGGAGGTTATGTAAAGAAGGGGTTGCAGTCTAATATTAAGATGAAAAAATTCTTTTGAAGATTGGGGAAAAAAGGATTTTAGGGAACCTGTCTACTACCAAGAAACAGCTCTATGGAAAATCACATACTTAACTAGGGCTTGGTGAATGGTATTGTAAATAACAACCCCCAACAAAGCAAGAAAGCACAAAAAGATACCAAACCGCTCTTGTGTTTTTCTTTCACAGAGCTATAATTAATAGGTGGTTCATTAGGTCTTTGGAGAGAGCTCTTCCAGCCTCCCAAGCATAGCACTTCTATTTTTAAATATGCATCTTCCTGTACATGCGGTCCTTCATATTAGACCTGGTTGTGTTATAGGCTCACAGGGTTCAGTTACACTGTGATAGCAAGTATGGCAGTATCTGCTCAAACAAGATGACACTTGTGTGTTTGAGAACAACAACTTATTGTGGTCACTTCTACATCAACACACGGTGTAATTGTCCCTGTGTGAAGGTTTTAAGTCAGTTTGTTAGTGCAGGGCTGAGAAATGAATGTGGGGTTCAGAATCGGCACTGATCTTCCATTTTTTTCTCCTAGTTTTACTTGCCTTTTGTGGAGTTTTGTTACTCTGATATATATATACACACACACACACCATTTCTTCTTTCTTATGTTCCTGCAATTTAAAAATTAAAGGTGTTAAAAAATCTAATAGCACAGAAGATTCAACCATACGTCTTTAAGTTCCTTCTGCATACCCTTAAAATCTCGGATAACTGGAAATGGATTAATTTTCCAGATTCCAGTTTAACTCTCTTCCCTACTTTTTTTTACCTTTGAGTTTAGGAAGCATCTCTTAAATGTGTGCTCAAGGGTGTTGAAAGCTTCTGTTCTATACAGTATTTGACAGTGTCTAACTGCATTGTGAGAGGTGTTTATGCAGAATCGTGGCTTTACTTGACAGCTCAGTATAGCCTGCTTGAAGAAAGCAGGTGCTGCATGCACAGAGAGAAAGCAATTGCCAGAGTTTCTTGGGAAAGCATTAATGCTTAAAATAATAAAAAGAAACCTTTGTAGCAAGTGAGGGAGCTGCTTTACTGGTGGACAAGAAATAAAGCAATGGAAATGCCAAAGAGGGACTTGGATGGGAACCCCAGGGGAGCTGGGGAAATGGGATTCATGGCAAAACTCTGAACATGGGCCTCTCTTTGAAAAATCTTTCTGCCTGCAGATCTTACAGGCTGTAAAGTCTGTTCACTCTCCCTGGCAGGCTTGGTACTTTTAAGAGGCTTAGATAACCCCATAGTCATAGAGATCAGCTGTAACTCTGACTTCAAACATCAGCAAGAGGTGACTGAGAAAGACCACTCCTGTTGCAGGATGCAGCACTGCATATTGGCTGACTGCACATCGTGGTGAGACAAGTGGTATTGAGGATGCCTGGAGAACACAGAAGGCTAGCTGTGCATTGCTGCAATTGCACGCTCCAGTATTCAGGCCCTGACTTGCAGGTTTTTCAGGTGGTGTATCTAAAAATCTTGATTTGATGTTTAATTGTGATGCTGGTGTACCTCTCAGAGAATACTTTTGTCCCCATGACTTTGGGACTGAGTATCAAGACTTGAAGAGTTCATGAGTTTGGGCTGTGTTGTGTGCTGCTGTGGCAGGACTCAGGCAAGTATGGGCACAATTTTAGAGGTGGTTTCTGATTTTAGATGCTATAATTTTCGGAGTTCCAGTTCTAGACATTGCAGTGCCCAAGTGTGTGGTGGGCAAGTTCTGCAGAGGACCTTCCCTGATGATTAGTTTCTGATAACCTCAAAGTTGTGTGTTCAAATTTAGTCATTCTTAAAAATGATACAGCTGCAGGATGATAATGTATCCATCTGAGGGATTTTGCGTGATAGTTTCTTCTGTGCCATTTCCTCTTGTGTTCTGACATCTCATCTTGCCAGTTCCAGTCTGTGATTTCTAGCACGGACCAATTCTAGGCAGACAGCACTGCTTTCCTCTAAGACTTTCTTGCTTCCTGCATTGGGCACACGTAAACACATACTACAACTTGATTGAACTGCTGCTTTGTCAGCTCAGCCTCCCTGATGGCCCTCTGTGTGTATGCTCTTTGATTACTCTGGCACCTCTTCCCTGGTGGCTTCTGATTGCACTATTAGGAAAGTTTCATCTGCCCAGGTTTCCACATTCACCTTAAGCCAGCAAAAAGCTCTACATTTGTTTGCTCTGTGTTCTAAGAACTCCTAGGACTTTTGCAGCAGATGTGGTCATTATTCCTTTCCTCTTGTACTCTCTTTGGGTCAGTTCCCAATTGTGCTGGTTTTGGCTGGGATAGAGTTAAATTTCTTCATAGTAGCTGGTATGGGGCTATGTTTTGGATTTGTGCTGGAAACAGTGTTGATAACACAGAGATGTTTTCATTATTGCTGAGCAGTGCTGACACAGAGTCAAGGCCTTTTCTGCTTCTCACCCCACCCCACCAGCGAGTAGGCTGGGGCTGCACAAGAAGTTGGGAGGGGACACAGCCAGGACAGCTGACCCCAACTGACCAAAGGGATATTCCATACCATAGGACGTCATGCTCAGCATGTAAAGCTGGGGGAAGGAGGAGGAAGCGGGGGATGTTTGGAATTACGGCGTTTGTCTTCCCAAGTAACCATTCCACATGATGGAGCCCTGCTTTCCTGGAGGTGGCTGAACACCTGCCTGCCGATGGGAAGCAGTGAATGAATTCCTTGTTTTGCTTTGCTTGCATGTGTGGCTTTTGCTTTACCTATTCAACTGTCTTTATCTCAACCCACGAGTTTTCTCACTTTTACTCTTCTGATTCTCTCCACCATCCCACCGAGGGGGGGAGTGAGTGAGCGGCTGTGTGGTGCTTAGTTGCTGGCTGGGGTTAAACCATGACACCAATGCTTCTCCAGACTAGGAGTCTGACTTTCTTTGATAAAAGGGGCCAGCTCTTTCCCATCCCTTGTTTCCTTTGTTGATGACAGTAGGAAAAGAACAAATGTGAACTCATCCATAACTTTCGAGGCAAGGAAAACAAATTGGGCCATAGGGTTGGAAGCAGATGGATTTCTCCACAAAGCTATGCTAGCACTGCCACTTCAACAGCTGGGCAGATTTAGCCTCTGCTTAGAGAGTGCAGCTGCACTGAGAGCACAAAGGATCACAGCATGAGCTCGGTTGAGGCAAGAGGTGCCTGAGTGGTGGGGAGGGCTGATGGGAAACGTCTGCTTTTGAAGCTAGTAGCTCTGAGGCAGCTGTCAGATGTCCTGTGAGCTCCTTGTCTCTGGAGTTGCCTTCAGCTGTCAAAATTCATTATGCTGGGGGCCCCTCCAATGGGACACAAACTGGGAAAGAAAAGGAGGAATGGCAGCAGGCTGAGGAAGGTGTGAGGTGTAGTTGTTGCTTTCCTGCGTTCTTGTTTTTACAGCTAATTTGGGGGATAGTGAGGACCCAGTGAGATCCCACAGGGTAAGAGAAACCCTTTTATAATAGAGATCTTTGTCTCAAACTTTTTTCTGTACTTCTCGCGTACTCCAGAGGTTGTCTGCACAGGTGTCCTCAGTGTTTGCTCCTGCCCTTGCTTTGACATGCTCTATGGTGGTGTTGGTCAACTTCTCAAGCCTTACTTTTCTTTTCGTTTCTGTTTGTGTAATGTCACTGTCTGGATTTGGGAGTATTTCCCTGTCTGCTTTGCACCACTGTTAATGACATATGGCAAGGTAGAGGGGAGGTGGGCCTTAGTATGCTTATCCTAGTGCAGTAAAGCGGTTGTATGGGGAGTGCATGTATGTGTGCATGTCTGAGACAACTTTGCTGTAAAAATCTCCACGACCCTTTCTAATCTGGGTTCTTGTACTGCACTCACCTGTGTCATCTTGAAGGCTCAAACTGGCAAAACTCAGCCCAGCTTCTGGTTTTAATCCTTTGTTTCCTAGTGAGTGAGATCTGCTGCTGGCAGTGATCACACCTCCACAGTGAAGCTAAAGAAAGAGATGACTAATTCTGTATTTGCAAGCTCTGCTGCACAGGACAATTTAGACAGGATGTTTGGGCAGGTCAGAGGTCCCTTGTACCCACTTTGCACTGGGGTTTTGGTTTGCAGTGTGGCAGGAAAAAGTTGTGAGCTAAACTGCTCCCAAACCAGTAGAAAATAAATCAATTGCATCTATCTTCTATATCTTACACATTCCCTTCAGTTACATTTGTTACATAGACCCACTAGCCCTTGGCTTATAAACTAATTGTTGCCCTTAGGACCCTCTCTAATTGCTTGTATGAAATCAAAACACTAAAGCTGGCTCTGCTGGGAAGAGTAAATCACAGCTCTACCCCCATCAAGTTACTTGGTACCTTGGTGGTATTGTTGGCCAAACATGCCTGCAGGTCACCGTCTGTGGGCTTACCACGTCAGAGGGCTGTGTGGTCTCCCTGTTAACATTTATGTTTTTTGTGGTCATAGGGCTGGTGTGTAGCCCATCTGCAAGACCGTTTTTCTTTAGAGGTGCTTGACTCCTCCTTACACTCTCTTTATATGGGAGAATAACTGATGGTCTTCTCCTTACATTCACAGTCCGAAGGCACGCGGCTGCAGAAGGACCTCCGAACTTACTTGGCTTCCGTAAAAGGTAAGGTCTGCATAAGCAGAGAATCACTTCCTCTCTCGTGCTTACCTACGCAGTGAGGCTTCTGCGGCCATCCTCTTCCTGGTGTTTCCTCAGGCATGACTTGTAGGAAAGGTCAGCCTTGTCTGGGTGGGGGATCTTTCAGAATCCTTCAGGACCAGCTGAGATGGAATGGGGTTGTGCTATGATGCCAACCAGGTGGTGCTGTCTTAGCAGATAGACTCTCATATCTTCTGCTAGGGGAGGATGAACACAAAGGGTTTGATGCGACTGCATCCTCGGTTCCTTTCTCCCTCTGGTTACCTTCCATCTCTGTATTATCAAGGGTCAGACATTCTGTAAGGAAGAGCTTAGCATTTGTTATAACACATTCAACACCTCCTGTGTCCCCACTCCTCAGGATGAGGGTTAAACTGTGAGGAACACACTATCTCCCTCTTTCTGAAGCAGTTCCCTCTTCTTTCCTAGCCATGCATGAGGCCTCCAAGAAGCTGACAGAGTGTTTGCAGGAAGTTTATGAGCCGGATTGGCCTGGGAGAGATGACACAAATAAAATAGCAGAGGTAAGACTCTGTCCAGGATGTGGGGTCACCAGGCTTGGTCTGTCAGCGGAGATGAGCTTTGGAAGCTGTGTCTGTGTGTGACATTTCTTCAGGCATATGGCTTTGCAGAAGAATTGGAGAGACAAACTCAGCATTGGGAAGAAGGGAAAGCTGAAGGGATGTGGCCTGTATTTTTGTCGGTGTAGGGCACTGTCCCCGGATGCTTGAATGCTACATAGAGCCATATGCTTATGCCCACAAGCAATTTGTTCCCCCAACAGTGGCTAAACAGGGACAGAGGATGCCAAAAGAGAGTCAATAGGATCAACTGGGTGTATTGCTTAGGCTCTGTGCAAGAGAAAGGGGAAGCTATGGCCAAAGCATGGTCAGAGCAGCCATTGTGTAGCTGCAACAACCTCCCACTCACAGCAGTACCACCAGCTGCCATATTTCAGTTGCCACCTTGTTTGGCTGAGCCATATGTCACCCCAACCTGCTGCTCTTCTCACCCCTTGGTGAGGTGATGCCTGTCCAACTTGCCCAGGTGTTTTCTGTGGAGCTTAGGGCACAGCCTGTCATTTGACAGCTTGGATCCCCCTTGGCCTGTGCGTGTGGCTGGGTCCAGCTGGAGGCAGGTGCCCTCTGCTCTCTTGCTCAGCTGTTCTGCTGAGCAGCAGCTGTGGCAGTTCAGCTTTGTGGATCCATCTGCCATGACACTGCAGGACTGGGCTTATCTGCAGCTGTCTGTGGCACTGGAGCAGTGGGGAAGGAATAGAGAGGAGAGCAGGGGAAGGATTCTTCCCTTCCTCTGCTTTCCCCTGCAGAAAATCTCACCTGAAATAACATCTGCATTTTGCCCAGGAAATACTGACTTCAATGCAGATAAATCAAAAAGAACCTGAACGTTTCCAGGTCAGTTCTTGCATTAACATGGAAACTTTCCATTAGGAAGTGCTGTTGCAGTAAATAATGGAGTTGTAATTCATCTAGTTTGGCTTCACATTCTCTGTTGGCCTTTTTTGTCTTCCTGAGCTACTGTGGTGCCTCCTGGGAGACTGTCCCTTCAGAGAGTTCGAGCCAGAGAGGTCAAAGGGAGCATGAGTCCTGAGAACTAATTGTAGCTACTCTGGCGGTCTGCAGGAATATTTCCAGCCTTCTACCTCCCCCTTTAATGCCTTTGTTTACGTGTCTGTCTTTCAGGAAAAGACAGGCAGGAGAAAAGTGCTATTCCTGCCCAAAAAAGTAATAAATTCCCACATAAAGTAGGCATTTTTCCTGAATATTTTAGCCAAAACTCTTCATTCAATTGGAAAAACAAGAGAGAGGGGCAATTTCCACCTAAGGTAAGGTGTTGATGGGAAGTTACTGAGCCTAAGATAAGATCAGGGATAAAGGGTGCACAGGTTAGGGTGTAAGCCTTGGATGTGACCTCCATTGGGCTGTGGAGGCAGGTGGTGTGAGGGCTGAAGACTGCTGGAATAGCTTTCTGTTGTTGTTCATTATCCTCCAGAAAGCTGTGTTGTAATGAAAAGCAGAAAATGGTGTCAGGTGTCCCATTTTTGTGGCTGCTGGGAGAAGGAGGTAAAGCCAGCCTAACCTTCATCTTCCCTTCTGTTGTATAGACTTGGGCTAGCACTGCAGGGGAAAAGACAGTCCCTCAAAGGAAGGTTCACAAAGGGCGCTGTGTCCTTGTAGAGGTCACCTGAATTAGCAGCATCAAGCTTTTTTCTCTGTTTCTACGTTTCTGGCATGACCTCTGTTTTCAACTTCTCTGCTCCTTCATTTTTCCAAAGAAATTACTATTTCTTAAGAGCTCTGGGGGACTGAAATTGTTGACTGTAGCACTCCTAGAGAAAAACAGAAATGCAGAGCTCTGTGTTCTTAATAGTTAGCTCATTACTTTTGTTTTTCAGAACAATGATCTCCTCTGGACGGATTTCCATCAGAAGCTAGTGGATCAGGCACTTCTGACCATGGATACATACCTTGGCCAATTTCCAGATATTAAAGTAAGATTCTCTTTAAACCTTTTGATCTACAGAGTCACAGCAGATGACACCTCATAAGAATCAATTTCTTGCATCCCCGTCTTCTTTAGGAAGATGTGTGTGTTGTGCTGCTGCAAGCTCTCCTTTTAGAGCAGCCAAGATCTGTGCAGCTCTGGGTCATGTGAAAATGTTATGTTCTCCTTTGCCCTTGAAATGAGAGTGAAGAATCCAGGGGAAAGATGCTGAAGAGAAAACATAAGTGCAAAACAGGAGGATCCATAAAATTTCCTATTGTCTCACAGTGCCGGAGGGCAGTGTCAGCAATAACTCACAAGCTCTCAGTCTTTTTGGTCCTTTGGTTTTTTAACTTCCTTGTAAATACAAAGCATCGAGGAAGACGTTAGTGGCAAATGTGCTTTATAGGTGGAGGCTGGTGTGGAAGGCAGATTTCTGTGTGTTCCCTGAAGTCCTGCTGTGCATATAACCAGCTTGTTGTAGGGAAGGGGGAATGCTGGATAGGCGTCTTTTTGGGGGAGATCGTATCCAAAGACCTGGGTTTGAACGATGTCCTGTGAGCTTCCCTTCCCCCACAGTTATCTCCTCTCCATTTGTTTTGAGAAGGTTATGCAGGAAATGTCTTCACCATATGGAAGCACTAGTAATGATATCACCATATGGGAAGTATCAGCTTGGCTACTTCCCAGTGAAAACAACCCTTTCCCCACCACATGTCTCTTAAAACGTTTGTCAATATTTGTTGCTTCAAGAGGATCGTGCTGTATCAAAGAGGGGCAGGTCACAGGCTTGTAAAATGAGCCCTGAACAGCAGTGTCCTTGCCTCCTGGGGCTCCTCATTTTTGCTTCGCTTTTCCAGCCTCTTCTGTCCCTGGAAGTCTGAAGTGGGGAAGGGCGAAGAGGCTTGCTGTTGCTTTCTACCCGCTCAAGGCTGTAGAGCTGATCGCTCCCTGTAGTGTGATGCCATGTGCCTCAATTAGCAGTGCAGAGGCTCGTGCACTGCTTCCTAAGCAGGTTTTATTTTCGGGCTTGCTGTAGACTCAGACTTCTGCACTGCTTCAGTCCAAATCACATTTTACCAGCCTTGTCGGATGTGCACTGGGTCACCTCAGAGTGTCACTTTTTTCCATGCTGAGTATCTTTGGGATTTCTTAATTCTGCTGAGGTCCCACTGAGGTTTTACGGTGGGATTTTAAAAGGAGCACAAGACTGGGACCACCCAAATTCCACCAAAACTCAAGGTGTTAGGCACTGAGCTCCCATGGATCCTTTCTGACTTCCGAATGGGCCACTAAGGTGTTTATTACTAATGTTCCTTTCTCAGTCTTCAGATGATGCTCTAGAAAATGGGAAGTTAAAGCAATTTTATGGACAACTTAAGTAATGCTTTAAAGAGAGCACTACTCACCTCTCTTTCCCTTCCTAAAATGAGTGAGAATTTGGCTTTCTGTTGGTTCCTACAATAAGATATGGATGTATTTCACAAGAGTTGGCTGTTTGTTTAAAATAGACTTTCAGTGGTATGAATTTAAAAAGGTTGATATGTTTTTATTGGTAATTCAGCTGGATGCATCATCCTCCTTACCCCGGAGCAGTGAGAAGTGCTCAAATTAAGTATGTTTTCTTCAACTGGTAGAAACTCCTATAAGTGCTGTTGTTGAAGGTTGCTACGGTTGTACAAAAGTGTAGTTTGGCTTCATGTAAGGAATTAGAGTTCTTGAGGTTGGCAAGCAAAAAAACCCTCAGTCTTATGTAATTTACAGAGTATGTGAGTTGTTTTTTGTTGTTGTGGTAATAGTCTTCTGGTTTTTGTTTTCCACAAAAGCAAATTTTCTGCTTTTCCTGGAATTCTGGAATTACTGTGATAATGAAAGATGATTTATGGAGAGAAGATGATTTTAATTTAGTTATCTGAAGGCCTGTTTTTTGTTAACGGCCCAGTAATTCAAATGTGTGATGAGTTTGATCATGCATGCGTTATTTTTTTGTTAAATTCTAACATATTCTGAATCCTTCTTGAAGGGCTGGAAAAATTCCCGTGAACTTTTTGGATTTGCAGTGGGATCCGCAGTAGGAATGTGACAACATAGCATTCCTTTAGTAAGGAATTTTTATAAGTTAAAGGGAATAATTTTAAAATGTTGGATGGGGAGGGGTGAACAAAGCTGCTCTATGTTCTCTAACTTGAAAAACGGGAATGCAAAAAGTACTTTATCCTTTCTTTGCAGGTCAGTATCTATAACTTCTTGGAGTAGAACTCTTGTATAATCTATAATATTTCTGAGTGAGTTTTTGGTTGAGGTTGCAGAGGCTGCAATAAGAGTACAGGTCTCTGCAGTGAACCCAGAGAAGATAAACCATAACCCAAGTTCTGAATAGCTGTGGAATTGGTGATTTTCTGTCTTGCACTGAAACTGGTGC